>NW_026592732.1:11115068-11230071 GCF_907164565.1 Psammomys obesus
GGAGGAGGAGGAGGAGGAGGAGGAGGAGGAGGAGGAGGAGGAGGAGGAGGAGGAGGAGGAGAAAAAGAAGTAGTCTCACTGATCAGTATGAATAGTGCAGTAAGAACATGGAGAAAAATAGACAAATGGACACATGACAAAAAAGACAATCTGAATAGCTGCCGAACACATGAGACATTGTCCCAAACCATTACTCTTCAGGCCAACCAAAGGAATCTTCAAAGAGCTGTTACTTCCTGCACATCAGAGTGCTTGCTACAGCAAACAGTCACAGCATCAGTAGGTAGCAAGGTTTGGAGGGCGCATTAACAACTCGGCTCTCATTCACTACTGTTGAGTATCACATGAGCTGACCATGGAGGTGTAGGTAGGAGGATCGTTTATGTCCATCTGGGGCAACATAGTGAGAACTTGTCAAAAATAAAAGTGTAAATGTGACCAATTTGAAGAGCTGATGGTGTTTGTTTTTGCCTTTACTAAAGAGGAATGTAAGTACTTCACAGTCCAAACCTGAGACACACTCTGAACTGTGGAACAGGTGCATCAAAACATGCCTTAGAATGATCCCAGAAACACCACTCACCAGAGTCCCGAAGGCTCATGAAAAGAAAAATAAAAAGGTGTATCTATTCATTATTGTGTTCTCAGACTACCACAATAAAAAAAGAGTAAACTCCTTTATGTATCAATGTGAGAGAATTCCATAGATGTGATGATGTACGTAGTAAATTATTCTGATGCAGCAGAAATTAATTAGTGATGATGAAAGAGTAGTGTTTATGATTAAAGAAATACTGAGGGTGTGCAAAGCAGGCTTTAGGGACCCCCAACTATATTTTGCACTTTGATCTGAGGGTAGCTGCACAGTTTGTTCATTTTGTATAGTTCATTAAGGTTTTTAAATTTTATTGTCTGTATGGTATATCTCTACAGGTTAACAATTAAGTATATATTAGTTAGAAAAACAAGTTTGTCTGAAATTTTAATAATAAAACAATGTGGTTTATTTGATCCAATAATCCAGTTTTCGTTTCCTCTTTTCTCCAACATCAAAAACCTAGAGGTTATTTAATTTTTAGTTGCAGTAACTGTATTAATTTAGGTAGTTTATTTTACCTCTCTTCTATGGCTTTGCCCTTTTAAACTTCTATTCAACCGTATGGGCATGCCACTTCAAATTCTTTCATGTATAAATTATTGGTAAAATGTATAAGATATATTATTTTAGATACTTTTTTTATTCTAGAAAAACTAAAAAATGAACAATAAAAACAGGATAGTTTTTTTATTCTCTTCATAACTAAATGAAAAAGACCAGAATGCCACCAGGTGGAGACAAAACCAAAGACCTAATCAAATAATATTCACAGATACACGCAGAAACACACACACACACACACACACACAAACGCACACAAATGCACACATACATGTATTTAGTATGAAAATATGAAGTTTCTAGCAAAAGAAACAAAAAGCTATTATATTATCAAATCTCATGATTTAATAGTATTTTAGTGACAATCTAGGTGGATATATATATAACATTGTATGCTTAATTCTTTAGATTTAGCACAGGTTTCAAGAAATCTTACCTATTTGTTTAGGTTTTGAATAATGAGTAAGTAACAGGGTATTTTGTGCTCTTGTATTTCTTCAGAGAAGTAGATTCTGTACTCTCGTCAGCATCTCAGTTCCTACAGTCCTAAGTTATTTTCCATGCCAACCAATTCTTCTTCTATTGTAAGTAGACATCATTCAAAACTCACTGAATATTTCCAAGTGGATTAAATTTAGGCACAGCTGGCTTCATTTCTTCGTCTGTCAGTTAATGGGATGCTGCTCCTTACAGGGGCTTGGATTGTTTGCTTGGGATTTCAAACCAGTGAATGGGTAAAATACAATTTTTGATAGCTTGCAATATTCTAAAGGATTGTCCATAAAATATACTTCCTAAAATTTGGGCAAGAGTTCATTGGGTGTCCCTACATACTATAGAAAAAATAAATAGTAAGATAAAATTAGTTATTCTTGGATATCTACCTTCAAAAATCATCCTCACTGAAACTTGTGTGATGGTCTGTTCATAACCTGTAACTCCATCACTCTGTAGGCTCAAGCAAGCGACGATGAAGTCAAGTCAGCCTGGGCTATAGGGAGAATCTGTTTCACAAAACAACTAAATCAATGTAATTGCAATATGCTTGCTTTGTAAAAATAACATTCTGCAGGCTGGAGAGGTGGCTCAGAGGTTAAGAGCACTGCGTGTTCTTCCAGAAGTCCTGAGTTCAATTCCCAGCAACCACATGGGAAATGGGAAGAAGTGTTCAGTGGGCATAGCATCTCATTTATGAAAATGTCTAAGTTCTAGGTGTTCGCTGGGTGGCATAGTGCCTGTGGGTTCACTGTCCTCTGCATTTACAATTTTAAGAGAGCAAGACTTATAAATGTTTTCCTACAACAACAACAACAAAAGAAAAAAATTACATAGAAGAAAAATAGCATGGAATTTTATACGGAAGGAGAGATCAAATGAACACAGTTTTGGCCTAAATAAAATGCATATTTCACATGTGAATATGCGGTACACATACTAAAAATCTAGATGTAAGTCATCACATTTAAAAGTAGTGGCTGGGAGAGATGGCTCAGGCATTAAGAATGCATACCGCTTTTGCAGAGGACCAAGTTCTGTCTCCAGCACCCACATCGCTCAGCAGGTCACAACTGCCCTCACCTCTGGGGGAGCTGACACATTCTTCTAGCCTCTCTGGGTACATCCGCTCACATGCACACCACTCTCCCTCACACACACACACATGCAATTAAAAGTGAAAATAAGTCTTAAAAATATATCTAGTAGACCTTTAAAAACAAGTGCAGCGTCTCCCAGAATTTTCTATGTCCTCAGCCTACCACAAGGTAGGATATGGACGTAAATGGGTTCTGTTTTGTGTGCTGGTAGACTAACTAGCAATACACAGTCATTGTTGGCTAATATTCTGCTTTTTTTTCTTTTTTTTGAAAGGAGAAGCCTGTGTAAAATTCATTGCAACTTTATTCAGTAATACGCTAAAATTGAAGTTTCTAATGGTGCAAACTATTGAAAATCAGGATGTGTCTATAATCTCCATTGAATCAGAGAAATCAGAATTTTCTAAAAATAAACTCATTTGACCTAAGGGATGAATTTTCTAGAGGCCAAAATTAGGAGTAGGAATGTTTTCATCCAAACAACACCTAGTATTGGGCAGATCTTTTTTATTCTAATACTGTGTTTTAGCTCAGTATTTGAATGTATTTAAATGAGTCATCAATGGAATATAAGAAATCTAAAATAGAGTCAATGATTATCCAAGTTTTAAAATATGTGATGGTTGTCCTAATTTCATTTCTGTTGCTATGACAAAATGTCCTGACAAAAAGCAACTTAGGAAAGAAATGTCTCATTTTTTTTAAGTTTTAATTTCTGTGTGTGTGCATGGGATCTTGTCCGTGAAGTTTGTATATTTTTCTGTCATGTTCTACCTCATTTTTTTTGAGGCAGTCTCCCACTTAACCTGGAAATAGCCTTTTATGCTAGACTGGCTGCAGTGAGCTCCAGTGATCCTGTTGTCTCTGCCTTACTAATTGGGGTTACAGGTGTGTATACCATGTCACCTTTCCTGGCTTGTTATGCAGGTGTTGGGGATCCAAACTCAGCTCTTTTTGCACGCACAGGATACACTCTACCCTCTGAACTATCTCACCATTTCTTTTAATAAAAGTCTCCCATGCAAGGGTGGCTGTGTGTAAAAATGGAGTTCATGGCATCTCTTTTGAGATGACCTTCCAGAATTCAACATAATTCTCTTAGCGTTTCCAGCCTCAGCTACAGTACATCTACCTCAGAGGGATGAAATGCTGAGCACATTGTACTTACAAAGATAGAAAAGCAAAACAAACGATATAGCAGCTTGCTTTTGCACTGTGAGAGCTATTTCTTTTATTAAGCCAATTTTGGAGCCTACAAATCTTGTTGCAGTGAGATCCACTGAAGGATGTTATTAGATCCACAATGAGAACTACTAAATGAACCTGAGTTTTGAATGGAAAATATGATGAGCCAGAAATGAATTCTTTTGTAGATTTTTTTTTCATTTGCTCAGTATTAACAAGAATTTATCTTGAAGAATAGAAGAAAATGAGGTAACTAATTCTGGGAGCTTCAGGAAGATGCACACAGCATGAACCATAACCCATTCAAGACCTGGCATTTCCCCAGAGGTGCGTTTTCTCTCAGAATCTCATTATCTCCAGACCTTGTACTCATTTCCTTTTTTTTTTTTTTTAAACTTTGCTTATTCCTTAGTTTTTCTTATTTTGCTTAATTTTTATTATTCTTTAATTTTTCTGTTGAAGAAACCTTTGATATATGGCTGGAGCCTTTCACACTTGGATAGGCATTTTTTTTCAAGTCCAGTTGCTTGAATGGTTTGGGAGACGCTCTATGCTGCTAATTTTACTGGAAATGTGTGTGAGAAAAAACAAAACAAAACAAAAAACTGACTGCAGCACGAGAGAGGGAGAGCTGGTTCAGTCTTCAAGGATGCAAATGCCTAGGGTGGGAATGGCATATTTTTCTGAAGAACTGGAGAAAGCAACTAATAGATGATGAATAAGTATATTGTATGTATTTCTTGCAACATTTCAAAAGGGGAGATACCACACTTTTATAGGTAAAGACCTGTACTTATTTGTCTGGTTTCACACATAAATGGCAATCAGGACTTAAACTCGGGTTTGTGTAACTCAGTTTAATGCTCCATTTACACAGCCGGCAAAGCTTCTAGGGCAGTGGTTCTCAACCTTTCTGTTGCTGCAGCTCTTTAATAGTTCATGTTGTGGTGACCTCAAACATTATTTTGTTGCTACTTCATAACTGTAATTTTGCTACTGTTCTGAACTGTAATACAAATATCTATTATGTAGAATATCTGACGTGACCCACAGGTTGAGAGCATGCCCTAGGGAGTATGTCAGCTACCTAGTCCTGTCTGTTCCATGAAGTAGCCAGCACTCAAGTGTGGCTGATGGGAACTTGAAATGTGGTTAATGTGAACCCAGATGTGCTCTAAAACACTCCACATTTTGAGAATGTACTATGAAAAGCAAAATACCTCAAATTTAAAATAACATTAATTAATTAGTTAATTCATTCGTGTACCTGCTGTGTGCATGTGGAAGGGTAGAGGGCAGCTTGTGGGAGTCAATTTTCTCCTGCCAACATATTTGTCCCAGGAATCACACTTAGGTTTCCAGGCTTGGTGGCAAGCCCCTAATCAACTAAGCCATCTCTCTAGCCCTCAGTTTTGTTTTTTTTTTTTTAATATGCATCTCATGTTAAAGTGAGCATTTTTTAAAAAGATTTATGTATTATGTATACAATATTCTGCCTGTACCTATGCCTGCATACCAGAAGAGGTTACCAGATCTCATTACAGATGGTGATGTGGTTGCTGGGAATTGAACTCAGGATCTTTGGAAGAGCAGCCAGTGCTCTTAATCTCTGAGCCATCTTTCTAGCCCCCAAAATGAGCATTTTAGATGTATTAGTTTACATAAGTATTTTCTTAAAAAATTGTTACTCAAGTTGGTTTATTGTGGCTGTTTGGGAAAAAAAAAACAAAAAACAAAAAAAACCAAAAACTTAGGTGGCTTATATTGTTTCTATGCAAATAGCATTGACTTATATACCCTACTTAGGTTCTCAAAAGTAAAAATTTGAGATTTTTAAGGAAAGTTTGCAGGAATTAAAACCATTAATTGTCTACACTGGATCCTTTCTGTTTTCTGGATTCAACAGAGCTCAAGTTGACTTAGAGAAAGTGTTCTGGCTCTGTCTTTCATATGTATCTAGGAATCCTACAGGATTATGCCATGCCCTACTCAGAGAAAAAGACATCATGGGTGTGTCGGAGAATCATGTTACAGAAGAACCAGCTCCAAAGTCCCTAGAGGCACTTCAGCTAGGCCAAGATGACCTGTAGTTTACCCGTCAGTCTATCAATCATCCATCCTTGTGTGTGTATGTCTGTGTCTTTGTGTAATAGAATCAATCTGAGATTTGATTTTGATAAAAGACTAGGTCTTAGGCAGCCTCTTGGCTTCTTTTGGTCCTATCTTTATCATGGCAGTGGGATAGAATCAAATAGAAATAATGTTCTCAGGTCTCTAGAATAAAGACTCCACAAATAACATTACTGTGACAGATTGTGGGCCAGAAGGCTCTCTGGAGAATTGTGTCAGACTTTATAAAGGTAATACCAACTAGTTTTATTGTGGGCCTATGGATTCTTTCACTGAACAAAAGCAAAAGTTACTTATTCCTCAAGCATGTAAAGATTAAGCCTTTAGTTATGAAAGACTTAAAAACTTCTTTGGACTAGTTTTCCCAAGATTAAAAAAAGATCTTTGCTTTTTGCTTATAAACTGAGCTACTTAGCCTAAATAAACTAGAAATGTAACACCCTTTTGTGGACAGGAATCTCATAAATGTTAAAAGAAAATTGAAGAAAGCAAACAAGGCAGAATGGACTACAGGGAGAATGGACTTCTCTATGCCCATCATTCGCCCTAAGAGTAGTCAGGTTAGCTCCCTATTAGGAATAAGGAAGTGTAGAGATAGGACCAGTTCATCATCCTTGGCTAGACAGCCAGTTTGGGTTACATGAAACCCTATCTTAAAAAGCCAAAATTAAACATTTTAATTAGAGGCTTCTTTAGCCCCAAACTTACCCAGAAAGGTAACATAAAAGGCAGGGACACAGCCCATTTCCAAATAGGAATAGAGCCAAAGGCTCATTGACTATCAGATAACTATGCAGCCTTGCTTAGCCGTCTACTGAAATGTGTGCACTCATTCTGTCACTTATACCAATTATTTCTATCATCATTTAAATAATTTTTCTCAAACAGAATAAAAGCTACCTTCTACTTCCTGCCAAAGCCCTCATATTAGAGATACTTAGGAACAGAGGCATCTTCAAGCCCCAGAACTTTTGAAGTTATCCTAATTTCTGAGGCTGCCATGCAATCCAGTTGATTAGCTTTCAAGATATAATCCAATATTGTTCTGATATAAACTGTCACATATATGCATGTTTAAAGATAATTATTTTATGTATGTGGGTGTTTTGTCTACATGTCTGTGCAATGCCTATGGAAGCCAGGAACTGGTGAGTCTCCATGTTGGTGCTGTTCATCTCTTTAGCTCCATATACATTTGATTAAACAATTATTGTATAATCTAAGGTAACTGAGCCCATATATGGGCTGGCCCAAAAAATTAGGTAGATATTTTAAAATACTGAAAAGAACAACTGTTTTAGTGTGTTCCTTTTTTCTTGCTGTGATCAAACACTTAAACAAAACAAATCAAAACAAAATCACCTTAAGGAAGAATGTAAGTTATAGCTTAATAGACAGTCATCGTGGTGGGGGAGGGAGCAGTGAGTGTGAGGTAGCTGATCACATTGCACCCAGTGAGGAAGCAGAGACAAACACTGATTCTTAGCTTGCTTTCTCCTTTTTATTTACTCTGGGACGTGAGCCCATGTGATGGTGCCACCCACATCTAGATATGAACCCTCTCTTCAGTGAAAACTTTTCTAGAAACTCCCTTCCAGAAATAATAGAAGCATAGCTCCTAGGTGATTCTAAGTTGAGAATGAGTGTCCTCAGTGTCCTTTTCCTAGGATTCAAATTCTCAGGCTAAGAAGACCCCTAGGTAATATAGAGGGGCTAAGCAGTCCATCAAAATCTATGTAGCAGGCACCAAGAGGGTAAGAGTTAATGCAGTCTGAACAAATGTGCCATAGATCTGGTGAAGTTATATGCAAGTTGCCTTCTGCATTGTCAAAACTTATACTCTGTATTTGCACTCTGTGTCACTATCCATACTATGGTGTTTTGTTTTTGTTTTTTTTTTTTAAAGAAAGCCTGAACCACTTGGTGTTCTGGTCCCGTATGACAATCATTCCTCACTGTTAGAATTCCATGTCCCTTTTCCTTTGTCATGGCTTGTAGAAAATGAGGGCCGAGGGGGTAGTGGTGAACACATGAATCTAGAGAAGTAGTGCCCAATTCAGCAGGGAGAGACAGGTGAACCCTTTGGAGGGCAGTTTTAATCTTCTGGACCAAGGAACAATTTTGTGTGTGTCTAAGTGGAGACACCGACTTACCATAACAATAAGGATCACATGGGTTGACCAGGGTGAGGTAGGACTGTCCACAGGATTATGTGTGGTGGGGGAGGCAGTGTGAAACATTTAAGGATTAAACATCTCCCTAACTGCTTTCCTCAGCATGGTCTACATCTTAAAAAACAAAACATCTAAATGTTCCACTATGTTTTTTGAAACTCAGATTTAAGTCACTAATTTGCCAGTTTTTTGTTTAGAATAAAAGCAACTGGAGATGCCGAGAAGACAGCTGAACTGCACCAGTATGTTGAACATGAAAATTTGGAGTTAGCTTATAAAAATACAAGTCAGTATGCTAAACACTAAACAAAGACCCACGGTATGGGATATTTAAAAATACTTTTCTCTTGGATCAGCACCAAAAAATATCCTTAGTTTCTGTATTACCCGTGTCCAGTTAAAATTACTTCTGATAAAAATCACCAACTGCAGAAAATCACCACAGATGCATCCAAATACCTCTCAAATACATTTTGACATCAAGGATGGGCAGGTCACTTGGAAGAAAACTGTGATGCGGACACAATTTCTGTAGTGAGACATCTGTTTTCTGTATATGGGAATATTTTACATCTCACAATGGGAGGCACTGGTACTTTGAAGTGTAAGAAAATTACTAGAGTCATTAAGACGGAGGTGAAGAGTTTGTACAGCCTTCCACGATTTCAAAGAGGTAGTGGTAGATGCTTGTCCTCCTGGCGATATCGGAAGCAGTCTCTTGCGAGTTGTTCTTCAGCCCTGGTTTGATGTATCGATTCATGAGGAGGAGCTCCAGGGTTTCTCTGCTGTCTTTGTTGCCAGCAGCAAGGTGCAGAGGGGTCAAGAGGCCTTTTGTTTGGGCATTGATGTCTGCATCGTGCTGTAGTAAGAAAGAGGCCACCCTGGTGTTGTTCCACTTACAAGCACTGTGCAGTGGTGTCCATCCATCCACAGTCACTGCATGCACATCTGCTCCCTGAGCCACCAGCTCACGAACAATATCTAAATGTCCACTGTAGGCTGCTCGGTGAAGAGGGGTATACTCATCTTCATCCCTAGTGTTCACTTCAGTGGCCTTCTCAGAAAGCAGCCTCTGCACTGTAGCAAGCTAAAGGGAAAACAAAGAGAACTTTAAGACGTGAAGCTCAGAACAAAAACAATGAACAAAGATAATTACACCACCCAGTCAGTGGCTTTAGACTTTAAGATTTTTAATGACAAACAAGTTACAGCTCATTACACTCACATACAACTCAAGAATCTGATTCTCTGAATATCATATACACTATCACATTCTCCTACTCTAATAAACCCCTATTGCCCCATGCCTCAGCCCTAGATGCACAAAAGGGTTAATCTGAATTTTATATTTCACCTCTGAAGTCAGCCTAACTTTCCTATAACAGATTATATTAATATACATGGTACATGAACTAAAAAATAAGTGAAACTTGTTTCAGTAGTAGAATGAAGTGATGCTGAAACAACTTAGAAACTCAAGAACTCCTTTCCTCCTAGACACATGTCATGTTGCTGGGCATCAAATCTGGGCTATGATCCATTGGACCCGACAGAATACATTGTACTCTGGGACTGAAAGCTAACATAAGGTGCAAAACTCAGTTTTCAGTTTATCAACAAAGACATGGGAGAACTTAGAAAAATTAAGTACAAACGGCCAAGTAGGAAGAATCGATTTTGGGTGCTGTTTTTGGATGACTCTGGGCAAATTTGCCTTACCTTGAAGGACTTTGTGAGGAATAAATAATTCTACTTGGTGGTGCTGGTATGTAAGTTAATTTCCATCTTACCTATGCTTAGTGACAATAACCTCTAGAATGATTCTAATTAAATTAATAATTTAATTAGGTTTTAAAAATATTTACCCCCAACATCTAAAGCCAGTTTATGTAATTTCACATGCACTGTTTCACTTGACACTCCTACATAAATGAGACAAATATTAAGCTGCCATTTTTAAAGACAAGAAATTAAAGGGTCAGATATGGTGTAATATACCCAAAGATAAACAAAGGTTCAGGGACAGGTCTTTGGGCTCCAGACCAATTTTCCAACTACATAGTTTCTTTTTTTTTTCTTTTACCCGGTTTTTTTCAGCAGCCCAAAGAAGCAATTTGCTTGGATCTTTTTCCATTTTTTTTTCTTGCAATTGATACCACTCTTCGCTTTTTTCCTCTTGCTCCTCATCTTCATCAGAATAGCCTATCCAGAGACTCTGAGTACCGGTGGGAATCAGGTGTCCATGGGTTTCCAACAATTCCAGCTGATTAAACTGTTCAGAAAATTGCGAAGAGCTTTCTTGGTCTGGATTTTCATCATCCCTTACTTTTTTTTCTTCCATTTTTATTACTATTCTAAATAAAAAGCATTTCAAGAACTAGGGCACAATCTTTCAAGAGACGAATTATGTCTGCATTGTTTGATTCCTTCCAATCTGAAAACACAAACACAACAATTGTTAGCAAGGCAGTAACTAGGCATTATCAGTAGCATGGATACCAACCTTACAAACATGCCAGATACGTTCTATGTAATCAAGTACCCATTAAATTTACTAAATACCAGACTTCAGAGATTTCTATGATTGAGAATAGTCTATCCTTATCTACTAAGTAAATAGTTATAACTATCTTAATTCGAATCTATTAATTTAGTTAAGACTGTTGAAGTCCAGATAGTGAGTATAGAGGAGAGCGGTAACTCACCCAGTTCTATAAGATCAGCTTTCCTTGGGCAAACATATTCTGCTAGACTGCCACATTAATTTATACACTGACATCAGCTTAAAGTTACCCAGCATTTAAGTCGTAAAGAAAATGAGAAGTTACTTTGAAAACCATCAATCTCTTAAGTACATTTGTTAAACTTAGCAGTCTTTCATTGCTATTTTCAAATATTAATATTTCCATTCTCTATTGATCCAATTAGATTCTAAAGTTTATTATTTCAGGTGCTTTTCTTTATATCGTTCTGTAGTTAACCTTTTAAGGATAGGGCCACCTTTAACTTAGACCCACATACATTTGTATGTGACCTGCATTAAGAACTATTTGTATTATTAAATTTAAGACCTATCATTTAATTTTGCTCTGAATGACCTCTAAGAGAAACTTAAGTCAGTTATACACACATGGTTTTGTTCTACTTAATGTCACACGTTTAACAATCTCTGTCCTCTTAAGTTTCATTACTTAAAAGAGCACTAGAATCGGGATTAATAATTTCTTAGGGCCTATAACTGCACTGTAAAATGTAAAAATTCCACGAGGCGGTTTGTTAGGTCTTGGGTAGATGGTCACCTTTTAAAATGGAGCTACCAGAACTGCTATATTCTTGCTGTTTTCAATTTTTCCTTTCGTCTCAAACTCTTTTGTAAAGTTACCATATGCCAGGATCACTAAAACGCTTAACAGATGTCAAAAACCAAAATATCACAGCACAGATCTCAATCCCTTTCCCACATCTGAAAACTCCTTCATATTTATCGTTCCAGGTGTAAGCTACATATAAAATTGTCTTGATATATTTAATTTAAAAATCAAACCCAAATTATTTCCTTGACTCAGGGTATAAAACTTGGTGCATACCATTAAGGAGGTACAGTGTTTCTCAACTTAAAGAACACTCCATTTTGAGAGCGAAATGAACTCTTTCAATTCTCATCTCAGTGAGCCATTTCAGAGGACTGTGCTGAGGTTCTGACAGATTAAGACAAGTTGCATTACGTCAGGACTTTCTGGGGTCCGATCTAGTTCAAAGTTTCAAATTATTTTTACTGCACACTCTTCAAGGTTCGTTCTCTCAGCACCCAAGGCAAGGCAGATACGGTGAGCCGGGGATTCTGAGGCGATCGTGACGGGAAGCAGGGAAGAAAGGCCTTTCGGTCTAGCAGGTGAGGACTTCCGAATGCCAAAGCGAAAAAGCAGCCACCACGCCACCAACGCCGTGGCCTCTCGCCCACAGTTGCCCGCCCGGCCGCTCCGAACACACGCCTCACCTTTCACAGAAAGAACTTCGCCGAGAACATCGTTTCCGGGTTCGCCCCTCTGCTGCCCAGGATTGGCTCCTGTGAGAGGGCGGAGCCATCCTCTGGCCAATGAGAACCGAGGAAGCCTCTGGCGCCGAGGTCATCAATAGATCTCGCGAGACGTACGGATGCCACTCTCCCGCGCCTAATTCAGGTTATCTGCTTGCGGTGTTCTTGTTCTGGTGTTCTCCTGAGGTGGAGATGGCCCGTGGTCTTGCTGGTGACCTCTGAGTCCAGGTTGGGGTAACTTAGCCTAATTCCGGTCTTGTAGAGTGTGGTTCTCGGGCGGAAGCCCCGAGTGCATGGGGCCGTCGGGGAAGAAGGGCCGGGTGGGCTGGGAGGGCTGCGGGCTCTGCGTTCCGGCTCGGAGTCCGGCGGGTGGAGGGAGGGTGGTCGGTAGTGTAGCGCTGCGTTCGGAGTGATCACTCTTGAGCTGTCATCCTGGATCCGAGAGGTGTTCCACGTGGACCACGATGTTGGTTATTCTATCTTTAAATGTGGCCTGCCCCATAGAAGCTCTGTTAGGGTTAAATGTATGGGGTGGCCTCTGCTCCAAAGCTCTGCGTGGTGCAGCTTAAATGTATGCATGTGAAGAGTTACGTTTGATCCTTTCTGCCCATACACCAATCTCGAAAAATTGAGGAGTGGTCATGATTGTGCAATTAGGGCCTCACATAAGGATGTGACTTTGTCTGGTCTTACTTAGGTCATGAAACAATTATAGTAAGTGTTGAAGATGAAAACGAGACTTTTCAAAGTTGCCAGTGCTTATCGAAGAAGTCCATCCTGCAACTTAACTCACATTGGTGAAATATGTGCAAGCTTTATATAATGTGTATTTTGATATTTATTTTTAGAATTTGGAATCGGGTGACTTTTCTGACATACCTGAACAGAGAACCCCAGGGTACTTGGAGAGGAACCTGGTCCCAGCGGAACTCTACCATAAAAATGAGTCCCATAGAGCCACCGTAAGCCTGCTTTATTAACTGTGATGACCTTAAGAGAAACAACACTTTTCAACAAAAACAGCAACAGAACTTGTATCGTGGAAAAAGTATCACCAAAAACGTGTCTGGCATGCTTAAAAGTGCATATTGTGTACTTATTAGCAAATGCGGCGCAATCGATGAGTGCGTTGCAGTAATTTATGATATGGCCATACAGGGAAGCTTATGCTCTTAACGCATTGTTTTAAAGTACTGAATCTATAAATAGTCTTTTAGAGTGAGTTGTGCTACTTAAATTTGAACAAAAATGGGAATAATGGAATTGAGGTGGGGAAAAAATTCTTGAACATGGATAGAGTCTTCCAATCTGGTTTCAAGTTCTTGATCAAAACCAGCTGTGTAGGTTTAGGAAGGTCAGCAGTTAACTTTGTTGGGTTGTTTTTCATTTGTATAAGTATAATGATAATGCTCCTTTCTGGTTAATTTTGAGGTCTAAGTGAGTATGTGAACATACATACCCTGGAAGGGTATAGCTCTGTGAGCCGAGAAGTCGGGAACAGCTAGGACTTCATGCATACAACTGTTGAAGTTTCTGAGTTTGGACTTATATACAAAATTGAATTCATTATAGTTTAGTGAAAATAGCCTGACCTTTTTAAAAATGCCCTTTAGTCTTGTATCTGCTTCTAGTTGGGTGATGAATAGTCACTTTCACTATGTCTGGCCTTTTTATTTTTCAGAGATAGTGACTACACCTGCCTCTTTCCCTGTGGTTAGCACTAAACCCAGTGCTAACTTTAACTGAGTGTTAATAACTGTTAGGCTGCTGGTTTACCTGAAATTACCTTTATCAAATTTTGTTTAGATTTAAACAATTCTGTTTTGTTATTTGGCCAAATTTATTGTTGAAAGTTTGTGTAAAGAGCAGAGACAGGCAGATGTTTTCAGAGCTGGGGATGTAGTATAAAGTCTACTCTTACACTTGGAGGAAGACTTTTAAATGACTTTCCTGGAAAAAGTGTACAGTTAGATAAATAACAGCAAACAAAGGCTTTTAAGTGTTTGTGGAGCAGAATTAGGGGAGTTGGGGAACAGACTTGAGAGTGTAAAACTGGTAATAGCAGGCTATAAGTTTCAGAGCAGACATGGAATACTTCAAATGTCACTCGCATTTGCTCTGCATTGCATTTGTGATTGGAAAGGTTTGGTTAAAGAGCTATTGTGTACTGTAAACTTCCATGCCGAGTCTGAGGCTAGAAAAATTATTTTGCTTTACAGTTGCTATTTTTTATTTTATGTTTAGGTCTCAATTTGCTTGAATATCCTCTTAATGAATTGCTTTGAATTTTGTTTTCTTTTTTATACAGAGACGATGAAGACACATTTAAAATCCTGGTTGCCACCGATATTCATCTTGGATTTATGGAGAAAGATGCAGTTAGAGGAAATGATACATTTGTGACACTTGATGAAATTTTAAGACTTGCCCTGGAAAATGAAGTGAGTTTGGGGTATATTTGTGTGTGTGCTCTAATGTACCTCCTTGGGTAACAGGCCCTATTCCATTAACTTAGATTTAATTGTATAACCTTATGCACTCACATTGCCTGGCTAAAGGCCAGTATATTAAAAGCATGCTTTAAACTTTGAGTACTTTGTGTTCACAATTAGAGCAGAAACTGCTTTGACAAATAATCTTCAAGTTTAGGAACACAAGGTGTTTGATGATGCACCAACTTGTGATTTCTACCTGAAATAAAAAGACGGCTGTTAGTTTTCAAAGAACATACAGCCAACCAGAATGTGGCTATACTCAAGTACAAGGTCACTTGTGGTAAGGCCCATAGACACACCATTTCCTGGGACTTTGGAGGTAGAGGAGACTGGTATTTAGATGAGATTAGTCCTGGAAGAAGTGACATTTGACGGGTGTTGAAGGTGAAACAACAGCCTTTAATGCTGGGTGATACAGAGAATGTACATTCATTGTGAAGCAGAAATGAAGGTGCAGGTGTAAGACAACATGGCAGATGTTAGGCGACTGGCTTGTCTCACCTGTAGCCATGCAAATGCTGAGAGAGGGCTGGGAACGCACCTCAGTTGGTAGACTGCTTTCATGCCAACTCAAGGCCCTGAGTTTGATCCCCAGAACTACAGAAAACTTTAGTGTAATGGCACACCTGTCCTCCCACCACCAAGGAGTTGGAGGCTGGAAGTTCAAGGTCCTCAGTTCCCATAATGACTTTGAGACTAACTTGAACTACATGAATGAGACCCTATATTAAAAAAAAAAAAAAAATGCTGAACTGGTAGAACTGAGAGGATTGGAGCTGTGTTAATGCACTGGAATTGTCTGCTCAGTACAGTAGACATTCTTCTAGCAACTTGGTATTACAGCAGGAATTGAAGAACATTTTAATAGTTTTAAAACTGGTGGTGTTAAAAACAAGGAAATCGTGAAATTTGCAGGCAAATGGTAGGAACTAGAAAAGATCATCCTGAGTGAGGTATCCCAGAAGCAGAGAGACACACATGGTATATACTCACTTATAAGTGAATATTAGACAATATAGCAGTTTCTCCTACAGTTCTCTCTTTTCTGACTTCTCCAAAAAGATGGTTCTATCTACTATTTACCTTTCATTAATACATCAAAAATTCTGCCCGGGGTCTTTTCTGAGACTGATACTCCAACTGAGGACCATGCATGGAGATAACCTAGAACCCCTGCACATATGTAGCCCATGGCAGCTCAGTCTCCAAGTGGGTTCCCTAGTAATGGGAATAGGGACTGTCTCTGACAACAACTCAGTGGCTGGCTCTTTGATCACCTCACCCTGAGGGGAGAGCAGCCTTACCAGGCCATAGAGGAAGACATTGCAGCTACTCCTGATGAGACCTGATAGGCTAGGATCAGATGAAAGGAGAGGAGAACCTCCCCCTATCAGTGGACTTGGAGAGGGGCATGGGAGGAGATGTGGGAGGGTGGGATTTGAAGGAATGAGGGAGAAAGCTACAGCTGGGATACAAAGTGAATAAATTGTAATTAATATAAAAAATAAATTAATAAAAACTGGTGGTGTTAGGGGTAGAAAAGAAAGTAAATTTGAGAAAAGTTACAAGGAGAAGGTGTGCAAACTCTAATTTTCAGAATTTTAAATTGAGTCAAGTGTGTTGAACTTGGGTGCATGATGGTGGTTTAAAAAACAAACAAACAAACAACTAACTGAAAAAGAATCTGTCATGTGGGAAGGTGTTAAGCTATGACATAACACCAGGATAGAGTTGGAGATGGCAGTCTCCCAGCAGGTGGATGAGTGTCTGCCGAGCCCAGAATGGAGCAGGAGAATAAACATAGGTACCCTGTCTACCCAGCAGTTTCCCTTCAGCCTGTGTGTGAGACTTCCTGTGCCTTCTGCATTTCTAGTAACCTCTGCCCTGTCTTGGTCAGGCCCATAGCAGCACCTTATAGCTTCCGTCTCGCTTGTCCTGCAGTGTTGTAGCTCCAGGTAGGCTTTCTGCTTCACACTTTGCCTTCTGTGTGTTTTCAGCGTCACAGCCAAAGCAAACTTGACATCGTAAGTTGGATCCTGTCATTGTGCTGTAATTCTGCTCAGCAGCCTTTCCTTTGGATCTGGATTGAAATTCACACAGAAGACTATACTGTGACCTTGGTCCTGCCTGTACTCTGGATTCTTACAGTGCTACCTGATTCCTCCCAGGGCTCACGATCTTTTGTTGCCCTGCCTGATCCCCACAGTGGGTTCTTATCGGCGACCTTATAGGTCAACTTTTCTGATTTACCACCTGGCTTTGGGCAGGGTGACTTCTTACTTCAAATTTCATTTTTTTAGGGTGTGTGTGATGGGGGGCTTATTGAGGTGGTCTTATAGCCCATGTTGCCTTTAAACTCATAATGTAGCTAAGAACAACATTGAAATTCTGGTCCTCTTAAATGTTGGGTTACAGGCACCTGTTACCACGCACAACCGTATTTTACCTTTTTGAAATTTTTTTTTCCCTTATACCTCCAAGTACTCTGTGATATTATGCTGCTATTCCTTTCACTGCCTCATGTATTAAGTTGTTTATCAATTATCTGTATTTTCCTATGGAAGAAATTCTATGACAGTGAAGTCTTTCTGTTGCTTAGTAATATCTTCTTGATGCCTAAGCAAACTTAATAGACACCACTTAATAACTATTGATGTTTGCATCTAGATTAACAGCCTTTGCAGGCTTTAAATCTTTGAACTAAAATTCCCATGGTCCCTAGCTGCCTGCATCCTCCCCAGAGTGACATTGCTGCTGTTAGATAAGAATGAAAGAAAGGATGCCTCTCAGTTGATGGCTCACACCTTTAATGCCAGCAGGGAGTCAGAAGCAGCTGGATCTCTGTGAGTTCAAAGCCTACAGAGGGAGTTCCAGGACAGCCAGGTCTACACAGAAAAACCCTGTCTCAAAAACAAAACAAAACAAAACAAAAAAATAAATAAATAAAAGGAAAGAAAGAAAGAAAGTGGTGTGCCTGCTATGAAATAATTAATTGCTTGCTCCGGCTTTTGTAAACCACTTATTGCTGTGGGAAAAGGGACAAAGCAGTGTTCTCTATCTCTGTGTGGTAGGAGTGAGAAACAGTGGAGGATGTAAAGCAATTTTCACACATAGCTGCAGATTCCACAGAAGCAAGATGAATGTTATGGCTGACTTTACATATCCTTCCTCTAGCCCTCTAGGGCTTAACATGCTCTCGATTTGGTTCTAGGGCTGTTATCCTGCCAGCATTAAGAAATTAATTATTTAAATCTAAATGTAGCTTAAGGGGAAGAGATATTTGGTTTTTGGTCTTTCCCAGTGGATTGTACCTCTTAACATGCTCCTTGAGAAGGATATAGGAAGCTGTAGGGAAACTTAGAAGTTGGTTAGGTATGCTGGTTTTATGTTTTATCAAGCTAGATTCTTTTTCCTTAGGGGAGAGAACCTTAAAGCCAAGGAGGCCTGCTTTCCTTCCACAGAACTCTAAGCATGCTCTTTTGTAACTGGCTTTGAAAACACCCCCCAACCCCCAAGCAGGGTTGTTACTGCTTTAGTCCATTTCTACCCCTTGTTTCCTGATTGCCTTTTCTGCACACCCCATGTTGGATCTTCCAAGTGCATATTATATTTGTCTTTCAGAATTTTTTAATTTACTATTTATTTTTGGAATCTAAATTCTTGACTTTTAAGTTCTCTTGTATATGGACCCTTGCCATCCAACTATTATTTCATTCCTTGTGTCTCTCCCTCTGCCCCCACCCCACACTCCCCGACAGGGTTTCTTTATATAGCCATGGCTGTCCTGGAACTTACTGTGTAGACCAGAGTAAGTTCTGGCCTTGAACTCAGAGATCTGCATATGAACGTTGCATATTGATATGTGAGTGCATGTGTTCCTGTGTAGAGGCCAGAGGTTGATGTTGGATGTCTTCTTCAATTTCTTTTTGTCCTATTTTTTTGAGAAAGTCTCTCACCACACCTGGATTTACTAAAGTTCCCTTGACTAGTGCAGAGACCTATGTTTAAGTGTCTACTGAATAATTAAAAACTAATAATCTTTGCTCCTATGTCCATTCCTTAGTGCTGTGAGTGAATCTAGGGTCTACAATGGGTGTCATGAACGGCAGATCAAGCCATGACACTGGGTTACCTCTTCTTCTCTTTTTAAAATATGACCCACTTAAGGCTTAAGTGAGTATATGTGGCTGTGAAATCTTTTTCTATCTTATCTATAATTTAAACAATTTTTGCCTTGAACTTACTAATTTTAACACTGTTTTTTGTTGACTAGGTGGATTTTATTTTGTTAGGTGGTGATCTTTTCCATGAGAACAAACCCTCGAGAAAAACCCTGCACAGCTGCTTGGAGTTGCTTAGAAAGTACTGTATGGGTGATCGCCCTGTGCAGTTTGAGATCATCAGTGACCAGTCAGTCAACTTTGGTTTTAGTAAGTAAGTACACTTTCGTTTGAGGGACGGTTTTCTTGGGTTTGATTTCTGTATGATATATTCATTTGTGTTGTTGCTGACAAAATACCCTGACAAAGCAACTTTAAAAGAAACGGGTTATTTGGTTATAATTCCAGGTTACAGTCCATCATTTTGGGAAAGCCAGTGTAGGTACTTAAAGCAGCTAGTTTCTGTTTGTTTGGTTTTTGTTTGTTTGTTTGTTTAATCTTTTTTTGACTTCACTTGTGCAGGTTATTTATATGTTTTAGCTACTAAGCCATTGTTTAGGCAGGTGTATTTTCCCTAGTCAGTCGCTTTTAGCTGTGCTTATGTCTTGTTGTTACCAGATACAGTTTTACTGTAGTCAAGTATTCATTTACTTTAGGATTGTTTCTCATGTTATTATGTATTATATTATATGTATTATATATATATATTATGCTATGTAAGGTTTTTTTTGTTTTGTTTTGTTTTTGTTTTTTTTTTTTTTTTTTTAGTAAATAAATCTTGTCATGTTGGGGATGGAACCCTGGGCCTTGTGAATATTAACCAATTACTCTACCACTGAGCTGTATCCCCAGCCCAAGCCACTGTTTTCTTTTTTAAAATGTAAATCAGTTTTATGTGTTGTCAGGTTCTCTTCTTTCCTTGTCCTTGATGACCCTGGCACTGGTCAGTGTTTGTAGAACACCTCTCATTTGCTTTTTTCTCTTGTTTTTTTCTAGACAGGGATTGTGGGCTTAGAGGGAAGAATATCACCAAAGTGAAGGGCTCTTCTGATAGGCTCTTCTCTAGGGCTTTTCACTGGTGATGTTGACCTTGCTTATTAGGCTAAGATGTCTTCAGTTTTCTCCAGTGCAATTCTGTTTTCCTTTCCATTGTTCTTTGTTAGAAGTGAGTCCTTAAGTCCAGCCCACACTCTATGGGAGAGGATTAAAAGTCCATCTCTAATGGGTTGTGGTGGCCCATGTCTTTAATCCCAGCACTTGGAAGGCAGAGGTGGTGAATCTCTGTGAGTTGGAGGCCAGCTTGGTCTATAAGTCAGGTTCCAGGACAGCCAGGCTGTTACACACAAAAACCTGTCTAAAAAAAAAAAAAAAAAAAAAAAAAAAAAGCCCACTTCTGGAGAGAGGAATTTCAAAGTATTAATGAAGTATTAATGGATGTTTGTTAAAGTGCCTCTGTCAGTGATCTCGAGATCTTCCTTAGCCCCTTTTATTTTTTACATCATCTTTTCATATTATTCCTGTTGGCCTCCAACTTACGACTTTCTTGCCTCAGTGTCCCTGCTAGCTATGACTATTTGTGCACTACTATGCCTGCCTACCTTCTCTCTGAAATAGGTTTGAGTGATGAGCTCTTACTATTGTTTTTTAATTGCTGTTGAATCTGTTGTCATTTGTCATTTTAACTACTGGAAACCAGTAAAGTGTGGTGGTTAGGATCATGGATTCCCTGAGTGTTGATATGCATGACTGTTAAATCATCATCTTGGAGGCAAGTGCAGGAGGCCAGTGTGTGCAGGCATCAGGTTCAAGGTCTGTCTGTCCTATGTAGTGAGAGCCTATCTCACCAACTCCCAAAAGAGTGTGCATTCTGGATGATGTCAGCCCAAATCCTGGCTCTGTCATTTAATGGTCACATGACCAAATCATTCACTTAGTCATTCTCTCTCAGTTCCATTGTTTTTAAAAGGGATAGAACTGTGTCAGGTACATAAATTATGAGGATTGAGTTAGGGAGAAAACGGTTTAGAATATTCTTTGACCTGAAGAAATCATCTAGGTGACTGAAGCATTCCTTATTCTTTTCAGCCTTTAGCTGTAAGTTGAATTCTATTTATGACACTCCACTTCTCATTTGCGCATATGGTGGTGCTAAGGGTTGATCCAAAACCTCACATGCCAGGCTCACTTTACCGCTGAGCTGTGTCCCTAGCCCTTCAGCATGCATTTTAATTTAAGAATTGTTTTTCAGCAATTTCAGGAAATTCTCTTTTTTTGAGACAGGGTCCTACTATGTATTTTTAGCTGGCCTGGATCTCACTCTCTGGACCAGGCTGTATTTGAACCCACAGAGATCCTGCTTCCTCTTTCTCCCAAGTGCCCCTAAACCTGGCTTAATTTTAGAAAATTCTTGTTCATTACTTTTTCAAACAACAGCTTCCCCTTGCTTTTCCTGAATGTTGTTATCTTTTAGTCTTTTACTCTCTCTCTTTTTTTTTTCTTTTTGTTTTTTTGTATGAATTCTAAATTTCACTTCATCTCTCTCCTTTGCTTTTTGGTTAATTTCCTCTTCTGGTTTCCTTAGGTCATATGGGAAAAATGGACAAATACAGAAGGGAAATTCTGAAAGAGGACTGGTTTGGGAAAAAATCAATTAGCGTGATCAGATTATAAATGAAATGTGGTTCGTAGTTGGCAGAGGTGGAAGACACTGGGAACTCCAAAAAGCCTCACATCCCAGCAGCCAGTCTTTGACGGCGTGGTAGCTCACACCTCGGGGGAAATCCCTGCTAATCAATGGGAGTTCTGCAAGAAATTATTAAATATTAAAGAAAGTGTATGTAAAGGCTTTGTAAGAGTGACCTTTTACAAATGTTTAAATCTTAGAGGTCTGTTAACTTCCCACTGTCCACAATTCATACGAACTATTTGTGGTTGAAATTTATTTGAGATGAAATGTCCAAAACACAGGAGCTAGATAAAATTTGATACATTTGTCTTTTAAAAAATAAATATATTTATGGCAAAAGAATCCTGGAGCAAACTCAAAAGTCATAGTTCATTAAGGAAGAATACTTACAGCTCAGCACAAATTAAGGCTGAATTTTCAATGAATATTTTCTTCAAGTTGATTTCTAAAAAATCCATTAGTTTATAAAGTATAGATGAAGAAGGTACATAGTGCACAGAAATGAAAATAGCACTAATGCCTATTGAGAGGAGCTGTCTCAGTTATAACAAATGAATGGAGACTGAACTGTTTTTCTCATGGACACTGGGATAGCTAGACACTTCTCAGTTCTCAGTGGATATTAGAGTTACCAAGGACTTTCAGGTGTTTCCACCAGTCTCCATGCCAACTGGTGAGTCTCTTGGACTGTGGCACAGGCATTGGTATTTCTTAAAAGCAGTTAATTAGAGCTTATAGCCAGAGTTCAGAACCACTGCTGTAGATTTAAAGGGTTGATAATAGTCATGCTGCTGAGGTTGGGAGAAATGACGTTTGGTACATATTCACTATGGCATTGCTTGCAAAACAAGACCAGAAATAGTCTGAATGGTAGGGTCCTGCTTAAATATTACATACACTGGAGTCATGCAGCTGGCAAGAAGCTCAGGAGAGCTCTTTGTATACAGGGTTTCTGTGGAAAGATTTCAAAGTAGGTTAAGCAGGGCCAGAAAGCCATATTGTGCTTTTTTTTTTTTTTTTTTAATACGTGTATAGATGAATTTCAGAAAAACATACCAGATTGTGCACCCTGCTGCCACAGAGAAGAGGAACCTGGTGGCCGGGGGAAGGAATGGGCAAGGACTAAACTGTGTCTGGGGAGGCAAAGAAGCTGGTGACGGGCGTGAATCTCGGTGTTGGGATCCAATATGCCTAGATTGTTCTCTCCCTCCCCTGAACTCTAAGAAGGCTTAGAAACCTTAGAGGCCTGTGAACTTGCCAGTTATGAGTTGTGAGAGGTTTTGTGTAATTCATATGCTTTAAGATACTTTCAAACGTTTTAATTTAACTCATTTTATTTCCAGCACTGAGCTGAGGTTGTCTGCAGATACGGTTTGTAGTTGCCTACTGCATTATCTCTTGGAAAAAAGTTTTGGGGAAACAGCTTTTATTCCTCATAGAAACTTTCACTCTGCTTTCTTTTAAGGTTTCCATGGGTGAACTACCAGGATGGCAACCTCAACATTTCCATTCCAGTGTTTAGTATCCACGGCAACCATGATGATCCCACAGGGGTAATTACAAATTCTGTTGGAATCTTAAAAACGACATTGAATTTATCAGTGCAAGTCATTCACCCTTTTTTCTAGTAATTGGCAGTCAAATTGAGCCATGAATTCAAATTAATTATCATTTGTGATTTTATATTTCTTTGTTAGATGGTTTGTTTTTGAATATGGAATTAGAGTTGTTGTTTGAGAGAGCCATGCTTTTTTTTTTTTTAATCTGCAATACTGAGTGTGGAAACCAGGGCCTGATACATGACAGGCAGCCACACTACCATCCTCAGCATTCTTTCCACTCTTTATTTTGAGACAAGTGCTCATTAAGTTGCCCAGGCTGATCTTGAGCTTGTGATCCTGCTCAGCCTGTAAGAACCTGGAATTACAGCCCCGGATACAGGCAGGGCCTGTTAGAGCTGTGCTTTTGTTTCATTGGAATTTTGATATCAGTGAGTTGCTAGGAGTAGGTGTGATAGCCCACATAGAGTTCCTCAACTTATTTGAGCTCCTGGATTCTCACCATAAAAACTCATTTTTTTTTTTTAAATCTAGATTCAATTATATTTTTTCCTTGCTTGATAGGGAAGGAAGACTGGTAGTCCTAATACAAAATACCTTTGTGTCTTCTATTGTCACTGTAAATCAGTAGTTTTAATTTATGGTCATGTACCCCTCACTCCCTCCCCAAATAAACATTTTATAAGAGTTCTACTTCATATTACAAGGTACTTAGTTTACAGTTGATTTTGCCAGAGCATCATGTTAGTGATAAGGTACTAGCTTTGCATCTTTGCGTCTGTGCTTTCAACCGCTGTAGATTGTTTGAAGAAGAGAGCAACCACTTTAACATTGGGATTTTGTTTTGAGAAGACACTGTCAAAATATGTTTTTGTAATTACAGGTTAAATGTTCTTAATCCAAAAATTATTAAGGCAGAAGTGCTACAAAAATCTCAAAGTTGAGACTCAGAAGTTGTTGGTTTTATATCATTTTAGGTTTTGGGTTTTTACCTTGGGATTCTCACCTGGTAAGATCTATACATTCTAAAGTCAAGAAAACCCAAAATCTGAAAACACTTTGATCCCAAGCTTTGTCAAACACACTTGAAGTCTGCAGGGCATGCTTCTGATGTGGGGTGGGATTTCACTCAGACCATATGCAGGTGGCGTGGTGCTCACCCAGACCTTAGTCTGTGGATACACTCATGCTCTTTGAAACTTTCCCACAGGCAGATGCCCTCTGTGCCCTGGATATTTTAAGCTGTGCTGGGTTTGTTAATCACTTTGGACGATCAACATCTCTGGAGAAGATTGACATTAGTCCGGTTCTGCTTCAGAAAGGAAACACAAAACTCGCTCTATACGGCTTAGGTAGGTGTTCCACTTAGTCAGATGGATTCCTTTGTTCATGTCAGTAGAGAATTGTGTGAACAGTTGGCAAATACACTTTTAGAGATAGTGTGGACCCATGGGAGAAAAGTTACACAGATTTGGTTACTTCTTATTGATATCTATAAAAGATGGTGAAATGTTCTGGTAAAAAATGTTCTTAGTATTTCTGAGGACTAGTAGCTCTTCGTACTTAATGGCAGTTTGAGTAGAAAAAAAAAAACTTTGCTCAGTTTCTATTTATTGTTTTGGACCTTTTCTTTAGAGTCACATTTACAAAGCTGGATGACAGAAATACAGGTTAGTTAGCTGAATTACATCTTGGTGTTGTAGAAGTCTGAGAGGTCAGAGCATCCTACCCTCTACAGGACAAAACTACTAGCCTTTGTAGTTTGTGAGACATTTGTGAGTTGTGATACACTAGATGTAAGAGACCGAGGAAGACCCATGGTTAACAGATTATATTTGTTAAAATTATTATTTTTTTTTTATTTTCCTCGTTTCAGTGTGACCAGAAGAAAATTATTTATCTATCTGGTGTATCAATGCATTATGCACCTGTTCTACAACTGATATCATATTATTAAAGCAGATTCAGGAATTTATCCTAGGTGTGCTACTATGTGCTTGTAATGTCAGCACTGGGGAGGAGATGAAGGGAGAATCACTGGGTTCACTGGACAGCCAGCGTGGCCAAATCAGGAAGCTGTAGGCCAATGGGAGGTTCTGTCTTCAAAATAAGGTTGGTGGCATCTGAAAGATGACACTCAAGGTTGACCTCTGCCCTCTACACCTCCTGCTTCCCTACACTTCACTGTATTGATTTCACTAGTTTCCATTTCGTTTTTGTTTGTTTCTTGAAGATAGGGTCTCACTATGTACCTCCAGCTGTCCTAGAATTCACTATGTAGGCAACGTTGGCCTCAAACTCAAAGATCTACCTGCTTTTGCCTCCTGAGCAGGATTAAAGGTGTGCCCATATGCCTGGCTTTTGTTTTCTATTTCTTTAGTGTTCTGTAGGAAAGCTTTTCTGCTAGGCTTTATTCTACATGAATAAAAAACTAAACACAATTCTTAAAGAACATGTTTTTAAAATTCTGTATATTTTCTATCAAGTATTTTCGAGGCTAGAAATAATGTGCTTTTATGTCTGAATCTGAGATAGAATAGGAAGGGGACAGACTTTCGAGAGGCCATTGGCAATATCAGTGTCTGCAGTATCGGGCATTGTATCTCCAAAAAAGTGGCTTATTCTTACATTTGAACTGTGTCTTGGCTGTTCTCCAGGGCACCCCTCATCAGTGGTCCATTTTCCTCCTGAGTTATCTCATCCTTTTCTGTCCCCCTTAACTGGTGTTGCTCCCTCCTAAGCACAAAGCATATGCTTTGTGTTCATCAAACTCTCAGCACCCTCAGACCTCTGCAATCCCACCTTTACCTTTTCTTTTCAGTGATGCCTGTTTGGAGCCTACTTTCCCTGTGGCCCCCACGGATTTCATACCTGTGGGTTTTGGGGAAGAAGTGGGGGTTCCTGTTCCCCTCACCTCCAGAACTTGCTGTCTCTACATACTCACCTCCTAGGAAGTTGCCGCCACTGTGGGCTGCCCTTCCCTCAGCCTGTGCCCTCAGGTTTTACCAGCTCTTGGAGTGCTTTAGCGTGCAGGCTTTCCTGCCAGCTATTTGTGCCTCCTGTGCCGGGCACGCCTGTCCTGTGTTCACCATTCACTCTGTACACCCAGGCATCTTCAAGTGTCCAGTCACTGGCTTTTCATCTGTGGTCAGCATGTGAAATAGCAAACTATCCCTAGCTGTACCGTTACTCTCTGTGGTAGTGTCTTGGCCTTTTTTTCTAATGTGATGATGACAATTTATTACTATTTTAAGTGTTTTCTTGGTATCTTCTACTAGACCAAGGGTAAGCCTCTTAATATAGGAAGAATTACTTAAAATAGTTAAATTACTAAAAAGCTCAAACTCAGTATATTTAATAGTATTATACTTTAAAATACATTTTACAAATCTTATTCTTTTTAAGGGACCATTTCTGTGCATGTTATTGGTATATCATAGTTGAAAAGCACATTTAGTTAACATACATAGTGAAGGGAGGGAAGATGATGTTGCTAGATATTCTGGTGAGAATGTAAGCATAGGAAGCTCCTTTATTTCTCTTTACATATTATCCTGATTTTCAGAGTGGAATGTGGTCTTTGAGTGTAACTGAGTGTGTAGTGCATGAACTAGGATGTTTGTTGGTAGATACCATTTACACATGTGGTTCCAAAATTCAGATATATATCTGAACAGGAAAATGTCCTACTTTTGAGAAATGCATAATTTAGCAGTAAAACATACTCATCTTTTAAGTTGACAGTAGGAAAACAATTTAAAATAGTGTGTGTCCCTCCACAGGGTCCATTCCAGATGAAAGGCTCTATCGGATGTTTGTCAATAAAAAAGTAACAATGCTGAGACCAAAGGAAGATGAGAACTCATGGTTTAACTTATTTGTGATTCATCAGAACAGGTAAAAATATTTTGTGAAAAATTTTAAGTGAAGCACCGAGATTTTCAAGGTGTTTGCCCAGGCTGTTAGTGAAAGCCTGAATCCTTCCCCATCATCAGGATAGGTTCAGGCAGGGCTGATCTGCTTTGTGTGACTTGAGGCTGATGGAGTTCACAAGTATTAATTCCCGGGAAAGAATGTTTACCTGGAATGGGCGAGACATGAGAGTAACTGTAACAGACACTGATGAGCAAAGAGTGGAACATTGCCGTCCCATCTGCTTCCTCATGTTCCTTAGGAAACAGTATTTGGTTGTAAAGTACTCATTCCATGTACTTTACTGTTTGACTGTATTATCCATAGAAGATACTCTGGCTAGTAGGAATAGCTGTGTGTGTATAGACAGCAAGTGTTTAATATTATATTACTGATTTTCGTCCTTCCTGGTGCTTAGGGGTGTTAATAGTTTTTACTGATCTTTTTAGTTCTATTTTTCTCTTGTCAGTGACCATTTTATTTCCAGTTTTTTGTTTTTATAAAATTTGATGCAGTAAGCACTTTCTCCACCTTTCTCTCTCTTGCCTGCTCACTCGCTCTCTTCACTCTGTATGTGTGTATTGTGTGAATGCCTTTCCAGAAACATAGCTGGATCAGGATCAGCTGTCTTTTAGTAGTTGTAGGTAGTTTATTCTGTTGGTAGAGTCCATGGTAGAGTGAGAGGAAGAACAATCAGAATAAACATGATGTGTCCTGTGATCCCTACAGTGGAGGAAGTGGGGGGAAGTGGTAGGAGTGATTGCAGGATGCTGATAGGGGACAGCGACAGCTAGGAAGTCTCTGAAGAAGTCACCAAGGGATTTTGAAGCTAAGTGCTGGGTCAGTGCAAGTCTTCAGGAGGCAGACTTTGAAAGGCTGATACTGTCTCAAGTATGTTTTGGTATGTGTGAATTTCATGAACCTCTACACCACTGCTGACACTTACTTCTGCTTCTGCCTCACCTGCACCACACAGGGAAAGGTGGAGGGAAAACCCATAATTCCCAAAAGTTAAGGCATAGAGCGGGGTAGAAGCCCTGCAGAGGGTGTTGCTGTGTGACATCTCACTGCAGAGGAGGGTGATGTCCATGTGTGATCAGGGGTGTGCCAGAGCTTCCTTCTCAGTGCTTCTCTCACCTTCCATTCTGAAATTAATATTTGAGGAAGATACTTTGTAAGGATGTGAGTACCTTGTTTCCCATGGTACTTCTGTGGGCTAACTAGAGCATGCAGGGTGTTGTGTCCAGAAGTTAACACTGTGGTATAAAACTTGTGCAGTTTGCTGGCCTTTATTCTTTCCATTTATTCACTGGAATTCCAGGTAGGAAAGACCATGCCTTTCCTCATTTATTTACCTACTTATGTTTTTACATCATTAAGGACTTGGGGCAGGGGGAAAGAAGGGACAAGAAGAGAGATTGAACATTTGTGTTCACGTTATCTGTTTATTACTTTATTCGTTGAGCATGGCCTTAGATTTTTGACCTCACAATATGCTGCAGTCCAGTCTTGTGTTTTCCTGCCCTTACCTTGAAAACAACCACTTCAGGGAGTTCTGATTGCTTTTAATGCTAGTACTTAGAACTAACAGATATGTGAGCTCTGTATGTGCTTGTTGATGCTGGATCTTTCAGACATCTCAGTGAACAGAGCAAATGTATAAGTAACACATGTAAACACACCTAAGTGTCTCAGCTGCATGTATGTGTACAAAACACACAGTCATAAATTCATGCTGATTCTAATCTAATCCAGATCTACATAGCCTGTTTCTGTCTTCTCCTCTGCATATTTGACATTTTCTAAAAGAAGCCTGGATTCTTAAGTGTGTGTATGTGTGTCTGAGAAGCAAACCCAGGCCGTTGCATGTGCTAGGCAAGTCACCTGCCACTAAACTGTGTTCATAGTCCTGTTTGTTACTGTTGTTTATATAACATGCACAAACACCTTTGTTACTCCTCACCTGCATCTCTGAGGAACACATTTCCCATTAGCATGGTGTGTGTGGATTTCAGTCCATGGCCTTTCACATCTAGCCAGCATGCCAGGTTCAAAGCTGTTCTGCTCCCTCTTTTCACAACTGGGTGTGTGATTCTTTTAGTTAAATTAATTTCTTTCACTTCTCCTTCTTACATACATCCACTGTTATTATATCTGTAAGCGTTCTGGGAAACAGGATTCCTGAGCTAGGGGTGTCCTTTTAGCCTTTGCATTTTACTTATTTCCATTTATTTGCAATGACTGGCTTTACTCTTGTGCATTTAAGAGAGAGACTGAAGTGAGTGAGAGGTTGTTTTGCAGTGTCTTAGCTGGCTGCCAGCACCATTATCCCCTTCTTGGAGAAAAGACTGTGTGCTCTATGAGGCCTCAGTGGCTTAGTGCTATGTTTGAGTGTGTCCTGCTTTTCCTCACATCCCGTATACTTGATTCACACAAAGACATAAACACACAGGCCTGTTGCTCTCCTGACTGCACTTTCCATCTTTCCTAAGCTCTTCAGTCTAGCTCTACATCTTGCAATTCTGTGAATCCATGGAGTTTGTTCTCATTGTAGTGCCTTCACGCTTGCCCTTCCCTGCAGGGCACTCTTTCCTCTCCTACGGGTTTCTCCCTTAGACGCTTGCTAATTCTAAAAGCACAGCTTTCAAATGAAGTCATTGCATTTCAGTGTACTGGAAACTCTCTCTCTCTCTCTCTCTCTCTCTCTCTCTCTCTCTTACTGAAAACTCTTAATTTAAATGGCCATTCTATTCCTTTTAAAAAATAATTTATTTTTATTTTATGTGCATTAGTGTGAAGGTGTTAGATCCCTTAGAATTGGTGTTACAGACAATTGTGAATTGCCATGTGGGTGCTGGGAATTAAACCTAGGTTCTTTGGAAGAGCAGACAGTGCTGTTAACTACTGAGCCATCTCTCTAGTCCCCATTTTATTCATTTTTATAATCATCACTGGGCACAATACAAGTTTGTTATTTTATCATGAAGTTTAGATTTAACTCATTTTTTTCTGTCTTCCTTTTGGGGTGCATAATCAGGACCACTGTGGATTTGTGGTGGACAGAGCTTTTGTTTTTGTGGCTTGGCCAAAGTAAAGTACTTTGTCTATAAACTCTGCGATCTCTTGCAGTGCAGACCTGGACTCTTCCTGCTTCCCGTCAGGCTTCTGGCTTGATTGTGTCCAGCAAGTTTGTAAAGCTGTACATTGGAATTTGATGCAATCACCATCCCTTGGGAGAAAAAAGATCTGTGTAGACTTAAGATGGAATATTCCCTTACTGCTATGAACTTATGTTCTGCTTTTAAATCTTGTTGTAGGAGTAAACATGGAAATACCAACTTTATCCCAGAGCAATTTTTGGATGACTTCATCGACCTCGTTATCTGGGGTCATGAACATGAGTGTAAAATTGCCCCAACCAAAAATGAGCAGCAGCTCTTCTATGTGTCTCAGCCAGGAAGCTCGGTGGTGACCTCCCTTTCCCCTGGAGAAACTGTGAAGAAGTGAGTACACATACTCTAAGTCAGTTCTTAAAAACCCTTGCTGTAGTCTGATCGCCTCACACCATGGTGTTAGCAGCAGAGGACAGCTTACTTAGTTTTCAGATTTTTTTTTTTTAATTTCAGTTTATTTATGTTATATCACAAGGGTGCCCCCTCCCTCCTCTCTTCCCAGATTCCCCTTCCCCTACTTTCCCCTTCCCCTCTGCCTTTCCACCCAGAAAAGGAGAGCCCCCTACCCCTGTGTTAACCCTTTTCAGCACATCAAATCACATGAGGCCTGAGAATATCCTCATCCCCTGAGGCCAGGCAAGGTAGCCCTACCAGAGGGAAGTGATCCAAAAGTAGGCAGTAGAGTCCATGTTAGAAACAGTCCCCCTTCTCCCACTTGCCAGGCACCCCATATGAAGACCAAGTAGCCCATCAGCTACAAATGTGCAGGGGCCTAAATTCAGATCATGTGTGCTCTTTAGTTGATGTCTGAGTCTCTCTAAGCCCCCATGGGCCTGGGTTAGTTGTCTGTGTTGGTCTCTTGTGAGGTTCCTGTCCCCTGCAGGTCCTTCCATCTTTGCCCCAATACCACAGGACCCCTGGAGCTTTGCCCCATGCTTGGGTCCAAGTCCCAGCATCTGTCTCAATCCGCTGCTGGCTGGAGCCTCCCAGAGGACAGTCAAGTTGGGCTTCTGTCTGCAAGCATAGCAGAGCATCATTAATAGCGTCAGGAGCGGGTTCTCTACCATAAAGTGGGTCTCAGGTTAGGCCAATCATTGATTGGACATTCCCTCAATCTTTGTTTCCTCTTTTTTCCTGCACTTCTTATAGGTCAGGGCTGTTGCAGGCCTCCAGCTAGTTCTTAGATTTTATTTATTTATTTCTGTGTGTCTGTGTGTGTGTGTGTGTGTGTGTGTGTGTACTCGCGCGCACATATGCACACATGTTATAATGAGGTAGAAGACAACTTTGTGGAATCAGTTCTGTCCTTCCACTTTGCTTGGATTCTGGAATCAAACTCGGGTCTTTAGGCTTGCAGGCAAGTGCTTAACCCACTGAGCCCTCTCTCCTGCCCTGAAGGTCACTTTGTGTGTGAAGGTTGGTTGTTGTAGTTACACTGTTTTCTTGGTTTTAAGGTTTGTTTGTTTCTACTGTCTCATTTATTATATACAACAAAACAAAAACTGATACAAATACTTGCTGTTTTAAGAGAAAGTATACAGATATCTATAGTTCACTTTGAAAGATCCAGAAAATAAAGTGGAAGATAATAGGGAAGGGTAGGTAGGTAGCTGGGTAAATAATTTAATAAAATACCTCACAGTGCCATCCAAGAACTGGGTAAAATTGGCTCCCTACCAAAGTTCTAACATTGCTATGCATTCACTTATTCCCAGTAAAATGGGGGAAAAGGGTTTTCTGTAAGTTCGTGATTTTTAGCTTGCCTGGACATGGTCTTTCTCAGTTACTGAGGGCAGGGTTTGATTTTGGTAATTTGGTTAATTGCCAAGGTCCCTTCTAGCCCCTAGATTGTCTTATTCTCTCTTCCTCTGTGACAGGGAACATGAGGGTGACCACCACAGAGAGCAGTAACGTGAGCCACCATGATCTCACTCTATTAATATTAATGGAACTGTGGTTATAGCAATTTGGGTTAAAACATTCCAGTTCAGCCTTGACTCATGGTGGCCCTCCTAGAGTTGATGCTCCTGAATTTTTGCTTTTCTCTAGCCTAAAGTTCTGCAACCTCAAAGGGTCACGCCTAGAATTTCCACCCAGGTGTGATTAGATTCAGATTTGGACAGCTTAAGTGGCAATTGGCAAGATCCTTTAGAGGTGTCATATGCTAAAGATCTGGCTTGACTTGCTTCTCCTGTCCTGGCAGGGTAATAAGGCCATGCCTATACTTATGCTCTCTTGCTAAGGCCTTTTTACTGAGAGTGGTTGGTGGTTGGTGGTGGAGATTTTGCTGTCTTTTAGGAAAATCAATACTAACATTTAAAAACAAATTTCAAGTTAGCTATTATGTAGACATTTACACTTTACAAAGTCTGTATTAGAAGGATATTCCCGTAGTCACTTAATAATACCTATTAATACTTATTAATACTATTAATACTTATTAATACCTATTAATGGTAATAGGTATCGACAGTGGATTGTGTGCTTTTGTCGTTTTCTCTGTGACTTTGTCATGATCTGTATAGCATTTTATTATACTGCAGTCAGGTTTGTTCCTTTGTGAAACGATTTGTTCAGATAGAGATGGAGGAGTTGATGGAGGAGTTCATTTTATTCTTAGGAAGAATGTTTGCCATTGTTTTGCTACTAACAAATTAAAATTAAACTGACAGAAACAGGTTTTGTTTTATAAAAACTAAGAAAGAATGAAGCCTTTTATTTAAGACAGGGTCCCAGCTAGCCTCTAACCCCTTCCACTGCCTTAGTCTCCTGCTTCAGTGTGCTGGGATTGCAGGCATGTGCCCCAAGCCTGCCTGACAGCTTTCATCTTCCTGAAGATGCCTACCTTATGCCTGAGCTCTCTCTTCCTCCGTGTAGGCATGTGGGCTTGCTGCACATCAAAGGGAGGAAGATGAAAATGCAGAAGCTGCCTCTCCGCACTGTGCGGCAGTTCTTCATGGAGGATGTGGTTCTGGCTAACCACCCAAGCCTCTTCAACCCCGACAATCCTAAGGTGACCCAGGCCATCCAGAGCTTCTGTTTGGAGAAGGTAACTGTTTCCGAGAACGGCAGTGAGGTCTGCTTTGGTTGAACAATCACTGACCTCAGTTACAGGGCTTTGCAGAGCAGAGGGAAGCCATCTATGTCAGCGCCGGTGCTGCACAGAAAACAAACTCAAAGTCTTTTTTTTTTTTTAAATAGAATTACTTAAATTTTGCGCTTTGACTATTTTATGCATGTATATAATGTTCCCCTTCTCTCCCTTCTACCCTTGATTCCCCCCACTCCCACCAAACACAAGAATTCTTTTTTACATTCATGTCTTTTTGTTTTGTGACTGAGTTCAAATAGGGCCATCTGTGTGACCCTGGGGTTGGAACTATCCATTGGTGCCTGGTGTGCTCATCATCAGAGAGTACCTAATTGAAGATGACTGCCCCTTCCCCAGAATTCATCCATAGCCAGTATTTCATCTATGACTGACTATGAGTCTTGTGCAGGATCGATGCAATTGCAGTGAGTTTGTAATTGCAATGGTTATGTCATTTCCAGAAGGTAATGTTCTGTAGTCATTTTTATCTTCTGGCTCTTACATTCTTCTGCCCTGTCTTTCTCAATGTTCCCTGAGCCTTAGAGGAGAAAGAATAAATGGATTTTTAGGGCTGAATGTTCAACTGGAAAGACTTTTTTTTTTTTTTTTTAATATACGGAAGAATGCTAGATACAGAGAAGACATTAGTTAACTTTTCCAGAGCTTCTTTCTTTAAAGAGCACATATCTCCATTTTCCTTATTTTCATCTGCATCTGGTAATTGGCTCATTTTCTTTTGAAAGCAGACGTTGACTTTGGAGATGGGAGGACACTGTGGTCCTGCACAAATTAACTTTTAGTTTCCCTTTCTGATGTAGATCACTGCCACCTGTCAGCCTCTGTGAGGCTCTGGGTTCCCTGCTGTAGTCGGGCTGCACATTCTTATCATATATAGGCTGGCAACTTTAGAGCCTCAACTGCTGATATTATTTAGTCCACTCTGCCAGCATTGGCTTTACATTATTCTCATGTAAGGTAGGAAATGAGGATAACAGTGATGATTACTGATGTGTGCTGACTGCTTCTGTGCTCTGTCCCAGGAATTATTTAAATCCATTCACCGTGCTGTGTGTGGATAGGTTCTACCTCCCGCTTTCTCTTTCTTCTTTTGTTCTCTCCTCTTCCTTGTTATTGTTTTCAGGAATTGAATCAGTGCTTTAGTTTCCTAATCCATGTCTGTACCACAAACTGGAGCTTAGATTAGGCAACTGGCCAGTGTCACAACTGAAGAAGCAACATGTGCTGTGCATAACTGAAAAGCTTTAGCGTGTGCACCTTCCAAGGTGACCGGTTTCACAGACTTAAGCTTACGAGGGTTGAAGGCTTGTCTCTCTCTGTGTTTGTGGCCAGGCCCCTTCCACAAACTCTTGTGTTTTCCCTGCTATTCTTCACTATCAGGACGACATTGTCACCTGTGGCCCATACACTTAAATTTTCTGTGTAGCTGACAGAACTTTTTCCTACTAGCTCCAAATATCTCTGAATAGTTTTATTGGTGAAAACCATTCCCTGAAGTCAGGCAGGTAGAAAATTCCTGGGTTGATTTTGTGTGCTGTATCCATAACGGAGGTGTGCACTCTTCCCTGCAGTCAGTTGGAGGGTTCTCAGCCTAGGCACAGTTTGCATTTTGACGCTCTAACTCCCTGCTGTGGGAGCCTGTTTTCTGCACTGTAGAGTATTCTGCAGCTTTCTCCTTGGCCTCTGTCTACCTAATGCCAGTATCTCCCGGTCTTAGGGTCATTGCTACTGTGATGGAACACTGTGACCAAAAGCAGCTTGGAGAGAAGGGTTTATTTGGCTTACATGTCCCAGATCACTGTCTATTTTGGGAAGCTAAGGTAGGAACCCGGAGGCAGGAGCTGCTGCAGAGGCCATGGAGGAGGATGATTACTGGCTTGCTCTCCATGGCTTGATGAGTCTGCTTTCTTAGAGAACCCAGGACCACCAGCCCAGGGAAGCCACTGCCCACAATGGGCTGGGCTGTTCTCACCAATCACTAATTAAGGAAATGCCCTACAGCCCAGATCTGATGTAGTCATTTTTTTCATTTGAGGTTCCCTCCTCTCAGGTGACTCTAGTTGTATCAAGCTGATATAAAACTAGCCAGCACAATCTCTTTCCCTACAGTCATGATGACACAGACTGACCTGTTCCCTGAGGGTTGAAATCACCTCTGGTTGAGCTCCACTGCAATCCTTGTACCTAAATTCCATTCTTTATTTTTCTTTATTTTTGCTATTTTTTTTTTTAAAGGTTCTTGACATGAGGCCCTGATTAGCCTAGAACTTGAGTTTGCTGTGAACCTCCTTCCTGTACCTCTCAAGTGCCTGGATTACTGGCATGCCCTACCCTTAGAAGAGTCTTAGAATCTAGACAGGAAAAATGGTTATTGGCAGCAGTGAATTAAACTGTGCACAACTTGGTCATTTCTGGTATCTTTCTGATATGGTCCTTAATTATGTTGTTATCTTCGTACCTGTGAGGACAAGGCCCACTCAGTAAGTGTTTTTGCATTTTAAATTTCTTCTGGTTTTTGAAACAGTCTTGTTCTATTGCTGAGTTAGCCTGGAGCTCACTATAGAACCTCAAACTCTGTCTTCTTTCTGCCTCTGGAATGTGGGGTTCCAGGTATGTGCCACCATGTCCAGTTTCCTGCCTTTCTGGTTAGCACTGTGTTGCAGCCTGGCTCATGGGTGCTATGTGCATGCTGGTTGACTGAGAATTGGCCAAGTAGATCTCATTTTTAAAAGCTGGTTTTTGTCAAATAATCTAGTCACTAGCACAGATGGCTGTACACTACTATATTCAAAATTCATGTTCTTGACTATGCTAACCACATCTCAAGTACCCTGTGTCCACGTGTGCCTTATAGTAGTAGTACCAGATACTGCAGAGGTGAAGTATTATTTCTGAGGAGCCATGTATGGTGCTGCATTCCTATAACCCCAGTATTTGTCACGTGGAGGCAGGGAGATCAGAGCAGCATTATACAACCTCAGACTTGGAAAAGACCTCAGACTGGCGAATAACGGCAGCCTTAGAAAAACATGTTGGAAATAAAATCTACCCTCTTGGACCATAGCTCTTTCACGAGCAGTGTAGGATGAGTGCTTTTGTTTTAGTATCTCTGTGAGGCTTTATAGACTTGACCTGGTACAGTTGGGCAACTTCAGATAGATATTGGAAACACTGATTTTGTTTACTTGACCTTTCCAAGGCAAACAATCCAAGATCTTATAGATTTCCTGCAGAGTCTACATAACAACACTGAAAACTCGATTTATTTGGTTTAAAGGTGAGAGAAACCGTGTTGAAACATGAGTAGAAAATTGGAACTGTCAGTGTTGTAGATTTTCTTGCAAAGGAGTTTTATTGGGATGGAAAAATTACTGAGAATGTTGGCAAGGGAAAAAAGGTTAAGGGATGGTGTTGGTTGGAGCACTCCGAGAAGGTGTTTAGATGATGTCAGTAAGATGGGACTTCAAGGTGGCTGAGGAGCTGTGCAGAATTCTGTCAGTAATATAAACTGTGTCAACCCATCTGCACAAAGTTTAATACTTTACCATTTTTATTTTGAGATTGAAGAAATGCTTGAAAATGCTGAGCGGGATCGGTTGGGGAATTCTCAACAGCCGGAGAAGCCTCTTATACGACTACGGGTAAGTCCTGTGTGTGAATTAGTAAACCTTATTAGTTTTTATAATAATACACACTTGACATGCTTTTCTGAAAATTAGTAAGTTAAGTGCTTATAGTAATGAGAAGAGTACCCCCAGAGGTAAAACTGGGAAATCCAGAAGCGTGTGGTTGATTTAATCTCAGGTAAATTTTATAGGTTTGGTACTTTATTCGTACTTCTGTTATTTCCTGAATAATTTGTTTCTGATCTGTCTTTGCCTTGCCTTTCTGTTCCACTGTTGGGGGTTGTTCTACTACTGACCCTTGAGATCTGGTTAAACCTATCCTCAGTTTTTTTGTAAGCCTGCCTAAGTCATTATATCAGATTGATTCACTAAGCAGCTTATATCTGGACAGGGCAGAATGGGGTAGGCATGGCTAAGGTTCCCAGGCTTCAGAGAGAATTACAGGAAGAGAGGAAGAAGGAGGATGCCACAGTGGGTTAGCTTGGAGAAGAAACCACGTGGGGCCAGGAGGAAGAATTCCAATAATGGTGTAAAAGGGCCCCGATGAAGAATAAAAGCAAATATTTATAAGATTATGGATGGAAGATAGGAGCATTAAGGAGGATGGAATTGGATGGGAGTTGAGAGATGGATGGTACGGTGATTCAGACAGCGTAGATAGGAATATCTGCACGGCTCAAGGTTAATAAGGCAATTATAAAATCTAACAGGTGTCTGTTGTCTTATTATTTGTGATAGCAGGTTAGATAATGCCACTGTTATAGTCATAGGGCAAACTATATAGCCCAACACCCTTTTTTAAAATTTACTACAGCACTTCACTCTGGGCAAGTTGGCCTTGCTGAAGCTCCTGGGGGGGAATCGTATCTCTTCTCCCTCTCCGTGAGTCTGCTCCAGTGCTGTGGCTCTCTTGCATTGCTGGTCTACTCATGTTGTCCTTTTGTTTCACCACAAATTCTTGTACTTACTGTGTACGGTTTACTTATGTTGGTTACTATGTGAGCTGCACTGTCCCTGTAAGTCAGCCCATCTTTCCCAGTCTGATATAAACAGACTAGAGCAGGCCTTTCATTTCTCCCAGTGCTTCTCTCTATCCACCTGCACCAAATGTGTTTTTCTTCTTGTCTTCCATGTACTAAGGCATACATGGCCCGCAGCCCTCCTATGTTCTGTTCCTTCAGTCGCCATCATCAAGCTCCAATGGAGCAGGTGATCTTGAATTTTGAGTTCACCTCAGTTTTGCCACTGAATTTCTCTCAGGCACTCTCTGAGCTATCTCTAGCTCCTCCCGTCTCTTAGCCATCTTTTCAGTCTAGGTATATGGCTCTAATAGCATTTGGTAGTGGTGACTCCTTATTTATCTCTAAGTCCTGATGCTCAGGAGGTATGGCCTTAGGTGAGCAACCTTGGCGTCACCATCGTTTAAAATGTAGAATTCCAGATCCCACACTGACCCTGTTGCCTTCTGACAAGATGCTCAAGAGATTTGTCTGACATTACCATCTGAGAAGGCCTGGGATACACCTGAAGGGCTGAGATCCTGACAGACTGTTTCTTCAGTGGTCGGAGTAATCACAGTTCTTGTAGAGGCCACGAACCCTGTAATTGTATGGTTCATGAGGCTAGCTGGTGACTCAGCAGTCCCAATCTGGAGAAGACCTGGAGAGTTCCACTGGGTCGTCAGTGGTCAAAACCTGGAAATGCTCATTTTAATATAAGTGAAGGAATCTACAGCAGCAGCAATGGGATAATCATCTTAACAGCAAGAGGGAAGGGCAAGTAAGGAAACCATAAATAGTCTTCCTGCCCTTTTTAGCTGACCTTCTGTTAGGAGGTGCCACCACATTTGCGGGCTATTTTCTTACAACATTCAACACAATACAGACAACTAATGAATTCAGAGGTTAGAGTCCATGCTGGTGGAGCAGAGGCAGCGGGCGATAGGCGTGGTGGCTGGTGTAGAAACTGAGGGCTCCCATTGTGAGCCACAAGCATGAAGTAGAGAGTGCAGGTTAGCAGTAGTTGAGGCTTTTTACTCTCAAAGCCTGCCTTTGGGAACATGCTTCCTTGAACAAGGCCACACCTGCTAAGCCTGAGACTGTGGGGGACATCTTGTTCAAACCACCATAGGTAGTCATTTCTCAGAACCCACAGACATGGAATTTTGTCACTGTCTGGATTTTCCTGGTACTTGTCTTTGTCCAGTCTGGAGATATCTCCCTGGGACACAGGTGAATAAGATAGCATGTGTAAGGAGGGTATTTTATTTTGTTAAGGGTTTATCTCTTTATTTTGAAAGTTGAGAAATTAACTTAAAAGTCCCACCTTGTTTCCGGCTAGTACCATGCTGTGTACATAGGCTGTCTTGGGAGATAGAGTGCATTTCAGCACGCTAGGATGGCATTGCCTTGTTCTGTTAAACAAGAGGAGGTGTGTTTGTGTAAACTTCACCTTCTGAGTACTATTCTGTCAATGGGACAAATGGTTTAACATCATCATGATCATGAAACATAGAACATGAGTTTAAAAGTGTAAAAGCATTTACACTGATAAAAATAAATACCAAACTATAGATGCCTAAAAAAAAAAAGTGTATTTCTCAAAAATTAGCACAGTGTTTTCTGGTCTAATAGTTTACTCTGTCTCTCCAGGTGGACTACAGTGGAGGCTTTGAACCTTTCAACGTTCTTCGTTTTAGCCAGAAGTTTGTGGACCGGGTCGCTAACCCAAAAGATATCATCCACTTTTTCAGGCACAGGGAACAAAAAGAAAAGACGGGTAAACTGGTTGTTTTAAAAAGCTAAAGAATGCTGTGGCAGGATTTGTGTAAACCAGTCTTTGATAAAGGAAATACAAAATAGTAGTAAATAGTTTAGTATTCGTAATGTTTCACAAAAATGGCAAGCGAATATTTTATCTTCTGAAAATGAACATTGGGGTATTTTCTCATTTTCTTGCTTTTGGAGACAAGGTCTTGCTGTGTCGCTCCATCTGGCCTCACACTGTGGATCGTTCCTCAGTGTCCTGAGTGCTGGCTCTGCATGTGTGCACTGCCTCACCCAGCTGCACTCAGTTTTTAAAGTTGTGACTATTAATGAGGGTTTGAAGGAAGGCTTTGTCGGCAAACACGGCTTTTTAAACAGTGGTGCTAAGTGACAGCGCTCGCAGACTTGAGGCCCTATTGTTCACAGTGCATGCTTGATTCCTACCATCCATTAACAGTCGGAGCACATGATTTCAGTGTTTGCATTATTAAGTTTTTTAACTTAGTGTGTGCAGTGCTTTAGGAAGACTCGAGGCTTTTGAAGTCAAGAGTGTCCTGTAGTTTGGTATTTTTGATGATTGAGTAGTTCATTTCCAGTTAAATTTTATAAACATTTAGTTCCCTGTCAACTATAAAACAAAGTCATCTACTAAAATTATGCTTTTTTTAAAAAATAAGAAATATCTTTCATGTTCTTTATAGAGAGCCCTTTCTTTTATAGCTAGTAAGAAAATTTTCAGCAGTGGTAGAAATTAAGAATGGTGGAGTTGGAAGTGATGGCTCAGTGGTTAAGAGCACTGGCTATTCTTCCAGAGGGCCCAGGTTCAATTCCCAGCACCCACATGGTGTCTCACAACATCTGTAACTCCAATTTCAGGAGATTTCAGTACCATCCTTGGCCTCCAAGCACTGCTTATACATGCTGTATACACATACATTCAGGCAAACATTAGGTTAGATTAGATTAAAAAAAACCACATTGGGTAAAAAGTAAAGAATGCTGTGAATTCAACCTGAAGCCATTGTTCAGATATTGAAGTATAGGGAACAGAAAGCCATGCAAGAACTGTGTCTTTGGCTATAAAAGTTTTAGCCATTTACTTATCAGTTCCTTAACAAGAACCTTATCTTGTTTGAGTTTTATCCCCAACAGATTCTGGCCTGGCGATATATTATATTTATATATATATATATATAATATTAAACATGAGTTACTTGGTGGAAATGGTATCACCTGTATGTATCTTAACTGAAAGTGGCATCTAATTTTGGCCACTTTCACACGTTGCTACATGTGTGACATTGTATAAATTACTAACTACTCCACTGTAAAAATTCCTCATTTTAAAACCAAAATTGTTTGTAAACGGCCCTAACACAGTGCCTGGTAAATGTAGAGTAGTCATCATGTTTGTAAAGTATTATTAAAGCTTCTGCCTTGGAACTCATAAAGCTGTCAAGAGACATACTGAACTAGACAATGTCTCTATCATCCAGACATTTTTTTAAACGTTCCCTTGTGGAAGATGTTTTCCTCCTTCAGTTTATCATCTCTGTTCTGTGTTTAGACGATAGCTGCCTTTGATGTCTGCATGTGGAGTCTGCCTTTCTCAGTGTCCAGTCTCTGTAGCATTTACCACCTTACATTGCCATGTTTGCTCTCATGGGCAGGGAGTCCTTTCTCATGTAGTGTTCTTGTCAGCAGAGCAAATGCTGGGCCTGTTCCCCGATTTCCTGCCCTGTGGTCATTGCTGCATGTCTGTTGCATGTCAGCAGAAGTGCATTAAGTATACTTCTGTTAGTGTGCTCACAGAAAGCTGACAGGTGCTTACTGCTTAGAGTTAATAAAATGACTTTTACTAGTCGGCCTGTAAGAAGCATTGTCAGTGAAACTGACTTCCTTTATTTTGAAGTGGGGGTGTGTAATGGTGACGTTAGTAGCACTTTTAGGTGCTGCTGTGGTTAATCCTGGGTCCTGGAAGTTCTGCCCACCACCAGTCCATCATTAGTGCAGATGTCCACACAATGGAAGAGGCAAGTAATGTCTGCTAATGTGAGAGTATTTTGACTTTGATACTTCCTGAAAGGGCTATGTGGGAGTGAAGGGTCTGAAGGCAAACTTAGCAGAACAGTGGCAAGAGCCAGGCTTTTTAAAGATGGGGAAATTGAATGTGGACTGTCTGGAAAAAGAAACAAATCTAAGACAACCCCAGGGCCATTAGCAAAAATGGCTTTTTTTTTTTTTTTTTTTTTTGCCTTAAAGTTTATGTGGAACCACTGAGGAATAGGTGAGAGTTTGACTGTTTTAATGTGTTATAGAAGCTGCTGGTTTTTTTTTTTTTTTTTGGTGGTCTCCTTTCTACAGGAGAAGAGATCAACTTCGGGAAGCTCATTCCAAAACCTGCTTCAGAAGGAATGACACTCAGAGTAGAAGACCTTGTAAAGCAGTATTTCCAGACTGCAGAGAAGGTAACTCCCTGGAGCTCATTGTCTTAGTTCTAGTGCTGTGAAGAGACAGCATGACCATGGCAACTTTTGTAAAGAAAGCGTTTAACTGGGGCTGGCTTACACTTTCAGAGGTCTAGTCCATCGTCATCATGGCAGGAAGCTTGTCAGCGTGCAGGCAGACAGGGTGCTGGAGGAGCCAGAGTTCTACATCCTGATCCTGAGGCAGCAGAAGGGGACTGTGTGCCATACTTGGCAGACCTTGAGCATAGGAGACCTCAAAGCCCACCCCGACAGTGACACACTTCCTCCAACAAGGCCTCACCTCCTAATAGTGCCACTCCCTATGAGCCATGCAGTCATACACATGAGTCTATGGGGACCATTTCTATTCAAACCACCACACTCATGGTTTTTTAAGAATGGCTGACATGGCAGATTTTAGCACAGGAATAAGTAAAATGACTCCTTGGTGGGTCTGTGAAGTAACCAGTGTTGGTGTCAGTGCTTGGTGAATATTGCTAGTGCAATTAACAGGACACATAGTTGGCACTGTGTTGCTCTTCTCTCACTCCTGTAAAAGTCTTGATCTAAGATTTTTACCTTATGTTTGTTTGTAGTTTTTTTTATTTAGTTATTTTATCGATACAGCCATGATAGTGAGGCTACTTGAACTCTTTTGGTTGTACTTATTTTAAAAAACACAAATTTGTTACCTGGAAGTTGTCTAGGTCAGAAATGGCACTGGTCTTTCTGGGCTGAAATCAAGGTACAGCAAACTCATGTTTCCCTCTGGAAGTTGTGAGGGAGTGTCTATTCCCTTTCCCATCCACTAGCAGTCCTGTGTATCTTGGCTTAGTCTCCTTTGTCCATGTACACAGCCAACAGTGTTGCATTTCTAATCATTTTCCCAGTTGTGCCTTCCTTGCCTCCCACTTCCTTCTGCTGGAACCCTGTGCTTAATTAGATGGGGCTGCCCGGAAAGCCCCAGATAACCTCTGTCACTTACAGCTGGATGATGAGCAGCCTCAACAGCATCTGTGGCCTCAGACTTCACCATATAACATAGTCAGAAGTCCCAGAGTGAGGTGGGGACATCGTCCTAGCCATCACCTTGCCTACCCCAGTGGTTTAACCTCATCTGTAGTAGACACTGTGGCCTCTCTGTAGTCACAGCCATTAAGGCTTCCACAACTGCACCTGTCTTTGACTCCTCTCCCATTTTTTCTGGCCCTTTCATATTGAGCCACTGGCTTATTAAGTGCTGCCTGCTGATCCCTGCACCCCCAGCTTATCTTTTCCTGGAGCAGATTGTGTTTTCATTCTTGGGTAGTTACTGAATGAGGAAAAGGTAGTACTTGTGCATCAAACAGCTTGTGTGTTCTTATACAGAATATTCAGCTCTCACTGCTGACAGAAAGAGGGATGGGTGAAGCTGTTCAAGAATTTGTGGACAAGGAAGAGAAAGATGCCATCGAGGAATTAGTGAAGTACCAGCTGGAGAAAACACAGCGGTTTCTTAAGGAGCGCCATATCGATGTCCTGGAGGACAAAATTGATGAAGAGGTAAGCTGATAACTGACAGGCTCTCAGGAGTCGTGCTAAGGTCTTGTTTTGCTTTGGATCAACCACTGTCTAAGTCTCTGATTTGTTTGGTTTCCTCATCTATAAAGTTGAGGGATAAACTGAGGAATAAATTAGACAGTAGCTAGGCAAAAGCCAGTACAGTTTGACATGTGCCTGGTGCTGAGTAAAGGTTGGGTCTTTCCTGGAGAAAGCGTCTCGCGGAGCTCCCGAGAGTGCTTCAGAGTGAAGCTTGTAGTCTAAGAATTGTTGCTCTTTTACTTTTTTTTTTTTTGTTTTGATTGAGCTTTTGAGTCTCACCAGGAGCATGTTTTCCCTTTTTATCTCAAGGAGGAAAAAATTCCATTGGACTAAATTGAAATTTAAATATTGGCATGTCAAAAAGCAAAATTAAAGGGTATTAATGTGGAGAAAATACTTGTAAGAATGCAGAAGAAAAGCCTGACATTTTTTAATATAATATTAAAAGGCTCATGCAAAGCTATAGAATTATTAAACATTTCAATAGAGCCATGAACAAAAGACATGAAAAGGGAATTCAGGAAGTATAAATGGCTAACAAGCTTGAGAAGGTGGTATTTAGCCACAGTTAACCAAGGCCATTAATATTAAATGGATTTTGTTTGTCAAGTTGGACTTGAGAAAGCTGGCAGTAAATGCACTGTTGGAGGAGGTGTGCTGAACAGCTTCCTCGAAGCAGCAAGGCTATGAGCATCAGGAGGCTGAGGAAGTCTTTACCTTAGTGTGGCCCTGGGCAATTGTCCTAAGAAAACAATCAGACAGAAATTAGAAACAGCATAATTACTGCTAGTGCTGTGCTCAGTGGGGAATGGTTGGGAAACTTCTGTTTCATTGAGCACTGTCACATAGACTTTCTAGAAGTCTTGATAGCTATTAAGTGTTCGGATTTTGGCCAGGTGCAATGGCATGCCCATAACTCCAGAGTTTAGAAAGTGGATGTAGGGGGATCAGGAGTTCAAGGTCATCCTCAATACATAATGAGTTTCAGGCCAACCTGGGCTGTGTGAGACCCTGTCTCAAATAAACAAAAAATATGTGTTGGAAAGGCATGGAAAAGTATTTTCTGTATAATGTTACAGGCAAACAGTGTTGTCAGGATGCAGAGCCATACAAACTAACCCACTCATTTTCATCACATGCATGAGTGTGAATAGATAATTGCAGAATTATCTGTTTTTATCTAAACACAGAGAATTATCTAAATGTACTGGCAAGTACCTTGGTTACAGATCTGGATTGCATGAAATTACCTTCCCTATACAACGAAACACTATTTCATGAATGCAGTCCCTTGCCTTTCATCTTAGTGTGGTTAGTACGACCCTCTTAAAGCCTTTCTATGTTATATGTAAATAGTATCATTTCATGTCAAGTGCCATTCAAGACGAGCAGGTCTGTACTTAGGGCTACTCACTCCATGATTCTAGATGTGTTGTTTGAGGTGGTTTGTCTTGACCTTGATTCCTGCGCTGCACAGTGTGTGTCTTTGTCTTTGTGTCATGGCAGCCAAGAGCATGGCCTTTGGACTGCATTGTCTGTGCTCAGAATCGCCTCAACATCTGTGTGCTGATCCTTGACTTCTCTAAACTCTCTGTACCTTGCCTGTAAAGTGGGTCTATCTTGGAGAAAGCGTCTCGCAGAGCTCCCAAGAATGCTTTAGAATGAAGCTTGTAGCCTACGAATTGCTGCTCTTTCATTAGTTTTGATTGAGCTTTTGAATCTCACCAGGAGCATGCCTTCTCTTTTCTTATCTAGGAGCAACAGAGAAAAACTTCCATTGGACTACATTGAAATTTAAGTATTGAGGCCAGGCATGGTGACAAATGCCTTTAATCCCAGCATTCAGGGAGGCAGAGGCAGGCAAATCTCTGAGTTTGAGGCCATCGTGCTCTACAGAGCAAGTCCAGGACAGCCAGGACTATTACACAGAGAAACCGTGTCTCAAAAAATCAAGCCAAAAAAAAGAAATTTAAATATTGTCATGTTAAATAGTTAAAGGGTATTAATGAGGAGAAAATGTTCATAAGTGTATAGAAGAAAGGGCTAATGTTTTCAATATAATATTAAAAGGCTCATTTAAAGCTATAGAAGGTATTTAACATTTCAGTAGAGCCATGAACAAGACATGAAAAGGGAGTTCACCATGGTTGTGAGGATTAAAACTGTGTCTAGCAGTTTGCCCTCTGGTTGTGCTCATATGTTCTACATGAAGAACAGGACTTTTGGTGCTCAGAGCACCTTGCCTTACTGTGTCGACTTTTTTCCCCTCTGAGACAGGGTCTCTTTATCCTTGGCTATCTGGTCACTGTGTAGACCAAATTGGCCTAGAACTTACAGCAATCCACTTGCTTCTGCCTCCTGAGTGCTGCGATTAAAGATGTGCACCACCCTGCCTGTCTCCCAGGCTGGCTTTTGGCCCCTGGTGTCAGTGAAGCTGCTCTTGTCAAGGTTTCCAGTGACTCCTTTTGCCAGCACCCCTGTCAGGGACACCTGCTTTGACTGCTGCCAAACTTCTTGACACATTTTAACTTAGAGGACTCCACACATTGGGCATACTTTCTCCCCTCCTTGGTAGAGTATTGTCTTTCCTGGTAACGTTCATCTTCCCATCCTCTTAGGCTGGACTCCCCAGAGCTCAGTCATTCGACTCCTGTCTACACACCCACCTTCTAATTTCATCCAGCATCTCATTTCTGGTGGTGACTCTCACAAGTGTTTCCCAAGCCTTTCCTCTCAGCTCCAGACTTGCGCAGCTCACAGCCTGTTCCTTGTGCATGATGAACAGATCTTCCAAAGAAAATAACTATTCTCTGTCCTGCTCTCCCAGTAGAGTTTTGGTAGACACTAGTCTTTCATTTACATGGACCAAAACCCACCAAGTTGCCAATGACTCTGTCCTTTTGTCACCTGTATTCTGATTGGGTTCACTGTTAGAACATACTGTGTCTGACTCTCTTTGTTGTGGTCTTAGGTCCGACGTTTCAGAGAAAGCAGACAGAGAAATATCAACGAAGAAGATGATGAAGTTCGAGAGGTAATTTTCCAGCTGCAGCCTCCTGTGTTTGTAGATTGATTTGTGAATCAGAAGCACCAGTGGGTATATTTGGACAGACTGCCCAAGAACATGTGTTTAGGAGTGAACTCTCTGACCAGCCTTGGTTGATTTGAGCTGATCTCACATCAGCGACAAGTATGTGTCTGTCACTGCTGTTCTCCCTTCTGCTCTTGTTGAAACGTATTTGTACATTTCATGGTGAGGGTAGATTCAAAGGGAATCCTCATTAATGAAAATAACACCTAGAGATATTTCTGAGTTAGAATGTTGAAATCTACCTCAGTCTCCTTAAGTGTCAGGAAAAGTATATTTGAAACTGCTTACTAAAGTTCCAGCAACTGACTGTTACTGGTGTTTGGTGAAATCATGATTGAGATGTACTTTTGTTTTCTGGTTGTGTGTTTTTGTGTTTTGCTTACTGTCACTGTTTCATGGTTATTTCACACATTATTTTCTCCTGAGGCTTTGTCTGAATTGCCTTTAATCTCAATTGGCAGTTTTGTGGCTATCACGAGTATTCTGCTTTTTACTAGGAGTACACGTATGGAAGAGCTCTGGTTTTTGACCACAAGAATTTCCTGTGCAGCTATGTGAGAGGTGTATAAAAAATATATTTATTAAATTATTTTTGTAGATGCTGTGCTTGCACTATCATCCCCTATTTTACAAATGAGGAGACGGAGACTAGACTCAGTTACGTGCTGGTACTGGAATTTGGACATCTGTCTGCCTCAAAATCTTGACTTTGTGCCAGCAGATGTCTTTTCAGGGGCCCAGTGTGTCATAATATTTATGCACGGCCAATAAATGGCTAAAACTGAAAGCTTCTGAGCCCATCCAAACCAGCATTAATCATGTGCCTAGATGTACCTGCCGTGCTTTTTGTAGGTTGTGTTCTGGATCCCAAGGCTTGGCTCACTTGTATTTATTCCATTTTCATTCATCTAACATGGTGCACTTAAAACAGGCTGTGCAAGAATGAAGTATTTCCTGGTTCTTGGATTATCTGATTAATCTTGGTTAACTGAATATATAATGGAAATACTTTGACATTGAGTGCTTTGGGAATGAAGCAACTAACCTCAGTTTTTCATTAGTCCTTTTAAAAAGACGAGTGGGGCTGAGTGCCTAGCTCAGTGGTCAGATGCTACCTAGCCTACCTAGCATGTGTGAGGCTGTGTGATCTATCCCTGTCACCACCAAAAAACAAAAACAAAACAGCAAATGGAATTGTGAATACTTTATATGGAAATGTAACAGATTTCAAGTGGGAGCCCTTCAGAGTAGTAGTAAAAGCCTAAAACTTAGCTATATTTTTAGTCTGTTTTCTCTTGCTGTATCAAAATACCTGAGACCACATAATTTATAAAATATAGAAATGTTTTGAGCTCACAGTACTGGAAATTGTGGAGGCTGGAGAATATGGTACTGGCATCTAGTGAGTCTTACTGCAGGGTTCTGACATGTCAGATCCCATGACATGGTGAGGCAGTGAGTGTGCTAGCTTTCATTCATAGCAGAGCCACTGCCTGCATAACTTCTGAGTCCATTAATCCTATGAATAGATTAATCCACTCATGAGAGCTGACCTCATGCAGTGACCACTCCATACAGTTGATATGTGTGGCTTTGTGGATAAAGTTTACAGCACGTGAAGTCTGGAAAACATATTAAACTGTATCAAAAAGCACTTCCAGAATGCTGTAGGGTGCTGACAGGGTGTTCAGCCTCAGCAGCCTATTTGGATGAGAGTAATAAAGAGTTGGCACTTTCCCAAGATGTAATTCACATCTTTGTCAGACTCTTTGAGGTCAGAATATGAATCCTATTACAGTGTTTTGGTTATTTTAAAAGACAAATGAAAGTATTACTCCTTTCATTTAGAGGAAAAAAATAACATGCCATAGAGCTTCTTATTCACATGGGAAAAGCTCAACTATTTTCTTAGGCACAAGTTGACTTGGAAACATTGGACCAGGATAGACAGCAAAGATTGCATTTTGTAGGCTGCTAAGACTTCATCCTCTGCACTGCTGTCTCTTTCAATCTTATAAAAACATAGTGCTATTCTTAGTCTGGCACATAGTCCTTGTTTTTCTGGCTTATAAATGCTTAGAAACTACTGAATTCCGATGGGGTTAGTACACCCTTTCAAAATGTGGTGCTGAGCCTTACCCAGAGTGAAGGAGGATTCACAGGATGGGAGGAAGTACTTACGGATCATATATACAAGGATTTGGTGTCTATGTTGCATTAAAAAAGACTTCTAAAATTCAACAATAGCAGCAACTTAAAAATGGGCAAAATCCTTGGCTAGACATCTTTTCAAAGGTTTTCAAGTGCTTCATCAGCTCTTGAGGATAGTAAGTATTTACAATGCAGAGAGACTTGCCACCATCCTCATTAGGGAAGCAAGAGTGAAAGCTAGGGAGAAAGAATGAGAACACTAACAGAAAAGAACAAGGATGAGTATTGGCACCTATGTGGAGAACTTGGAGCCCTGTACTTCCTGATAGGAGGAGGACCTGGTGCCACTGAGATGGAAAGTAATATGACCTCTCCTGAGAAAGATGAAACACAGGACTGCCATGTGGTCCTCGTACAGTCTGGCTTAAGTAAAAAGCCAAGGGGATTGGAGATAGAGTCTCAAGTGAATACTCATTGCCAGTGCTCTTAGGGTATGATTGACAGTAGCCAAGTTAGACACAGCCAGGTTTGTATCAATAGGCTGTTGGATGAGCAAAATGTGGTATCCTCCTGCAAGGGAGTGTCACCACATCACTACAGTCTAAAACATGCTCCAGTGTGCATGGATTCTGAGCGCACGCTGAGTGGGAAAGAGCCAGATTCATAGACAAATTAATATTTCATCTGTATGTGGTACTGTGTTATTCAGTCATAGGGATGGAGCAGGATGAGGGGGTTCCCAGGGACTTGGAGATGGAGAATGGTGGAGTTTCAGTTTGAGATGAAGAATAAGTCCTAGAGTCAGTAAACTTAGAGCTGTTATACAGAAATGGTGAGCTAGAACACTGCTTGACTATCCTATTTGAGAAAATGAAAATAAAGATTGTATTTAGACAGAGAAAAATAGGTAATTTGGGAATGGTGGTTGTTGACTTAAAATAAGCACCACAGTGGGACATGGGGATTTTCAGTGCTCTCCTCATCTCTGCTGCTATGGACGTGCTATACTAGCTTGCCTTCTAATCACTGGTGTCTGTAAGTGCACATTTCCACATCCCTCTCATCTTGTGTTACTAGAGGTTTGAGCTTTGTGGATCTCAAGGGATTCTTTCTTAATGTTGTGTTTGAGTCACGTTTCCTTTCTTAACAGTAAATGAGCATAAACCCCCTCCTCCCCAATCCCTGGAGCTGAGGACTGAACCCAGGTCCTTGCATTTGCTAGACAAGGCTGCACCACTGAGCCAAATCCCCAATCCCCATGAGCAGTTTTCTAATGTATATAAAGCATTCATGTGATGTACCTACTTATAGTGGAGTGAGGCTAACCCCCTCCTTCTGCCCTCTCTCTCTTCTTCCTCTTTCCCGCTTCTTACCTTTTGTGTGTGTATGTGTGTGTGTGTGTGTGTGTGTGTGTGTGTGTATGTGTGTGTATGTGTGTCATGTAGAAGTATTCACCTGTTCCTGAAGCCTGTTGCATAAATCAGGAGTGGTGGAGAAAAAAGCTTTAGCCTTTTGGCATCTAGGGAGGGAGAAAGTGGGGTTTCCCTTGCATTCTGTTCATGTGGATTGTATTAATGTGTACTCTGGTTCCCTGTCTTATCGCTTGGTAAAATCTGTTAGTTGCATTCCAGTCTTGAAGGTACTCCTGGGTTACCTGCTGTATTCATAAGCACAGTTCTGCTGTTTTTTCTTTGGATATTTAGTGCTATGTCTGTGCCCCGAAAATGGAGGTGCTGACGGTTGTGAGCTGTCTTGCTGGCCCGAAGCTTAGCAAGTAGTCATGGACTGGCCATGAACCCCGTGATCCTCCCTGCTTGGCCTTGCTAGTGCTGGAATTGCAAGTAGGGATCACTGTGCATGGCTTTCATATGGTCCTGGGCCTTGAACTCAGATCTTATGCTTGCAAGGCAAGCAAGCACTTTGTTGAGCTGTCTCCTGAGCCCTTTTCTACTTTTTGGAAACTGAATTAACCTCCCTCCTTCCTACCTCAGATCCTGCAGCTTCACCTTCACCCCACTCCTATTCTGCCTGCTTTCTGCCCATCTCATTTGGCCCCTCTCTCTTATTGCTGGTGGTGTCCTATTCGAGCTTAAGCATTCCCTGGTCTACTCTTCCATTAATAACTTGGCTTTTTGGTGAGAGCCTCAGTTGCCACAGCTGTGGGAGCTGTGCCTCAGTGTTTGCAACTTGTCACTTTTCAGCTTTCCCCAGATGCCTGAATTTACTCTTCAGAGGTAGTGTGGGGGGGTTGAATTATTTTCTAATTTTATTAAAAACCTGTTTGGGATTGTTCCCTTTGTTATATTTTGACTGATTTCAGTGAAGAGGTCAGGGCATAATTATTTTCATTCAATTTTTAATGAAAAAGTTTGTTCATTTTAGAGTAGAATGTTTGGATAAATCTCATATTTGTGTTTTCTAAATGATTTCTTACAAAATGAAGAAAGTGGATGTGCTTGGTTCTGAGATGGTAATTCTTTCTCAGTCTTTTTATAACAATTTATATGATTATGTTTTCTGAGTATAAAAGTATTGTTTTAGGGGAATGTCATTTAAAAATAAGAGAATCAATGCGCTCTAAAATTTCATGGCTCTCTCTGTCTTTAGTTAAGAGCTCGTTGTAAAAGAGAAGCTCGTGGCCGGCTTTTACAGACATTGCGTAGGATGACTGTGTGAGTGGTGGGTAAGGTGTGCCTCTACTGATGAGCTGTCTCTGTTGCACAGGCCATGAGCAGGGCCCGCGCGCTCAGATCGCAGTCAGAGAGCTCTGCCTCAGCCTTTAGTCCTGACGACCCAAGTTTTGACTTAACGGAACAGACAGCAGATGACTCTGATGACAGCCTGTCTGCAGTGCCTAGCAGAGGCCGAGGCCGAGGGCGAGGGCGAAGAGGAAGCAGAGGGCAGAGCACTGCACCCAGAGGAGGTTCTCAGAGAGGCCGAGGTCAGCGTTCGTCTTTGTCTTTCAACACTTCAGACTTGCAAGGTAGAGGAGAAATGCCAGGTCGTGTCCTTTGGTCAGAACTGAAGTACAAGATTTTGTTTCTGAAACAATTTCATAGTTGTTTTTGTCATGTATAACAGCTGCCTGTATTGCAGCTTGGATGAATTGTAACTGGCCACATGCAACAGGCGTTAGCTGTTTTTAAGCTCTAATTAAGAGCTTCACGATGTACTTCTCTTGTATATAGTCTCTTGTGTATGGAGGAGTAATGAGTGACACAAATGTGAATGAAGGAAAATGTATAACATTTTCCAGATCATAAACATATTGCTACTATCAGAAGACAAAGAAAGTACTTACAATGCCTATGATCTCTGTGAGCTTGTTTAAAAGAACACTACTTTGAACACCTTGGTTTCTAAAGGCAGTCCCAGCATAGTGCTCATCACTGACACTGTTGTCCTGAGATGGTCCAGATGACAGAACATGGCCACCCAGTGACTTCCTGGTGTCCGTAAATCTGTCACTAGGAACAGCTCTTTGTTCTCTTCATTGAATATTTATCCATGAGAGGGCTGGAGAGATAGCTCAGGGGTAAGGGCACTGGCTTCTCTTCTGGATGACCTGGGTTCAATTCCCAGCGTCCACATGGCAACTCACAACTGTCTGTAACTCTAGTTCCAGGGGATCCTATGCTCTTCTGCTCTACAGGATCCTGCATGTGTGTGGGGCCATAAACTTACATAAGTACACACACATGCACATAAAAATAAAAAATAAGTAAATAAATATTTTATCCATGGGAACCTGAGCTGGTAACATGAATTTCGACTTAATATAAAAGCTCTGAAAAGCCAGGCACAGTGGTGCACACCTTTAATCCCAGTACTTGGGAGGCAGAGGCAGGTGGATGTCTGTGAGTTTGAGGTCAGCCTGGTCTACACAGTAAGTTCCAGGACAATCAGAGCTACATAGTGAAACCCTGATATATATATCAGAAAAAAAAGAAAAGAAAAGAAAAAAGAAAAAGAAACAGAAGCCAAAAGAAAGCTCTGAAGAATCTGTGATTATTTTATTATTTTTATCATTTTTACATTTACATTCTTAAGCTGTAACCAAGGACCAGCGTGACTAAGAACACTCAAAATCTTACCCTCAGGCTCTAGCTGGTTTTTGTGTGTGCTGCTGGCATTCTGTGCATGATTTGTTTACTGAGCTTTTACTTCTGCACTGTTCTCACTTTTAGCTGCCAAAGGATTGTTACTGACTGCTTATGATTCTACTTGCAGACACTGGATTGGAGAGGGCTACTCGAGGCAGAAGCTCCAAAGCCACTGCACCAACATCTAGAAATATGTCCATTCTAGACGGTGAGTAGAGACAATAGTGACTGCATCGCCATGGTTTATAAATTCCAGCACAGGAAGGCTGAAGGTGCCCCCTTAGTGCATTCACTGTAGTCGGCAGCAGTTGAGATGACAGGGTTAACTCCTGTTTAGAGATATTTCTTAGGGCTGGAGACGCAGCTTAGAGTGATTGCCTTGTCTGAGTTGAGTCCTAGGTTTGATCCCCACACCACTGAGGAAAGAAAATAAACTGAAAAATCTTTGCTATGAATTAGAGTTATAGAGCTTTCTAATTTTTTTAATGGATTGTTAACTTCACTTACCGTCTGACAGAGATCCCAGATACACAGAGAAATGAGGCAGAGAGCGTGGGTGACAGACAATAAGGGAAGCATGTGGCAGAAGTTAGTTTCCTGATAACGTACGCTGGGAACTGTCCTCAGTGAGCTGAGCTGATTAATCCGCCTGGTAAAACAACTGGATCCCAATACCTGGCGCATCAGGAGGCACTCATAAAAACTTATTGGTATAAAGAGAAACAGGAAACTGACGTACAAAAAAACCAATGCTTATGTGTGTGGGCTTCCCTGCCCAGGGCACCACAGTGTGGTCAGCATGCTGTGAGGACCGGGCTCTGGGTACACAAGCACCTCAGTCCAGGCTGCCCACTCTCATTCAGGGCTCATGGTTTTGTGTGCCACATTCTCTGATGTATAGTCTGTGTATATTCAACTTAGTTAATTAAAGAGACTCTTCCTGTTTTCATTGTTAAGGTTTCAGCTTTTACCTTTTTAAAAAAGTAATCTCTTCCTTGGCTTGTTATCTGTGGTCTTGTACAGTTTTGCCATATCAAATTTCAGTGTGGTGTTTTTCTTATCTTGTTTAGAGTTCATTGGGTTTCATAGAGGTGTGTGAGTTGGTGTGTTTCATTGAGTTTAAAAAAGCTGTAGCTGTCATCCCTTCAGGTACTCTGCTGTGCTCTTGAACTCCTGTCTGGGTGTTCAACATATTTCCCACCCTCCATCCCCTTGTCACGCTCCTCACTCCCACTGGTCTCCTTTGTTCCCCTAGACGTGGACTGATACTTTTTTAGCATTAATATGCAAGACATTTTTATCATTAAGATGAGTTTTTTCATACTTCTTTCTTTTTCTTCAATTATTTCCTTTATTTTTTGAGTTACAATAATTACACCATTTCACCCTTTCCCTTTCTCCCTCCAAACCTTTCCCTATATCCTTGTATGCTCTTTCAAATTCCTTTTTTCATTAATTGTTACATGCATATATTCATATGGTGTTTTCAACTTGGAGGTGCTGGCTGCCAGCAGCATTGAGGCTGTACTTCTAGATGCACACTGTAGGTGGAGCAGTGGACAGGTGAACAAAATTAGCCCAGCGCCACAGTGCACATGATTGTTTACTGTTGGGAAAGGAAAAGATTCTATGCATAGCCAACAGCTGCTGCAAATAAGAGGTGACAGCCCAGATTTGTTTTTTTCACTGCAGTTATTCAGCAGAGGGTGGTGGCTGAGCAGACAAAGGACATCCTGTGGCCACTGCCTTTCTCTGTGTGTAACTTACTACTTTGAGTTACTTGTTCTTTTCTATGCTAATAGCTCTGTGTGTGCGAATGCCTGCTTCCTGCCAGGCACTTGCCAAAGCAATTTGCATTAAGCACCTCTTTATCCTTTCAACAGTTTTCTGTCTGAAATATTGGCACTATTTTACAGGTGGGGAAATTGAGACTTGAATGGCCAATTTGGCAGTGGCTACTAGCTAGAAAGTCAGAGTGGGTCCAGTTCCAAAGCCAGACCTCCGAAGTGCCAAAGCATGTGGCCTTCCTGACAAAACTGTCTTCTGATGAAAGTTACCTGCTTTCATCAAAACTCCTTCATTACTTGCTGTTCACTAGGGAGCAAAAGAGAGTTTTCTTGATTTCCAGGACCTCAGGACTTGGGGATCATTAGTAAGTACTGACAGAGTGTTCTCTGAAAGTACTCTGCTCTCTGGCTTTCTGTTCATTTGCCCTTTTTCTCCATTTTAGAAAGTAGCGTCAGGCCAGTGAGTGAGAGCAGATGAGACCTGGCTTCTGCCTTTCATCTTCCTCTCAGACAGCATAAGATCTGATACAAATCTGAGCTGAAGTTTGAGCAGCAGTAAGGTTGGCTGGTAGAAAGATTGTTAGGGGACTTTGAGTCTCAGAAGGATACCTTGGCTTTTTAAATGTTCTCCTTTTCCCTATTTAGAGTGGAGTTTATTTTGGAGAAGTTATGTTTGATGTTAACAAATGACCACATTGAGGAGAAAACAGGCATCAACCAGTTGTTTGGATCTATTGCAAGTTTTGATGTCAAGTAACAAGAAAGAGACAGGGTTAGCCAAACCTCAAGTTTCTATGAAGCAAAATGTGAGGATTTAAGGAAAGCTTTATCAGGGAGTCAAGGATATATAATTTCTAGAATTTCCCTTTGGTATGTTCTCATGTGTGTGCCCAGTATGACTACAAGGAAGAGGAATGAGAACTGGTGAGGCCTCAGAAAGCCTGTCTAATCTGGGAAAGGGGTGGGGGGGGTGGCTACTGTAATTCACTTGACTAAGTGACAGGACTTCATCTTTCAGGTGTGTTTTATAAAGTATTTAGTGTGGGCGTATTTATGAACTCTGCTTGTTACTATATTTGATCAAACTGGGAAAATGTGAGACTGATGGGCAGAATATATAGTTCAAGTGTCTCACATCTTTTCAGATTCCAGAATGGTTTTCCAATTGGCCATTGTAGGTTTTCACAGGTAGGACTTTAAAATCTTTAAAATCCTTCAGCTGAGGAAGTGAGTATATATATATTTTAAGTTGTTTTAAGAACTATGTAATGGACATTTTATCTTTTTCATGCTAGCTTTCAGGTCTACCCGACAGCAGCCTTCCAGAAACGTTGCCACTAAGAATTACTCAGAGGTAAGAAAATTGCTATAGTTTGATTTTAATGATCTGTTTTCTGTGTTAGGACTTCCTAACAGGGACAGAGTGTGAACAGCAGCCCTGGTGAGAACTTGATGGCTATTTAGAATCTTTTAAAACCAACAACAAAACTCAGTGGTTCACATCGGAAGTTCATTGGTTCTGTGTGTGTGGTGGCATTTAAAAGGACAGCAGTGCCTACTACCTCAAAGTACTTTAACCTAGATAGAGAAGGTGTGTTCCTCACTGGAGATGCTCTTTTCATTCTGATGTGGACTAAAGCCTGAGTAGAAGGCCTTAGGATCCTGTGTCCTATTACAGATTTAACATGGGCCTTTTCCCTTTGGGATTCTGAAAGTAAATTCGGGATAGGTCTATTCTGCTGTCTCACTGTCAGAATTCATGCATCTTAAGCCCCTGGCCAGTTCTCTTCCTGTGCCAGGCAGTCCTGCTTGGTGAAGGCACATCTGTGTACTATAAGGATGTGTAGCAGAGCCTTTGACTTTACATGCTGCTTTTTTTGTAATTGTGTCCTTGGCTTCTTTCCTCATCTGCATTATAGATAGGTAAAAACACAGCACAAGGGTCAAGATAACACAAAACACAGAACACATGGGATCATGTGTATCTTTGTTGACTCTTTTTTTAAATTTATTTTTATTTTATGCACATTGGTGTTTCACCTGCATGTATGTCTATGGGTATCAGATCTTGGATTTACAGACAGTTGTGAGCTGCCATGTGGGTGCTGGGAATTGAACCTGGGTCCTCTAGAAGAGCAGTTAGTGCTCTTAACCACTGAGCCATCTCTCCAGCCCCTTTGTTGACTCTTAATACTAAATATCTACCTATCTGCTACTTCGCGTGTGATCTGATACCTTATTTAAAATTGGAGATAATTAAAAAAAAAAATGGAGCTGATAGGTTGCCTTGGTAACTATCAATAATTTTCACACTCAGTGGGCAAAAGCCAGAAGATTGCAAGTTTGAAACTAGCCTGGGTTACTAAGAAAAGAAAAACTTGAAGTTGAAACACTGAAGGTCTGTTGTCTCATCAGAAGCTAGGAAGAAAGCTGCAGGGTAGGGCTGCACTTCCATTTGTCCAAGTCACTCAGCACTCTGTGTATTTGAGGGGCCCAGGCTTGGTAATGGCCAGGAGAAGAGTGGTCCGTGGAACAGAGAGTAACATTTATGAAGGAAGAGGGACCTTGGTGGGAGGTCAGGCTGGGTTTCAAACCCAGGGCCTCACTGTTAGATAAGTACTCTACCACTGGGCCACATGCACAGCTGGGTTTTGTATAATTGCATGTATGTCTTGATATTCTCTTATCTAATTCATCCACTTGGGTTGAACCTGATGCTTTGTTTCCTCCATTCTGTAGACCATTGAGGTGGATGAATCTGATGAAGATGACATTTTTCCTACCAGTTCCAAGTCTGATCAAAGGTAGGCCAGGGGCCTCCTTCAAAAACAAAAGTATAATTATTTAGAATTTTATGACAATACATCTTTCTATGCCAGAGAGGATAAATAGAATTCTTTTCATGTAGAAAAATGAAAAACAGGTATGATTCAGCATTGCTGTGCGTATTTCCTCTGAAAAATAGCCTGTGATTCATGTCCTCTTGCCTCTATTACCTAGTTCCCTTCTTCATGAAAGATTGTCTCCTCAGTAATAGAGAATGCTTTTGTTAATTCTGGATTTCAGCTTTGTTTTTTTACTATATAAATTTTTCTGATCTTTATGTACACAGTGCTGTGCTAAACAGGTGAAGAAGCTGATGCGAACTTTGGAGTACTTAAAGTGTCTGACTGGACATCCTCTAGAGTACTTATGTGTCTGACTGGGCTTCCTCTGGAGTACTTATGTGTCTGACTGGACTTCCTCTGGAGTATTTATGTGCTGACATGGACCTATTCTGGAGTACTTAGACTTTAGAGAACTTACATGGCTAACATGGACTTACTCAGTTCTGGAGTACTTAATTGACTTACTCTGGAATATTTACTAAACTCTTTATTTAAAATCACTGTTTTCTGTATTGACATTTTGGGCAAATACTGTTTACTTAAAACTTAATTAATGAAAATTTTTACTTTTTTTTAAATTTTATTTATTTATGTGTACAGTATCTGCATGTGTGCCTTCACATCAGAGGAGGGCACCAGATCTCATTATAGATGGTTGTGAGCCACCATGTGGTTGCTGGGATTTGAACTCAGGACCTCTGGAAGAACAGACAGTGCTCTTAACCTCTGAGCCATCTCTCCAGCCCCCGAAAATTTTTACTTTTGATGGCTCAGCAGTTGAGTGTATTTGGTGTTTCTGTGCTTAAACTGGGTTGGTTCCTAGAACCTACATGATGGCTCATAGCCATTTGTAACTTCAGTTCTAAAGGGATCCATCTTGCCTCTGGGCATTGTAAGTCCTGGTGCATATACATACGTATAGACAAAGCACTCAAGCACATGAAATAAAAAACCATTTTAAAAAGAAAATCATTTATAGCCCCCCCCCTTTTTTTTTAAACTTTCTGATTTTTACATTCTATTAGGTCTGATGATACATAATAGATTTTGCTAAGGCTCCAAACTTAGGTGACTTAAATTATCCTGGCAGAGTTGAACATGTACAAGTGCATTAGGGATGATTAAATTAGCTCATAATTATGTGTGGAATGTTTGAATGAGGCCCCTGAATGTGAGCGCTCATGGAAAGAACAGGTATTGCGAGATGACGCAGGAGATGCTCTGGGGAGTGGTGAGCTTGTCCCAGGATTCTTTGCAGCTGTAGTTTGAAGAGAAAGTACTGTACTGTTACAGTTGTGGGAGTTTGGGGGTGGCGTGGGGAGACCATGTCAGGCCATGGCCTAGTGTTTAAGCATATTAGCATATTGCTCTTTAAAAATAAGCATTTCCCTGCTCCACAGATGAGGAAATTTAGGAACAGAGGAAATGGTTTTCTTATCATTAAGGTTTTGTTTAGTTTCTTATTAGAAAATGTGTACTATAAAAAGTTCAATAATTGAGAAACAGTGCTGCTCCTAGGACTCCTCAGAAAAATAGGGCCCATAGGAAGCACACACACACACACACACACACACACACACACACACACACAATATGTATATGTATATATTATCTTTAAATATTATCTTTAGATTATACATTATCTCTATATATTTAAGGGAGCTCTGCATTGTTTTTACTCATTAGTTGTGATGGACTTTACTTGTTCAACGTTGTGGTCACTGTCTTTGGTTTTTCTGTCTTTAGGTGGTCAGGCACAGCATCTAGCAAACGGATGTCCCAGAGCCAGACAGCCAAAGGGGTGGACTTTGAATCAGATGAGGTAATCGTTGTGTCATTGGCTTTTTCTTATGTTACCTGTTTGAAATGCAAATGGAGACCACCGGCTAAGCACTGCAAGTTCTATTTTTAGGCTCCCTGATAACTTTGTTGTGACCTGCAATGCTAGAGTCAGTAAGTCAGTAAGTGCCCAGCAGTGTGATTACCTATAAAGGCCTGTGGGTTTTAAAGCACAGTGTTCACTTGGCTCTCATTTGTCCCATTAATGGGATCAGAGCTGGGTGGTTTTTCCCTTTTCTTTTAGTTTTTGCAGTTCGTGTTTAGAGAGTGGGGTGATGCTGGTGTAGGAGTGTTTAAGGTTACCTTGGTGAAATATTCCCTGCACCCTGGGCGAAACACTGCCTTAGCATAGGACAGAGTGTTGTCTGCACCTAAACTGTCACAGTCTCTAACTCACAAGGAGTGAGGGAGCACAGTTACTCGCCTCTCTCTCGAGTTCATCTGTTGTTTAATGAAGAGGGGCAGAGCAATGAGACACAGGGCCCTGGCCTTTCCTGCTTCCTCATGGCTGCCACTTGACCCTCTGCAAGCTTTGTAGGAGATGGGTAAGCCTGTCATCACCTTCATTTATTTTTTACTTTAAAAAATTATAATTGTAGTAAGAACACATAACATCTAAACAAATTTGGGGTTTTTTTTTTTTTTTTTTTTCAAGGCAAGGGTTTCTCTGTGTAGCCTGGCTCTCCTAGAACTCATTCTAGTTCAGGCTGGCCTCAAACTCAGAGATACATCTGCCTCTGCTTTCTGAGTGCTGGGATTAAAGGCATGTGCCACTACCACCTGGCATTTAAACCATTTTAAATGTACCTTGGTAGTATTAAATATATTTGTGTTGTAAAACAGACCCCAAAATACAAACATGGTACTCACTTATATATTAGTAAATACTAGCTGTAAAGTAAAAGATAGTCATGCTAGAATCCATAGACCTAGAGAGGGTAAGTAACAGGGAGTGCTAAGGGGAGATGCAAGGAATCTTCCTGGGAAGGGGAAATAGAATAGATTTTGCAGGTGGGCTGAGGGCAGGTAGGGATGGGAACAGGAGGGATCAGGTGGGGTGGGGGATGGAGAGAATACTGGGGGAGATGACTAGAATTGGGGCATTTCAGGACTGAGGTAGAAACCTAGTGCAATAGAAACTCCATGGAATCTGTGAGGGTGACACTGCAGAGACTCTTAGTAATGGGGGACATGGAGGCTGCACCAGCCGTCTGCTGTGGCCAGGCAAGGCCGCAAGTGGAGGGACAAAACGTCCCACCTACAGTTTGTCAGGCCTGCATGATGTGCTGGGACTGGAGTCTAGTATAATTGTCATCAGAGAGACTTCATCCATCAACTGATGGGAACAGGTGCAGAGTCCCACAGCCAAATATAAGGCAGAGCTCAAGAAGTTCTCTAGAGGAGGGGGACGAAGGATAGGAGGAAACAGAAAGGTCAAGGACACCACAAGAACAAGGCCCACAGAATCAGCTAACCAGGACTCAAGCTGGTTCACAGGTCAGGGAGCCTGTATGAGTGACTTAGGCTGTCTGCATTTATGTTTTAGCTGTGTAGCTTGGTGTTCTTGTGGGATTCCTAACAGTGAGAGCAGTGGCTGCCTCTAACTCTTTTGCCTGCCTTTGGGAACCTCTTCCTCCTGCCAGGTTGTCTTGATGTGAGAATATGTGCCTGGACTTACTGTAACTTGTTATGTCATACATATGTGGTTGATGTCCCTGGAAGGCCTGCTCTTTTCTGAAGGAAGGTGAAGGGTTGGGGAGTGAATCCAAGAGAAAGGGGAGGATGGGGGAGAAACTGGGAGGAGTTAAGGGAGGGGAAACTGTAGTCGGAATGCAATATATGGGAGAGGACAAAAAAGACCTAAAGGACTTCTGTCTTGCAAAACCATATCTCCTTAAATACATCCCAGTGTCCTTACCTTTGTCCCCAGCCTCTGGCGATCACCACTGTGCTCTCTTCTCTGACTTTGTCTGCTGTATGCCCCTGTGTAAGGGCATTTCCCAGTGATTTTTATGTGATTGTTATCTCATTTGCAAAGTGCCCTTAGTGTTCATCTATGTTGTATGTGCCTCTCTGTTTTGAACATCTGATGTTGCTGTCATGTTCCTTGTGTCTTAGCTGCAGGCTTGCAGTTGCTTGCCAAGCTTGCTGCACCTCAGGTTGTGAGCTCAGTCAGCCTGTTGAGTGGTGACAGGTTGTTGCCAATAGGGAAACAGGCACACATCTGGATGTCTATGGATGTAGAATTTAAGGTGAGAGGATGACTTGTTGAGTAAAGTGCCTGCTGCATTAGCCTGAGGACCTGAGACCTGATACTCACTTAAGGCTGGTCATGGCCACACATACCTGCAGTACCAGGACTGGGGTATGGGGACAAATGCACTGGAACACAAAAATGCATTCACACAGAAGAAAAGGAAACGTAGATATACTGTTTTGCATTTAACTACAGAGAAGATCTGAATACACATTACCAGTTTTCATTTATATGTTTTTAGCAAAGCCTGCCTTTGACAGTATAGAAAACGAATTAGCAAACAGTTGAATTTGTGCTTCTCAAGGCATCCATTTCTCACTAGAGAATTCATAAAACATGGGTTTGTTAATGTCTAATGCTAAACAGTCATTTGTTTTTACCAACATTTTAATGGTAACAAAGTTATAAGCATAATTTATCTTTCAAATATGGAGCTCTAAAGTGTGATCCATTTAATGCTATCTCTCATCAGATTATATAACTAGGCTTTCTGTAAGGCTTGTTCGTTGTTTTTGCTCAATGGCTTTGGTTTGAATCCTGAGCCTGGCACATGCTAGGCAAGCTGTCATGGCTTCAGCCTTTTTCCTCTCTCCCTTTGAGACAGGCCTCACACAGCAGCTACAAAGGTTGACTCATTCTGTAGCCCGAACAGGCCTTGAACTTGTGAGCCTCCTGCCTCAGCCTCCCTAGCAGTTGGGCTGACACAGCGGTGACACCAGACCTAGCTAGTTATTTTCATTCTCAGGAAATTCCTAGTTAATGCCTGATATTTATCCATTCTTACGATGTTTGTAGCCTACATCCCATTGGCTTAGGAACACCTGAAATAGTCCATCTACTTTTTTTGCAAAAGCAGAAAGGCAGCTTTACTCAGCTTTTTCCTCCAGCAGCCTGAAAGCAATCTGTTCTACTATGAAATGGGTGCCAGGAAAAAGGAGTCAGTTTTTCAGACTTGAGGCTTTTCCATGTGAGAGGGCAGACACAGTGAGTGCTAAGTGTAAGTGAGGCCAGCAAGACACTCATGGGTGAAGTGACTGGAGCACAAGCCTGGTAGCCCGAGTCTGAGCCCTGACCCACAAAGATTGGACTCATTGAAGTTGTCCTGACAGGTCACACAACTGCATGTGAGTGCACACACATACACATAATGGTAAAAAAAGGGGGAGGGGGAGAGGGGTGAGAAAACTTCAGGAACAGAATAGAAATGACTTGAATATTTTCTGTCCTGGCTTTCCCATACCTCCTGTGCCTTTTTTAAGGTTTGTTACTGGGAGAAATGTATACATTGGGTGTTACAGGTATATGCATTCACACATGAAGTCTGGGAGATTTTTATTCTAATACACAAAGAGTTGACTTGGGCTTTAACATTTCACAGATACAGAGGAAATAGATAAAATAAATGTGATTTCCCTGATGCCATTTTAGTAGTAATAATTTGTCCTGGCTCAACAGAGGATGAGTGGTCACTGGCATAGCATTTGTGTCATTTCAGGATGATGACGACGACCCTTTCATGAGCAGTTCTCTAAGAAGAAACCAAAGATAATGTTTTTAACGGAACTTTGAAATTTGCACAATACAGGAAGAAATCAGAGCCCCGCATGCTGACTTTACAGCTGAAGATGTTAATGGTGCCGCTAAGGAGCCTGAAACATCTGCTGACCAAGACCATAGTGTGTAGGGTTTATATTTTGAAGTGTTGATTCCTGAGCATGTCCTAGCCCAGTGGTAAGGAGATGGCTGCTTCCCTTAGTCTTCAGCCTGCTTGCGGTCTATATCTAGGGATGCTCTGCCGTATGTTGATTTCCTGGTGTAACTGTGTGCTTCTGGCTTGTAAGAGCTTTGCTAAATGCCATTCTTGAATGAAGATTAGAGAAAACCCTTCCGTTATTCATTTCTGCTTCATGATCAGAGACTGTCAGCCTCCCGTGCTACAGCAGCAAAGTTGACAGACTGGGTGCTTCATGTTGCTGTCTTTTCCTGGATCTCCAGAAGCAAGCCCTTCTGCAGAGCAGCCTGAGCTCCCTGTTTGTCACCAACTGTGAATTTCAGTGCTTGCCAGAGGATCATGCACTAAGACTGAGGGACTAGAAGACCTTATATTTCAATAACTAGTATAAGGGTTTTGTTAAGTTTATTTTTTGTTGTTTTGCTTTTGTTTTTTTATTCACATTGTAGCAAAGATTTGAGTTCTAAGTTCTCTCTATATCATTAATGACACTCTTTCTCATTTATACTCATCAGGGGGAGAAAGGGTAAATAGAAATTTTCTGTCTTCCTAAAAATATTGACAAGGACTTTTTTTTTAGGCAAAGCCCCAGCTGACCGCGTGGTTAGTTCAGGCTGACACACTGACAAAGAGCTTCTGCCCAGTGTTGATGCCGGGCTTTCTTACCAGCAGCACTTTATCATGGGTTTGGTTGCTGCAAACATCTCTGGATGATCCTGAAACTGATGGAGACAGCAGGTTTATATTTTCTTAATTGTTTTAGGAAGGAAATAAAAATGTTACCCTTTCAGAGTTGAGTTAAATAATCTCATTCCCTCTTCCCCACCCTAAAAACCTCTGCTGGTCCTTTTAATTTTAAAAGGCAAGTGTGTTCAAACACTCCTTGAGAAAATCTGGATCCTACTAAGACACCAGTGTGGTGCTTTCATAGGCAGACACCAGTTGCTTTAGCTAAGCAATGTTCATGACCATCAAATTAATGTTGTCTGCAACTGGCCAAGCATGGGGGCCCAGCACCTGACAGCAGTGCCTCTACCACAGTGTCCAGCACTGGCGAACTGCTCAGAGCGTGCTCTCTAACTGACAGAGCCAGGACTGTTCAAGGAGCACGAGAGCAGAAGGTCTGGTCCTGTGAGCTACCCTCAGGCAGTTCTCCCAACAGCTGCATCACATTCATGGGGAAGCATTCCCAGGATTTGCTTGGAAAGGAGATGACATGTGGGCCTCTGTAGGGTGGAGGCTAGTGGGGAGGTTGTGGGCAGCATTAGCTGGTGCTCTGTGTGCCAGGGAAGTGCTCCTAGTTGAGTGACAGTGAGGACTTGTCACCACACTCCCTGACAGGCTTCTGGGAAGCTTAATGAGGCTTTTCCTCCATTAAAAACTTTGGCTGGGGTATAGAATGATGCTGAAAGCTGCAAGGGGAAGTGAGTCCCTGGCAGGTGGGAGTATGGAAATCTTTCATTCTACTAGCATTATGGTAAGTAAGGAAGGGAAATGCTCTTTATTGAAAGTCATTGTGTAATGAGCTATACCACAAAGCCCTGAGCTTATTTAAAGGAGCAAAATCTAGCATTGGCTCTTTGTTAACAGTTTTCAGGCCTGTGGGTGTCAGCTAGATGGAGTCTTCTGACCTGGACCAACAAGTTGTTCTTCAGTGACAGCTTTCTGAGAGGGAGTGCCAGGAGTTCAGAAAATAAAGAAGATAGAGTTGGGGTTAGGAAGTCTTGCAAGGATGTGTCTTTATGTCGAGCAAGTTTATTAAGAAGTACAACATCTTATATACAGTTTGTTAGGGGGAAATGGGACAAGGTCAGTGGAAAACTATCATACAGTGGGATGAAGTCAGCAAGAAGCAGGTCAAGCCGTGTTGCCCAAGGGAAACACAGGCTATCTCAAGTGCATCATAGACGGAGCATGCAGCAGCTTTGGACCTGATAACTACAGTCTCTTCAGAGGGAAAAGGTACATTCGCAGGACCAAAACCAAATCCTTCAAGACTCTGGCTCCAGCCCCAGCCCAGACCTTGCCAAGTCTGCCCCTGGGTGACAACATAGAACTGGGCTCTCTTTGTTCTTTCATGGGGCCTTCTTGTGAATGCCTCAGATCAGCCTGCCTCCCAACAGACTTCCAGATAATTATGAGCACCCCCATTTGCTCTTGGAGGATATGATAGATCCACGATGAATGAGGACCTTTGACCTTTATGCCTACCAAAGAATCCACCTCGTCCGAGCAGTGTTTCATATGAGTTTATATGGGGCGTGCACTGTACCTCTCTAGCTGCTTGCAAGTCAAGCCTCTAAACAGGCAGTTTAATTCAGGAACATATAAAACTTATTTTTATAAACTTTTAAAATTGCCGGTGACCGTAGTTATAAAAAAGCCATGCCTTAAACTATGACGTGAACACTCTAGAGATGCTGCTGCCAGGAGCCAGTGGGAGGTGCTGGCCGCTGGGAAGCAGAGTGGCTGCAATTCGGAGCACTCTGGCTGCAGTGTTTTGCAGTGATTGAGAATCTATTCAGCAAAGCTCTGAGTATCCTTGATCTGGTGTGCAGGATGCATATTTCACCTGTTTGGCACCCATTCATAGAATGGCCCATTTGATAAGCCTTAGAAGTAAAGGCTTGAGAACAATCTACAGTTGATGCCTTCATAAAGAAAGAAACAAATCTTCACTAGAAAATTAAGTTAAAAGTGGTTTCCTGGCATGAAAAAATTTTTAATGTGTTTATAAGCAATATTTCCCTCAAACTGAGCTGATGTCTTTTTTTGTATCTGTTAGACATTTACTTCCAAGTAGTATTTTGAGACTTTTAAGAGCTGACATTAAGATATTACAAAGGAATTCTATAATAAAGATTTGGTTTTGTTGAATAAACCCTTTCTGTCTTCCTTTCAGTAATCTCAGACCTGATCAGACTACAGTTTTAGTTTGTTCTTTGCTATTACAGGGTCCTTGTGGATCACTGGGTCTCCTTTTAGATCTCATTAAGTTCTCCAAAGTCCAGACATTGAAATCAGCAACCGTATGTGTTTCATTGCATCCCTCTTTTCAGCTACAAGCTGTCAGCAGTTAAGTACTAGGTTTTCTCATCTTTTTCATGACAACTAATAAGCTGTGCTGGATTAGAACACACCCATCCCTCCAGCCAAGTGTTCTAGAGGCTTCCTGCCAAGCTGCATGCTCTCCTTGACATCCTGTTTGTTTTTTCCAAATTTGCCTCGTTAACGTCTATATTAAACTATCATTGCCTCTTTTAAGGACTAGCCACCCTGTTCCCTAACAGGTGATTTTAATGCCATTGTTCAATTTGTGTCAAACAGGCAGTCAGAAGTGAAAGCAGTTTTCAAAGGTCCCTGGGCATTGAGTATTACATGGGGTATCTCAGGCCACACTTGGTTCTGGTGGCTGCTTAAGTTGCCTTATCACAAGACTGTTTAGTTTCAAGGTTGTTACAGCCCATTTAAAAGAAAGTATTTCCCACACTAGTCTTTAAATGCCCTCTACTTGGTGATGTGTTTGAAGTGATGGTAGCATATACCTGATTTTGAGCACATTTTTCTAGAGCCAGGGAATGTATAAATAAATATGAACACTGCTAATAGGGTGAGGCTCACATCTGCATTTCTCTTGAATATGACCTAGGAAATGAAGTGTATTTTACATTAAATCTTACCTGAAGTTAATGAGATTAGTCTCTCCCTCACCCCTGAGTACTCCAGTGGCCTCAGATCTCAGTGTTGATCCCTAAGCTTTGCACGTGAGAGTTTTACGTTATTACTTTGGTTGTTGGGGGTGGAGCTCAGCGCCCTACATGCTAAACATGGACTCTACCACCAAGTTACACTTCACTCCTAAAGATTTTGAGATATTTATCTTTCAGAAAGATGGTGAGAATAGTGGACTTAATCCCGCCTTTAAATTTAATTTTAAACGTTAAGCACATGTGCGACTATCTTTGATCTTTGCGGAGCAGGTTGCAGCCCTGCACTCCTTTCCTCTTCACCTCCATATGCCGAGAATGTTCTGTATAGCTGTGGCACAGTGGGCCTGCAGTCTTCAGGCTGCTCAAACGCAGCTGCCCCCAATAATTCCCTCATATTAACATTTCTGGAATTCTGAACCATTCAATATGTACTCACTTTTCCCCCACCCCTTTCTGTCCACCTGCTGTCCTTAACCAGCTCCATTATAATGTGCCTTTTCTATATTCTTTTTGCCAAAATAATTGGAATTTTATCGTTTCCCCTTTTCACACAAAAGATTTTTGCTATAACTCAGGCCTGTTGTGTCTGAGTATTGTGCCCTGAAAATTGCTTCATATTTTATGTAGTCATCCTCGCCTTGAATATATACTTGAATTTAAACACCCAGTAGTTTATTTTCTTATCCTGGGTTTGTGCATTTTGATAGTTCTGATTTTTATAATTTCAGATGGTAGTGTCGTGTTAAGTGTGTTGTTTACATTTTGGGAGTTATCTCCTTAGAAGTGTGATCCCTTAATAGAGAGTAGGTGCTGTGTTGCTCAGGATTGCCAAAGCCCCGTTACAGAGGCTGTGGCATCGGTGTGAGGCAGTCTGTGGTCCTCACCTCCCAGTCCTTGCTAATGCTCTCAGTTCTTAACCCAGCCAGCAGTGCTAGATAGCTCCTGAGGGCAGCCATTTTGCATTGCTCATGAGTGGACATGTTAAATGTGGCTAGGGACATTTCTGTTTCTGTTGGATTGCTCAGTCATACATTTTGTCCACTGGGGGAGGGGAATCTTGGTTCCCACTTGATATAAAAAATATGTTGATATTGTTGATAATCTTATGATTTTCCATTTTTATTTTTACTTTTCTGAAGTGGCAGTAGTCAAAGAGCTTTTGATGTTGTTTCTCAAGTTTTCCCACATAGAGTTTACCAATTGGATAGGTAGATCTTTTAATTGCATTTAATGATCATTTATATAAGACCATGGACCTCATTTGACTCTAAAGGAGTGAAAATGTCATTTTTGTCTTTGTTCAGTGCTGGACCCTTGGCATTGTATGCCAGGCAGCTGCTCTGTCCCTGAGCTTTGCGCTCTGCTCACTTTTATAATTTATTGATTTTTTTTTTTTTTTAGATTGCAGGGTAAGGAGCTTCATCATGGCATTTTCATACATGTAGTTACATTTTGTCTCACTTCTTATTTCCCATTGCTCTCCAGTGGTTTCCTTCTAACCTATTTAGCCCCTTAAAGCCTTCTTAACACATGTATTCTGTTACCCTATTTTTCTCTTCCCTTAAGATCTCTTCCTCCCTTCTCTGATATCCTTTCTAGTTTCATGATCTACATGCATGCACACACACATATATATAGCTTTAAATATAGCTTCCACTTACAAGACAAAATGCACCTGTCTTTCTAGCCTCTAACTCAACAGTGATTTCCAGTTACATCAGTTTTTTTTTTTAATAAATGTCATAATCTCATTTTTCTTTACAGTGGAATAAAATTCCACTGTGTATGTATACATTTTTGTTAGCCATTTGTATGCTGATGGACATCTAGGCTGATTTCATTTTCTGGCTACTGTGGTTAGTGGAGCAATGAACATGAATGTTCAGGACGCTGGAATACAGCTTGGCCATGTAGTAGTTCTGTTTTAGGTTTCGTTTTTTTGTGGGTTTTTTTTATATTTATTTATTATTTATACAGTATTCTGTACTGCATGTGAGAAGAGGGTACTAGATCTCACTATAGATGCTTGTGAGCTACCATGTGGCTGCTGGGATTGAACTCAGGACCTCTGGAAGAACAGCCAGTGCTCTTAACCTCGGAGCCATCTCTCTAGCCCTTGTTTTAGTTTTTGAGAAACTTGCACTGATTGCTACGGTGCTGCACCAGTCTCGGCTCCCACCAGCAGCGCATGAGGACTCCTCTTTCCCCACATACTCATTTCTTGGTGGCGGCCATTCTGACTGGTGTGAGATGGAATCAAAAAGCACTTTTAGTTTACATTTCCCTGATGGCTAAAGGTGTCAAACACTTTTTAAAGAATATATTGGGCCTTTCTGTTTCTTTGCGTTAAGGACTGCCTATTGATTTATTAGCCCACTTACTGAGTGGATAATTTGGGATTTTTTTTTTTTTTTTTTGGTCTTTTTACACTGTCTTACAGATATCAGTCTCCTGTCTGGTGTGTTTGACAAGATTTTGTTCTCACATTGTATCAGCTTTCTCTTCATTCTGGTGGCTGTTTCCTTTGATGTATATGAAAATGTATATAAATTTTCATATAATCACATTTATCAGTTTTTGGGATATTCTCTACAATGCTAGAGTCCTTTCAGAAAATCCTTGCCTATGCCTACATGCACAGAGGTCAGAGGACAACTTTCCGGAGTTGGTTCTCCCCTACCATGAGAGTCCGGGACATTGAACTCAAGTTCTCTGGCTTGTTACCTGGTTACCCATCTCAACAGCCCCTAATAATTTGTGTTCAACACAGTGTTACCATTTGTTTCTACATCTTTACAACTTACCTTCATATTTGGATTTTGTTCCATTTATTAATGATTAATGATCTTATATCCTATTTAAGTTGACTATTCCTACCATAAAGTCATGTTTCTTGTATATGCCTTTGGGAATCTATGTAAAGTTTGCCTTTCACACTTCATTATTTAACTGAGAATTGATTTTTATATGAGGTAGGGATCATGTTTTACTTGTGCTTTTCCACATAGAGATGATTGGCCCAGCACTGCCTGCTGAGATGACCTCTTTCCTGTGTACTGCAGGACTGTCTCGGTTATTATTGAGTTCCTATATACCAGTAATGTTTTTAAACTTTATTCCTTCCTCAAGGCCTATTTGAAATTAACTACTGTAGTTTTGTAATAAGTGTTTAACTGAGAGACTGCTCTTTGCTACTTTTGTTTTTATTCTTAAAAGCTGCCTTGGGACTACTTGGCTCTTTAGATTTTCAAAGACAGTTAATAATTACATGTACTCCTGTGACCTAATACAAGGTTTTAACGAAAACCTTGTGTGTCAGTTTTATTATGGTTCATAGCTATTACCAATGGCATTTGGTTTAATTTAAACCTTGGTCTTGTTCCCAGGGTTTCTAGACATTTCCTTTGACAGAAGATAATTGTGTTCCCCAGGGCTAAAGCTTGCAGTGTCAGCTTAGCAGCATTGCAAACTGGCTGGACTCTTTCCACCTTCTCTCTGAAATGCTGCCAGCCCCACTGACCGGCTAATGGTCACTTTCACATTTGCAATACAACCCAGTTGAGAGAGTTATGTAGTTTCTCACGGCCACCCCTCTTCTGACTTCCCCCCTTCCAGCTATATGAAACATTGAGTCCTTCCCTCTCTCTCCGGCTGCATGAAGCACTGAACCCTTCCCTTACTCCAGCCCTTGTGAAGCATTGTACCCTCCCTCCTGGCTGTGGGAAGCATGGCATCCTCCCTGCCCTCCAGCTGTGTAGAGCATTGCATCCTTCCCTCACTCCAGCTGTGTCGAACATTACATCCTTTCTTCCCTTCAGCTGTGTGAAACATTGCATCCTCCCCTCCCTCCAGCTGTGTGAAGCATTGCATCCTTCACAGGACCTACACAGAGCAGAGGCCTCCTTACTGGACCCTGGATTTGGCACAGATCACACCCAAACACCTATTTTCACAGATTCTTTATTAATTGGGAAAGAAAGTAAAGTGGCTGATTTCTAGCTTAAGTGGAAAACAGCAAGCAAATGTCCTTGCAGGTGTGATTTTTTTTTTTTTAAAGGAAAAAGGAGATCTGTGTTAGAATAGGCTAGGATGTGGTGCTGTTTTGATTAGGCTAGCCAAAAGGGGGGGTTTTGACTGCTGGAATTCAATTCTTTGGTAGCTGGACCTTGCTGATCAGCCTTAGTAATGAGTCTGGCATAAGAAAGTGTACAAATAAGGGAACAGACCTTGGTGTCTAGATTTAGGGATGTAAGCTATGGTTTATAGGGGAGAGAGAGAAGAGGAGAAGGCAAGGCCTGCCAGCACCATGTTTGCCATGCTCAGGCCTGCTAGAGCTCTTCAGTCCTCCCCTTTTCTCTTGAGACCCTGATGTATCAATTACTTTTCTCATCTCTGATCAATTGTCTGGCACAAAGCATTCCATTCCACTGAGGCTTGTAACATAAGCTTATCATGACTTAAAATTGAAAACATTAGCCTCAAATCGAGAAGTAAATATGAAGAGAAACTAAGCAGAAAAGAAAGCCAAAGTTCCTATGAACACGAGTCATGTCTAAACGCAGAGACTGGCCTGTGTAAGGTGAGTGAGGAGAGGGCTGCCTCGGAGAAACAGCATTTCAGATGGCACAGGCTTCATGTTAAACACTGAGCTGGAACCATGGGTGGCCTCTTCAGCACGTTTTTATGAGTGACAAAGATGTAAGCAGCTTCCAGCGTGTGGTTGGTGGGGTTGAGGGGTTCCTGAAATAGTCTCATGTGCCCATCGGCTAAAAACTTATTTAATGGTAATTTCCCCAGGATGTTTCTGTGGTTTATTTTTCTACCCAAATCAATATTTATTATTTTTTCCCTGAATATTAAAAATGTGTGATATCCTACAAAGCCTAAAAAGAACTAGAAGGATGCAGGATACTGAAGAGCCAGCCTGCCTCCATCTTAGGCTTAAAAGCCATCTTATAGTAAAGACAAACTAGGGTTAATTCCTATTTATGATTAAACCTCAGTTTCTCAAGGATTGAGTAATGCTCCACCTGTAACCTCGACTACAAATGGTTCTGTACTTTCTTTTCTGGGAGACTTGCAACCATGCTTTGGTTCAAAAAGATGTTTGTAATCATCTTGCAACCCTGCCTTTGTTTTGAAAGGCTATTATGACTACCTGTTGTTATGACTACCTTGTTGTGCCCACCTTGCTACCATGTCTTTGTTTGAGGAGGTTGTTAGGACCAACTTACTCTGCTTATGATTCTGCCCTTTTAACCCTTCTTATTCTGCCCACCAAATTCCCTATTTAGAAACGCCCTAACCCTGAACTATAGAAGCTTTGTCTTTCTCACATCCAATGCTGACATCTCAAACCCCGACTTAGGGAGAAACAGCCTTTGTACATAAATAAAAAAGCTTGCTTTAATTAATTTGGCCATGATGATTTGGAGTGGTGGTCTCTCTCCTCCCATCTTTGGAATTAACAGTACATGTGTGTGTTTGTGGACAAATACATTGTTTATTTAGGACAAACTCTTACATATGAAGTGTTGGTCTTGGTGTAGGTTGTATTCAAAGACTTAGTAACATATCACATTGCTTGGCTGAATAATAAAGGGGTATAAAAGTAAAAGGATATGAAACAGAAGGGTATGAAAGCCTGGAAATGCAAATATCTAATCAGCCTAGGATTTTGTCAGAAGTAAAATTCAACTTTAAGGAGCATTTCAGCTTTGCTTGTCTGTGAGCATCCCACCACTGAAAAAATATGACACATCAGTTTAAGGAAGAAAAGTTTATTTTATCTTACTTTCAAAGGAGTCCATGACCCCTGGCTCCATTGTTTTAGGCCTCTATAGAGACAGATGTTGTGGAGCTATGTGTGACAGGAAAGACTTACTTCATGGTGGCTGGAAAGGCTAGGGATAATACCCTTCAAAGGCATGTCTTTAGTGACCTGCCTCCTCTAACCAGGTCCCACCTTACAGAGTTTCTGTCATCTCCCATGAAGATGTGAAGGCACTAGTGGTTAAGTCATTGATGAAGATGGATTCCTCCCAATCCCAGAAACTCAAAGACCTTACCTTGGAACACTTGTTGCACTGGAACCAAGCCTTCAACACAGGAGCTTCTGGGAGACATTTCAGATCCAAACCATAATATGAATATATAGCCTTATCCTTCAGTATTGAATACTGTGCACCAGGCACTAGGAAAATACCCAACAGTGTAAAAGGTCTTAGTTTTTAGTCTAAAATAAGCAAAAACAAAACAACAACAACAACAAAAAACCTTTACTGAATTCTGAGCCATGCCTGCCCCATCACCACAAAGCCCACTAAGGTGAGGTTTTTATTGACCTAAGGGAAAGCAGTGCACCAAAAGTGACTTGGATGAATCACACAGTTCTAATACCAGAAGGTGAATGCCTGGTTCTCCCTGACCAGCCATCTCTCCATTAACTTATGGGCGAGGAAGAATTTTAGAGCCCAGAGTCAAAGGAAGCATCCTCTTACAGTGCATTTCACTGAATCAGGTAATGGTGAAGTATTGGATGGGGTGCAGTGAACAAGGTGTTCTCTTCTGATGCTGGTGGGAGGTTAAAAGGATACATCTTTTCTACCAAGCAATCTAACAAATTATTATGCGCTTCAGAACTTTTCAACTCTGTTACCTAGAATTCTGTGTATTGGACTCTATCCCAGCCTCTAATCTGGACCAGTGGAAAGGAAATGAATGAAACCGGAAGGTAAGTGTCTGTCTCCATATAAAAAAAAAAATCTAGAAAGATTATATAAGATTACCAAACAGTATTCACTACATTGAAAATGACATTGTTACAGGATTCTACAAGATAAAATACTATCTAGCCATTTAAAGGAAATTTTTAATTTCTTTTAAGTTTCAATCATTGAATTAAAATTTGTGACAAAAACTTGATAATGTGGACAATGTTTAAGAATATAAACCTGGAATGAAGTCGACAAAATTACATTTTCATTAAATAAAAAAAAAAAAAAAAAAAAATAAAAAGGAAACAAAAAAGTTAATGGTAAGATTGTGGTGATTAACCAAAAAAAAAAAAAAAAAAAAAAAGTGTGCACTTGAGTGCAGGTGGTTGAGGAGGACACAAGAGGGCGTCACTCACAAGCCCTGGAGCTAGAGTTACAGCAGAGTGGTTGCTGTAGTTCTGAAGTGGACCTGAGTTCTCTGCAAGTGAGCCCTGCTCTTAGCCACTGAGCTGTCTCTCCAGCCCTGAGATAATTTTCTTTATGTTCTTTGATATTTCCCAGGGTCTTTTCTCTTTTTCATAAATATCATTTATATCCAAGAGAAAGGCTTTTAATACTCAGACTACAGTGGTTTATGGAGAGGGTTCTAGTTTATCCCAGTACTTCTTGAAAAACAGCCGTCTCTTCTGAAGAGGTTCTGTTTTCTGTGAGTGGGAGTGAAGTTAGCTCTGCTGGGTTTCTCTGAACACTGCATGCTTTTATTTTAACAGAGTCTATTTATGTTTTCTCATATTCTTTCATTAAGTGTTTAGTAAGAGCTGGCTCTGTGCCAGGCACCATGCCAAGTCATGGTATAAAAGGAAAGAGCAGGTACCTTCCCTTAAGAGAGCTGTGAAAGAAGCCACCGACCATGTAGCAAAAGGCCAGCGAGGGTCCTGGGAGGGGAACAGAGTGAATCCAACCAGGGTCCAGGGGAAGGAAATAGAGTGAGTCCAGCCAAGGAATCTAGGAGGAGAGGGCAGGGTGAGTTCAGTCTGACGTCCAGGAGCTTTGCAAAGCTCACTTGCTGTTCAGAATTTTTATTTAGCAATTAAGCCACTAGGTGTCATATAATTGGTATGGTTGTTTTTCCCACATAATTCAAATTATATTTTATTACTTTACCCTTAATCAAAATCTTTAAAAATGCCAAGTGAATTTTTGGAATAGTCTAACTAGTGGGCCAAGATCTGACTCACATTCTGATCTGGGTGTTTACTGTATGGTGAGCCTTTCTTAACTCCAAAGCATGGTCTTCAGGCTTCCAGCACTGCAGTGGCCATTCTCAATCCCATTGCCTGGAAGCAAGGTTCTCAAGTGTAATTGCTAGAATCTGTCTTTATCATAGCCCAAGTCTTATAAAACAGAAGCCTATAAAATGAAAATGAAAAAAAGACAACTTTTTCTTTCTGGAGTTCACAGAATTAATGCCCCCCAAAAGGTATTTTTTAAAAGTCTTATTAAAGTATTTTTTCAAAAGCATGTGTCAAATGGCAGTGATAGCTTCATCTTGAGAGGGTAACTGCACATCTATCCATTGGTGATTCTAAAAGCATCATTTTTAATGTTTAAAAATTTAGTTATTTATTACAGTTTATTCGCTTTGTATCCCAGCTGTGTCTCCCTCCCTCATCTCTTCCCATTCCTGCCCTCCGTCCCTCTTCTCCTCCCATGCCCCTCCCCCAGGGGAGGTTAGAAGCATCTTTTAAAGGATTGTTTTCTGTTTGTTAAATTTCACGTGTCTAATATGTGTGTGTGTGTTTCTGTCTCTGTCTTTTGGCATGTGTGTATCTGTCTGTGTATGTCTGTGTGTGTGCCTTTCTGTCTCTGTGTCTTTCTGCATGTGTGTATTTCTGTGTGTCTTTCTCTCTGTGTGTCTGTATCTCTTTTTCTCTCTTTCTCTGTGTGTGTTTGTGTGTATGCCTCTTTCTGTCTCTGTGTCTTTCTGAATGTGTGTATTTCTCTCTGTGTGTCTGTGTGTGTGTCTGTGTGTGTGTATCTCACTCTGTGTATGTGTGTGTATGTTTGTGTACAAGCCATGGTACACGTGGAGATCTTGTAGGAATCAGGACTCATGAGTGAACTTAGGTCTTCGGATTGATAGCAAGCAACTTTACCCCAGGCCATCTTCTGGCCCTACCTAGAAACATTTTTAACAAAATTTTGATTTATTATTTAAAAAAAAAAAAACATTTTAATTACAAGTCTTCCTTTGTAAGATGCAATATTGCTCAAATGGCTTAAAAATCCTGGTTAGTTATCCTCTTTCACATTCTGAGGGTCTTATTTGAAACAAAGCACACAGCGGGAATAACAGAAGTAGAAATATAGCTCAATGGCAATTAGCATAAAATTAGAGCTGATGCTGGGGGGAAAAAGTCAACATGGAATTCTAATTTCTTGCAACACCAGTTCCGTGGCTGTGCCTTACAGGAACTGCATGCTACATCTAGTGAGAAATGTCCAAGTGGTTAACAGACAGCGGAATCAGAAAGTAGTCATTTTTAGAAGGTGGAGCTTATGTGCTCTTTAGCTTTTCTGTGTGCAAGCATGTATGATATGTACTTGTACTTGTGGTATAAGTATATGGTGTATGAGTGTGTGAAGTGGACATGTGTGCTATATGCACACATACATGTTCAGGTGGACATGCACATGGAGCCAGAACAGGAAGCCAGATATCCTCTGCCAGTCTCTGCCTTACTCCTTTGAAGCAGTCAGTGTTTTTCACCGAACCTGGAACTCATGGTTAGTTTCTTTTTGTTTGTTTTTGGCTAAGCTGGCAGCCAGTATTTCCCAGCAGTTCTCTGTCCTCCACCCAAACCCCTCATTTGGGGCTGACATCATTCATAGGACTACACCTGGCTTTTATGGGTGTTTGGGTGTGAATTCTGGTCCTCTCACATAGGCAACATGTACCCTTGACTGCTTAGCCCTAATGTCCAGAGTCCTATGTGATGGATAAAGTACCAGAGAAATGATTGTTTGCACCCCGGTACCCTGTCTGCCTCAGGACATGGCCCCTGCCTGGGTTCTACGCTGTACATAAGGGATGGTGTTAGGAATGAGACCATTTCTGACCCAAGGGAACTAACTGTAGTGGGAAAACAGTTATGTAGCCACAGCAAGACGACAAGGAAAACCGAACATGAGAGACTGGGTCTCACGTCAGTACTGTCATGCAGGGTGATTTGGAAGCCTTCAATTCACTGTCCTTAGGATCTGGTAGTAAAGGGGTTTAGGAATTCTTGAGGAGGCCACATTAGACCTGGGCTGCAGAGATGGCTCAATTGGCCATGTGCTCAAGTGTGAGGCGCTAAGATCCCCAGAACTCATATAAAATGGCCAGGTTTGCTATCCCACCACTGGAGATAGGTGGATTCCCAGGGCTCACTGTCCAACAAGCCTTGCCTACTTGGTGGGTCCCAGAGAAGTATGGTCCTGTCTCAAAAACCAAGGTGCATAGTGCCAGAAGAATGGCACCCCAAATTAGCTTCTGGCCTCCATACGTACACCTACAGGTATACAAACATGCACACACAAAAGAAACAATATTGTTTCTGGCCCTCAAGTAACAGAGGCAATGGTCATAGGTAGAAACAACATTTTTCATGCATCAAAAAGCAGGTGAGATGCAGGTAACCAAAAATTCCCACTAGGTGAGGTGGAAGAAAGGACAGTTATTGGAAAGTGAGGAAAGATGGGTGAGAATGAGTCTAGTTTGCAGTTTCTTGTTAAGTATGTGAGTATTCCATGTGAAAATGGCCAGTCAGCTGTCAATGTGAAACACAAGTCTGGGCTTTGTAGAGAGGGGGCCAGTGAGATACAGGTCTTAGGTCTCTGGTGAGTGATGGAATATTAAACCAATAGAGGCTGGAGTCACCCAAACATACATTGGCGTCGAAGCAGATCGTGGAGGATGGTACCCTGGAAACTACTTACCCACAATGTGAGTACAGCTTATGCCGCCTTACCAATTAGCTTGGTGTGAGCTGGCTCAAGACTCTTGCCACCGTTTATAAAACTTGCAGATAAAAATAGAGTGGGCTGGTGAAATAGCTAAAGGTGCAAAGGTGCTTGTCACGCAACCCTGGTGACTTGAGTTCTACCCGAAGGACCCAAGTACAGGTGGAAGGACGGAAGCAAATTTTCAGAGCTGTCCTCTGGCCTGTACACACATGCCGTTGTGCACTAAACACACCAACACACAGCAAGCTTACACCTACAAAATTACATATATGAAGTGCAGATTAATGCTGAGTGTGGTGGCGCACGTGTAGTTCTAACACTCTGGAGGCAGAGGCAGAAGCATCACCACATATGTGAAGACAGGCTGTTCTGTGGCGAGAGCTCCATGCTAGCTGAGCCTGCAGAGTGAGACCCACCCAATGTGGTACTTGGCATTTCAGGCTTAATTGGTTCCTTTCCGAGTGTGTTGTCACCTGTGATGTACTCTTGACTGCCGGCCTGGCTGACATGCATGGGGAATTAGTAAAGCACGCTTGTGAGTGTGTCTGTGGAGGCATTTCCAGAGAGGACTGACATGGCTGGGGAGCTGACGGGGAAAGGACTGTCCTGCACATGGGCAAAGCCATCCATTAGGCTGGGCTACCCAGGTGGATAAAGCTAAAAGAGGATGCCAGCCAGCAGGTGTAAGCTCTAGTCTTCCTCAGTGTCTGGTCTGTTGCCATCACCAGGAACACCAGACTCCAGTTTCTTCAGCCTTTCATCACAGATCCAAACAGCATCTCTGCAGACAGCCCCAGGCCTTCAGCTTCGTGCTGAGCTGTGTTATTGGTTTCTGTATTTGGAGGCCAGCAGATATCCAGGTTCTTTGCTTCTCCAGCTTGCAGACTGGCTAGCCTCCAATCGAGTGAGCCAATACAGTAAATCCTCTGTGGTGGTCTGAATGTGAATGACTCCTATCAGCTCATACATATATTTGAATGATTAGTCTCCAGTTGGTGGAAGTGTGTGAGAAGAAATAGGAATGGCCTTGGAGGAGGAATATCACTAGGGGCAGGCTTTGAAGTAGCAAAAGACCCATAAAATTCCCAGTGTGTTTCTCTGCCTTGTAGTTGTGTGTGGTTCCATATCTCCCAGGAGGCTGGAAGTACTTGCTTCTCCTTTGGGAAGATTCAAGTGCTTTCTGGGGGGAGAAGGGTGAAGCACCGGGCCAAAGGTTCCACCTCTCCCAGGAATGCCAGTCTGGTCCCTGGGCTGAGAAGGATGGAACACAGGATCAAGATCTGGGCCAAAAGATCTCCAGTTCAGCTGGAGGTGTGGCAGAAAAGATTTCTCCTCAGTAAGTGTTACTGCTATTTTAGCTGGGGTGCCAGCACTAGGCCAGTTGGCAGCGAGGAGCTCAGAACTCTAAAACCGGAGCCAGGCGGCAACAAGGGCCTGGTCTGACTTGGGTGAGTCGGTGGGCAAGAACGGCAGGTAACAGAGCTCTGAAACCAAGAGGCAGTGGTGGGAGCCCAGCGTGGTTCAGGAGGACAAAATGGCTGCTTCCGAGTATAGCCTTCGCAGATGGGCAGTGGTGGGAGAAAGACACGCCCGTGAATGGTGGAAGTTCGAAGCCTGGAATCCAGGAACGAATTCTTTGGGGAAAAGGGGAGCCCTTCTTTCTCCAGAATAGATGACAAGCCTCCGATGGTCGAGGTGGAGGAATGGTGTGAGAAAGTGTTTATTTCGTGAATCCGGGACGTATGACCCTTGGGCAGTGGGAGGGGACTTGGGGATGAACGTGTTTGAGTCTCTGGGGCTAAGAGTGCCTGGGATATCTCGCTTACATGCAGCAGTGCAGGCCTGTCATAAGAAGAGGAACACAGTACTTAGTTATCCTGTGGGCATGGGGTGGGGGAGGGGAGAACTACAGGTATAGTTAGAGGTGTGGGAAAAGGTCATTGGTTGAAAGCTAAGGTACCAAGACATCTCATTAGCACGGGGGAAGAGTATTTCCAGAAATTCCCAGGTGCACACTGAACAGGTTTCATATCGGGAATGGGTTGGGCCTATAATCTCCCAGAGGGCTATGTGACACTCCTTAGAAGATCTGATCTTTCCCCAGATCAAGTGGAGAGGAGGGAACCCAGCTGAGGAAGGAAGTTTGTCATTTAGCACAGAGTTCAGGGGCTTTCCAGCAATGCCAGACTTCAGCCTTAACAGCAGGGTCCAACAGTTGTGCGTCAAGATGTAAGTTTCCATCTGTTCCTTTGCTCCACCATTATGGACTCTAACCCTCTGAAATGAAGCCAAATTAAACTTTTTTTTAAACATATGTTTTTTTGCATAAGTTGCCTTGGTCAGTGTTTTATTAAAGCAATAGAAAAATAACTACAATATTTCCTTTGACACACACACACTGTTAACACCATGACCATAGCAACTCCTATAAGGGAAAGCATTTAACTGGGCATTGATTACAGCTTTTGAGGTGTAGTCTCCGTTGTCATCATAGCAGGGAGCATGGTGGCGTTCAGGCAGACGTGGTGCTAGAGAGTAGCTGAGAGTTCTACATCCAGATCTGTAAGCATCAAGAAGAGAGAGCTACCGAGCCTGGCATAGGCTTTTGAAACCCCAAAGCCACCCTCAGAGACATACTTTCTCCAACAAGACCACACTTCCTGATCCCTCTCAAGTAGTACTACTCCATGACGACCAAACATTTTTATTCAAACCACCATGTCCCACTCCCTGGCCACCATAGGCCTGTAGCCAGGTAACTATGCAAAAATGCATGTAGTACAACTTCAAAAGTCCCCATGGTGATAACAGTCTCAACACTGTTTAAAGGTCTAAAGTTCAAAGAATCGCTTCTGAGAGTCATGGCAATGACTTAACTGTAATTCCCTGTAAAATCAAAATAAGTAAGTAGATAACATACTTGCAACATACAATCACACAGGGTAATCATTGTCTTTCCAAAAGTGAGGAAACGGATCACAGTGAAGAAATACCACACCAACGCAAGACCAAAAACCACAGAGCAAACTCTAAACTGCATCTCCATGTCTGATCTCAGAGTGCTCTTCCTACTTCCAACCCCTGCAACATTCTTCCTTCTCTTGGGCTGCTTCCATACCCTGATAGCAGCTCTTGGCAGCTATCCCACGACTCTGTCATCTCGAACATCTTGGCATTTCCAACACAATCCAGGCTTTACCTTTACAGCTTCGTACAATGTTGTTGAATATTTATTAATTCTCGAGGGTTTTTCTACCCTGGCTAGTTCCCCAATACTTGAGACAGAGACTTACTGCTTTATTTAACAAGCTTAAGCACAATAACTGGGCAGGTATGATTTTAAACTAATTTTCTATGATAGTATGGCAACCTCTCAGCCACACTCCCTATGTTACTTGTCAATATTCACCTTGTCTGAGCTGGATCTGCTCCATGAAGCCACATTCTTTCTCTCCATCTTTCTCCTTCCTTCCTTCCTTCTCTCCCAGCCTTGTGGTCCCTACCTGACATCCCAAGCCCCGCCTAACTCTCTTCTGCCCAGTCAAAGGCTTTCCAGATTTTTTTTTTAACCAACCAGAGATAACTGGGGAGCAAAGTTTACACAGCAAAGACCTGTGTATGTGAAAATGCATGTGTTGACTGCAACCAGATCTCAGGGGTGAGAATTTAGCATTTCATACATAGCATCAGAACAACCTCAACATTTCTCCTTTTTTGTCTAAATAAAAAAGGCTCTTTCTCTTATAATAATAAACTATATACAGTAAGAACATTGTGAAACATTATGGAAACTATCATGTAATTATTACCTTCACAAAGTCCAATCCTTTTGTATTTTGCAACTTAGGAGAAAGTACTCTATTATCCATCCTATCTTGGTGACTTGAGAGTTCTGTACCCAAATCATTTTCTATCACAGCTTGCATTTAAGAACCTAAAAATTCTACTTTCACCTCAAAATATCTTTTCAAGACAGTTTTTTTTTTTAAATCCTAAACAACTTAATCTTAACTATCTGGCCTTCAACTCCATCAAAGAAAGACCTGAGTTTGTAGGAAGTGCAGAGCAAGAAGCTTCCAAAATTATAGAAATGACAGAAGCAGCTGGCTACCGGGATAGTCAGTCAAGTTTATTAGTAACTGCTGGAACATCATCTTCAACTTTCTGGTCCAGAATATCTGACAAGATTTTTTTTTGAAGCAGCGATTATGAAGGAGTAGCGTACCCTGTCCTTGCAAAGCTTGGCAGTTGACTTCCCTTGGTCTACTTAGCCCCTTTTGGACAGCATACTGTCAGCAGTTGAAGCAAGGGCAGTTTCTTGTCCAGTGGTAGCCTGCCACATTGAAGCAAACACCATCAGGAGTTTCTTCGATGCTCATCATCTTCGTTGAGGTAGGCTGGGGATGCTTCCAGGAGCTGATATGTCTCATTGTCAAAGATTCTTTAAATAGTAAAAAAAATATCTTTAAATGCCATATTCTGTAGGTCTCTGAGATTTTTGAAGACCATCTATTTATTTATAGTATATCTGAATAGGCAAACATTGCTCATTTTTAGCTATTTAGTATCTGTTCAACTTAGGAAGCATATTTTTGTAATAAACTAGACTAACATCCGACATGACCATGATTTTGTCTTTCTGACTGTTAATATGCATCACTTAATTATATGAAACAGTTTGTAATAGCAGCTTTTAAAGGACTGGAACTTCACATTACATTTTCTTTTTTTTTTCCATCTGAAAATACAGTATGTTTTTTTTAAATTTCTCATCTGCTTTATTTCTTTTTTTAATTTATTTATTTTTATTAATTACAGTTTATTTATTCACTTTGTATCCCCTCATAAGCCCCTCCTTCTTCCCCTCCCAGTCCCATCCTCCCTCCCCCTTCTTCACACATGCCCCTCCCCAAGTCCTGATAGGGGAGGTCCTCCTCTCCTTCCTTCTGATCTTAGTGTATCAGATCACATCAGGAATGGCTGCATTATCATCTTCTGTGGCCTGGTAAGGCTGCTCTCCCCTCAGGGGGAGGTGATCAAAGAACAGGCCAATCAGATTATGTCAGAAGCAGTCCCCCTTCCCATTACTATGTAACCCACTTGGACACTAAGCTGCCATGGGCTACATATGAAACAGTTTGTAATAGCAGCTTTTAAAGGACTGGAACTTTACATTGCATTTTTAAATGAGTTGTATAAGCATAATACCTTATACAAGAGTTGAAACATACATGCATTATGTGTATCAAAAATAACTTCAAATTTGTGTCAATATACAATAATCTAAACCAATACAAACCTTAAACTTGTATTAATAGACAATAATCCATATCAATGTAAAATATTTGAGAATAGCAATAGCTCTACAGTTTAAGAGTAGATTCAATAGTCTACCCTTTTATTATTCCTCAATTATTTCTATATCCCTCTTTTTTTTTTCTTTTCCTCTCTCTTCCCTTTTCTCCTAACATTAAATAACAGAGAAAGAAGGATAGAGGAAAGTGTAATGGAAGTTTTGGTTTCTTTGTATGTTGTGTAAATATGTTTTTGTTTTAAGCCCATGTGTGGGATTTTAGTTGGGCTATAGTTCGTCCACACCTGTGAATTGTTTTGTGTGGCTTTTGCCAGTTGGTAACGACCTTCCACATGCGGCACGGAAAGGGGCATGGTCTAGGACTCTGACAGTATAAATAGAGAGCCGGGAAAGAGAAGGTGTGGCATTTGGTGTTGATGTGTGGTTGGTAGCAGTGTGAAGAGACCAGAGACCAGAGATGGTATGGTGGTTTGGAGCAGACAGATGGAGAGGAACACTTCCGGGCACAGTGGTGTGGAGACTAACAATCTGTGTTGATGGAGATTGGATAGAGCCCTAAAGGAACCCTAAATAGCAAGTAAAGGGGTCTGGGCCTCCTTTTCCCACTAACCTTTTCTCTCATCTACTTAAGTTTGTGGGGGGGGGGCATTGATGGTAATGCTGGATGATTTAGCTAGACATCTTCAGTTGTTCTGGATGTAGATTTTTGTGAACACAGCTATTTGAGGCAGTCTGTGATTGGATCAAGCAGGATGCTGAGATAAACATGTCAACATCTCAGCATCCTTTAGGATGAATACTGTTAGGGCCATTTCAACTTCCTTGATGTCAAAAAGACTTGTCCTGTAAACATAAACTTTCAGAGGAAATGTACATTTTTTTATAAACACATGTATGGAATGTGCAGTGTGCAGAATTTAGGTGAAAATGATTTTTTTTTTTGTTCTGTGTTTGAGCAGGTGAAAAGCATACGTCCTTCTTTATAAGCTAGTCTGAAATGTATGCCAAACTGTAATATCAAGTTTTATGTATGCCATATGAAAGGATGGCATAATAAGTCCTGAGGACTCTATAGACAAGATTTATTGGCTATACAGAAACATTCTTACGTCTCAGCCAGTTTTGGAGCTGATCCCATGTAGTAGGATCAGCAACACATGTTAGCTGTCTTGTTGGTCTTTTTGATTTGTTTCTTCCTATCTTTGGCCAAGATCAGGAGGCCTCCCCATCTCAAATCTGATTTCCAACAATTTGGATGGTGTACACAGCTTTTCTTCTCTTCTGGAAAGAAATGCAAACTCTCCTCCCCAACTCAATACTTTTCCTTTTTTCCATTCTTAAGTTAGGACTTTTATAGGCTGATCTAGTTCAACAGTCCTTTCCAAATTCCAGTGCCTTTTAGCAGCTGTGTTATTTGTCCTATTGACAGTTAAAAAAAATTTAAAGTCAATAAATCTTTATTTAATTTATTTTTGAGATCTCATATCCCTCTTTTGTTTTATGAACATTTTTTAAAGTCCTGTTAGAATTTTTTTTTATGATTGTTTGTCCTGTAGTATTGCAAGATATATCTGTAATATGTTTTATGGCTTCTCTGAGTTTTCATTTATAGACATTCCTGGCACACACTTGGCCTCAGGGGCTTTTCTTAGCCTTGGAGGAAAATTCCACAACCCCTATTTAGCAATAATTTTTTTCTTTAAACATCTTACCTCTTTGAGCACTGGATTTAGCTCGAATACACTTCCTGGTGTACTCTTCTCTTCAAACTACACATTTTTTGTTTTTTCTTGTCATTATAAATCTCCACAAGAAACCACAAAAACACATGACAGAGTCAATACTAGGAGGTTTTGTTTATTTGTTTGTTTGTTTTGGTTTTTGGGTTTTTTGAGATAGGGTTTCTCTGTGTAGCCCTGGCTGTCCTGGACTCACTTTGTAGGCCAAGCTGCCATTGAACTCACAGAGATCTGCCTGCCTCTGCTGGGATCAAAGGCATGTGCCACCACACCTGGCTTACTCTGCCAAATGCCATTAATCCAAAAGTTTTCAATTTGAGCTCAGGCAGATTTTTAGGACAAAGGCAAAAGCAGGCATATTCTTTACCAAAATATCACTAGAGGCCACTTACTAACATTCTCCTCTGAAACCTTGAGCTGGGCCATCATAATCTATATTGCTCTCAGTCTCCCACACTCCTACTAAGATGGCCAATACAGCCCTGATTAAAATTTTCAACTGCTCTCCTAATCCAGAATTCCAAAGTCTACACTTCACCAACACGCAGCATGGTCAAGCCTACCACAGCAACACCCACTCTGGGTACCTGTTTGTCTTAGTCATCATTTTATTTTTGTGAAGAGACACCATGACCACAGCAACTCTTAGAAAGGAAAGTATTAACTGGGGCTTGATTACAGTTTCAGAGGTTTAGTTCATGGCCATCACAGCGGGGAACATGGTGCTGCAGAGTACCTGAGAGTTCTCTATCCAGACCTGCAGGCAGCACGAAGAGCCACTGGGCCTGGCATAGGCTTTCAGACCCCAAAGTCCACCCTCAATGACATGCTTTCTCCAACAAGGCTGCACCTTGTAATCCCCCTCAAATAGTGCCATTCCCTGATGACCAAGCATTTAAATATTTGAGCCTATGGGGGCATTCTTATTCAAACCACCACAATGTGATTCTCAGAAAACTATTTTCTTAAATTTTTGTTTTTACTATTTTCACTTTTTAAATTTTTTATTCATTGTTATAACTTAGAAACACCTCTTTGAAACTTTGTGTGGTATTCTATAAGGTTTTTTTTGTCTCTTTTTGTTGTTGTTGCAACATACAAAGTGATGGACTATGATTCTTCAAGACCACTTGAAATAAACCCTAGACTCTGCACTTGGGTATGTTTGATTGTGTAGTTACAACTAGAGATGTAGAATTCTAAAGACCATTGCACATTCTGACTGCACACATTCTAAGTTTTATTCAGAATGCACAAAAGGAGTTGGCTCCTTCATTTGTAACAGCTCCAGTCTTTCTATTATCTCAGTGTGATGGTAACTTACAGATTAACAAAGATGCCTCTGAAGAAAGATGGGATAACCCAGCCTTGATGTAGGGTTAGGCAAAGAGATGTTCTTGCTTTGTTATAGGACATATAGTGCACAAATTCAGGGTAAAATATGTTGCCATATTAGGGATCCTGGGGTGTTCAGAGGCCCAGCCTAGCTGAGTACAGACTGTCTACTTAAGGAAGAGAAAATGGTTTGAATTTCATGCCTACTCTTGGGCATGATCAGTATACCCTATATCTGTAGAGCATAAGAATACAATTTCCACCTGCCAGCACCAAAAGCCACTTACTCAGGGGCCTTCTGCTTCTCCATTCCACTTTGGCTAATTATTTGTTACTTATTCTATCTTATGCTTCCCCCTAGGACCAGTCACACAATGCCCCTATTCTAACCTGCTAACCTTGAAGGACGTACCAGGTCCATCTGCCGAACTGAGACCCCTCCACTTACCATTGTTAGGATTTATACAGCAGAGTACTTTGGTGAGCCTGGGCCAAGGTATGCTGCTGACATCATACCAGGCAGCAGATCTCACACAAAAGGTTTACTGGGGGGTAAGGGCAGGGGAAGGCTATCTCAGAGTGGGGACATGATAGGGAGACAGAGACAGAGGGAGACAGCAAGAGTGAGCGAGAGAGAGAGAGGGCTGATGGTGGGGACCTTTTCAAGGGTACACCTTTAAAAGGGTGTGATCTCTTGCCAGAGCATCCATGTTCTGAATTAACACTCCTCCACAGTCCAGGCTCTGTGGGACCATCTGGCACTAAGGACATGCAGGCAGCAGCTGGAGCAGTTTGTGAGACTGGACAATCTGGGACTTGCTTCTTTGATGTAGATTTTGAGGGAACACATGGAAATGGCAGGTTGCTGGAACAGATATATATTAGGGGAAGAAGATAAAGTTAAGGGGGATTTCTTTTTCCTAGGTGTACATTTGAAACTTTTAGGCCCTGGTAGTTGGGGGAGAGGAGTCCCAAGACCAGAGAAAGACAGTGAGCTCTCACCCTCAGTAATAGGAAGTAGGTGGGGGAACAGGCTGTTGATTGACAGGAGTACTTACATAGAGTCCATTTGACCCATTGAGATGGATTCAAGTGGATTCCCTGAAGCTTATAAGAATGTTTTAAGTTTATAAAAAGATAAAAAGTTTTAGATATGTTAGCATCATGACTGTAATCTGTACTGAATCCACATTGCAGAAAAGGCCATAGACTCACTCACACCTTTGAGTCATAGCAGAAGTTTGGGGCATAAAATGATTCTGAGTTAAAAGCATGAACATTCTTTCCTCTATCCAGAAGACTGGATCTATATAGATTGGACAGATGTTATTAGCACAGTGAGAAGCACTATTAACTCTAATCTTAGAAGACAACCAAAGGGAATTTAAAATCTTGAGCTAGTGACTATGGTAATAGTAGTCAGTGCTTACCAGAGCTAGATTAATACCTTATCAGAATTCCGTTGTCAATGTTAAAACTCTGAACTTTTGAAGTCTTAATATAACAATAGCATAGAGAGGGAAAGCAGTCTTCAACATTTTTCACTTTTATATGACAATTTAAGACAATTTCTTATACCTTTACAAACTGCACTTACACACCTTAAAATACCTTCTTATATCCTTACAACTTAAACTTTCATATCCTCAGACCTTACATAAACTTTATACCTTTTTTTCCCATCCAACCATTTACCATGACATATACATAGGTTGATGGTTGCTGAGGGCAGTCATGTTTCTTTAAATAAAGGAATAGTAAAAAAAAAAAAATTACATTGAAATCTGTTTTGTGAGTATATCTCTCTTTAGAGTCTGGCAACAAGGTAACTATGTCTAGACCTAGTAGTAGCTCTAGGAAAGTGAGGCCTGTGACCTGATTTTTACGTATGAAAAGAACTGAGAAGGCATCTGAAGCCTTGGTTGCTGCTGTTAAACTAACAAAGCTATAAACTAGCCTAGTCATCAACACAAACATTGGTCTGAGAAGAATAAATTTTACCAGACTAAGAAGAAAGAACAGACTAAGCAGCTCTTGAATCTCTTAAACATGACAGACTTCCCAGCTACCTGGACAATCACCCTAGGTTCCTCCATGGTCGTTGGGGGAGACCTCTAGGTTTCAGGGCTGTGTCAGTCCTTGGCCATCAGGCTCAGAAGATCTGACACACCTCCCTGTGCAGTAGGAACTTGCTGGGACTGGCCTACCTTGCCCAGGCAAAGTGGGGCAATCAACTCCCCTGTGTCTTACTTGTCCATAGTTTAGACAGGGTCCTGAAGGCAGGCAAGGTGAAGGGCAGTTTTTCACCCAGTGGCCGGCTTTGCCGCGTCTAAAGCAAGCTCCGGGTGGAGGTTTTTCCGTGCCCAGCATCTTTTTTGGAGGAGAGTAGTGGTGCTGCCAGGAGCTGGGATATCTTTCTAAACATTTTAAATGCCATATTCAGCATATCCCTGAAAAATTTGAGGACCGTCTATCTACTAAGTATACATACACTAGACAAACTTTGCTTGTTTCTGGTTATTTGTTTTAGGCTTAAATTTTAAGAGATATACAGGAGGTAAATAAAATGTATTCCTGTAATCAATTACATTAGTACTCAGCGTGGCTACAAGTATTGTTTTGAACACATTAAAGAATTTATCATTTATAAAGTGACTATTAATTTGCATGTCCTAATCATGTTTACCAGTTTTCAATAACTTAGAAATTTTTATTAGGTTTTTGCATATAGATTAGGATTTTACAGCTTTATCTCATCAGGTTTAGTCTTTAAAAATCAAACATATCTTATTTATCAGATAAACCTTGTTTATCAAATACATGTTGTTTCTAGAAGCTTGGTACTGAACAATTTAGCAAGGACACTTAGCAGTTAGGTCTAAATCTCTAAGTCTGTAAGATTTTGCTAATCTAAATAGACTTTCATAATCTTCAGTTTTTATCACCATTTAGAGTATATTGTAAACCAGACTTGAATCGCATATATTGTAAGTTATAGCAAATATAACCTTAAATTTTTATCATCATACAAAAATCTATACTAATCCAAAATGTTTAAGACTTGTTACTTCCTTACTCTAAAAAGAAGATACAATGATAAACAGAGAGTGCATTAGGACTAAGAAGTTTTACAATTGTTGCTTTGGCTTTCTGGTCATCTTGATGGGGTGACATCACTTGGCATGTATTCTTTAACCTTATCAAAGATGGTTGCCAGCCATGTGGCTGCTTACATGCATCCTGATGAGGTCACCAATATGGAGGAGAGGTTGCCATTTAAAAAACATCTGTTTTTCATATCTATCTATCTATCTATCTATCTACCTATCTATCTATCTATCTATCTATGAGAGCTGAATGGTTACACACACACATACACACAAAGTTGAATCCAAGTCACACACATGCACACACACATCCCAAGCAAGAATTGAATCACACACACACACACACACACACACACACACACACATCCATGTATAGATGTTTAATTATAAGCCTTTTGTTATAAGTTTAGAGCCAAATTTTGTTACAAAATTTACACCATACCCAATAAATAACTTGCAAGACAAGAGATTGTAAGATAAGACTTTACTGCATAATCTTAAGGGATTTTTTTTTGAGAGCCTAGTGCAAAGAAATCATAGAGATAGAAGATTTTTTTAAGAGTGGGAAGTAGAACCTTAGAGGTAAAAGACTTTCGGAAGTGTGGAGCAGAGCAAGTTTGGAGATAAGATATTTAGGGATCATTTGTCTAGGCAGTAGTTGTTATGGTTTGTGAGAATTTGGAAATCAAGTTCCCCAATTTTTTTGGCCATTGAGGCCAAGCTGTTCTAATAAAATTTGAGTTCGTGGAGGAAAAGAGAATTGAAAAGGTGGGACATCTCGTGGGTGTGTTCCTATAAGCTAAAAGCAGAGCATGAAAGCCGAAGCTGCAGGATTGCAGGTAGTCCTAATGGGAGGCAAGGAAATTCTAAGAGTATAGGTCCAGGAAGACACAAAGAGATAGAGCAGGAAGCAAAGAAAAAAAAGCCCCAGGCTGCCACAGGCGTGACTGCAGCTCTTGAGAGTTGAGAGGTGTAGCAGGAGGGAAAAGAGCAGAAGAAAAGGGGGGTGGGCACATGGGGGTAGAGGCCAGAGGCAAGCGGGAGCTGGAGCCGGAGGGCACAGCAGGCCAGAGGGAAGCAGCAGCTGAAGAATTGAACTCTAGAATTTGGAATCAGGCCCACAAACAAATGATCCAGCACACCTTAGGAGAGTTAGTTCAATTTGGTTTGGAGCAGGGGAGAACAGGTACGTGCTGGGCATGCGCAACCGCAGCTGGCCTGCTCCTTTACTCTTCTCCTGCTAGGTCGGCCGGGGCTCCCACGGTGCAACACTTACAGATCCATCAACTGTAACTTGAAGACTGGACGTTTACAACGCGTGGGGGTGGGCTGGGAACAGACAAAAACAAGCAGGGATTGGAGCTGAGACAGAAAACGAGAATGCGGAATTCTTTTTTTCCTGCTCCCTGATTACTCGGCTCAGCCAAATTTGGGCGCTTACCTAAGGTCAGAAGATACACTAGCGGCCCTGAAGTCAGACACTGGGTGGAGTGGTGGGAGGTTTCCCAAGAGGTTCCCACTGGGGAGTCAGGAGGTGGATGACCCAGTTCCCATGGAGGTGTTGAGATTGTCCGTCAATATAGGCATAAGTAAAAAGCGGCCTATGAGAGGAACGGAGGGCCAGGTGAGGGACAACGGAGGGAAACCAAAGTATGTGTGACATGAAAGCAGGAAGAACTATTTCACCAGAGGAAGGGGACCTGAAAGAGGTGATGGGAAGCCAGGGTGGATACGAATGAAGTATAATCACCATATATATATATATATGTATGTGTGCATGGGACTCTCATAAAAACCCATTAGTTTGTATGCTAACTATTTTTTTAAACCAAATTTAAAGACTATCACTGGAGACGCGGGTGGGTGACTAAGAGGCAGCTTCCTGAAATCAATGGCAGCAAAGCAACTGTTTCCAGAGGAGTAGACACAGACCTCTTTATTTCTTGTGCTTCTTGGGTGTGCCCCTGGTGAGTCTTAAGGTCTAGAGCGAGAGGAAACATTCCAGGTCTGTTTCAGGATTTGCCGCTTCTCAGGATCCACCTGGAACAGGAGCCACCTCGGTCTTGGGGATGTGCCAAGGCTACAGTTCAGACGGAGCCCAACGTGGTGGCTCCTCGGACTGCAGAAACCCGGCCTTGCAGTGTGACTCCACACCGTCCCCAAGGCTGCTTGCACCGGTCTGCCGGCTTGCTGTACGGAAACCTGGTGCGCGTGAGGGAGGGGAGTGCCGGAGCCTGGGCTGCAGCCAGGCAGCAGAGCTGGGGACCTGGTGTGAGCTGCGCTGGGGACTGCGCTGCTGCGAGTGGGGAGCGGGGCTTCTGGAGCCCAGCGCGTCACGGGAGCGCAGAGACGCTGCACAGCCCTATAGGCGGAGGCGCTCTGGCCGCTGCGGGAGCAGAGGTATAAAAGTGCGGCGAGAGCCGGGCGAGCGCCACCGAAGGCTGGGGTGAGCGAGGCCGGCGGCTCTCGGCGGCAAGGTCCGGATCCCTCTGCGTTCCGGAGTTCTCTCTGCGATCCCGACCCCCTGGGGTCCGGACCCTTCTGAGGTCGGGGCTCCCTTTGTGCTCCGCGCCCCTCGCGCCCAGGTTTCTTCTGTGGGGCGGACTCCTCCAGTCGGGTGCGCTGAGCGCCCCGCGGCCAGCCTCTGCGCACGGAGCCCGGCAGTGAGTCCGGCCCTTGTGCCCAGAACCACAGCGGCTGGGGCATGACGGTCCCTCCTGTCCTGCTTCTTTTTCTTCTGTCCTCGGTGCAAGCCACTGAGCAGCCGAGGGCCATCACTGAGCATCCAAGCATGGAGGCAGCCTTGACCGGGCCCAACGCTTCGCACTTCTGGGCCAACTACACTTTCTCTGACTGGCAGAACTTCGTGGGCAGGAGACGTTATGGGGCCGAGTCCCAGAACCCCACGGTGAAAGCCCTGCTCATCGTGGCCTACTCCTTCATCATCATCTTCTCGCTCTTTGGCAATGTCCTGGTCTGTCATGTCATCTTCAAGAACCAACGAATGCACTCGGCCACCAGCCTCTTCATCGTCAACCTGGCAGTGGCAGACATCATGATCACGTTGCTCAACACGCCCTTCACTTTGGTAAGGAAAGGCCCTCCCGGGCTCCCTTTCTTTCCTGAAGCATCTTTCTATTCTCTCCCCTCCCGTCATCTGTCTCTTCAAGGTCCTCCCTACCTCCAGGCTCTCCACCCTACCTCACCTTCTCTCCTCTTTCGTCTCAGCCTTAGTTTTGTCTTCCTGACTGAAATCTTTGCGTCTCTCTTCTCTCCTGTCACCAATATTTCTTCCACGCTGTCTCCCATTCCTCTTTCTTTCCCCCTTCCTTTCCAAGCCAGAGTTTCTGCAGCTGGCAGCATTGATTCAACGAGTCAATTGTCTGCAGTTCCTTTCAAAGGATGGACCATTCACTGTTTAACCTCCTTGGCCATGGCATTTGGAACCAGCAAATGTTAGCAGAGGTTGTCAAGTCAGCCTATGAAAAGCCTGCCTCCTGTCCACAGGGTGCTGCTTGCTGTGTTATTTGAAGCAGCAACTGTTTGTTGTTAATGGAGTCTGAAATATCTTTCCCTGTGCTGACGGGTTAAGCTGTGCCCCCTCCGTGGCTTGCTAGGAAGGTCCAGTATGAAGCTTGTTCTGGGAGGGAGAGATGGTGAGATGGCCTGGAGCCTCAGGCTTGAGGCATTTGCAAGTGGCTCCCTCTCCAAGCCCCTGCTGCGTGGCATTGCTGGTGCTGCCTCTGTCCCTCAATGACCAGGGAGCTCATGGATGGTTTGGAACAGTGAGGGCTCAGCTGAGCAATCCTAGTGACAGAGAATTCATCTTTACAGTGGAGTCACACCTTTTTCTACGTGTGGAATAGCCTGTTGTTAGAGTTATTATTAGCCAAGCAGAATATCTGTCTATCTATCTATCTTTCTATCTATCCATCCATCTATCTTTCACATGCAAATGACAGATAACAAAAAGAAGATGGGTCCTTTCAGGTCCACTGGCCCATGTGAGGTCCTTCCAAATCTTTCATCTTCAAAGTGTTTTTATTCTCTCTCCCACTCTCCCTTATGAGAACATACTCACATTTTACAGGAAAGGAAAACAAGGCATAGAGGCCCTGTCCTTGTCCCATGCCACCTTCAGAGCCAGAAGAGCTTCATCCTTTCAATCAAGTTCACTGGTTCATTGATGTATCCACTAAGCCATCAGTGGGATCGGGCATACTCTTGACCTGTGTTTTGCTTCCACTGCTCCAACACATCAGCTTGCCCTGTTGTCCCTCAGCCTATACTAACCTACCAGTGGCTGCTCAGGGTCTTCTAGGTACTGGTCAAGAACATAAGAACTTCCCAATAATAGCCTCGTGCCTCCTGGATGCTTAGAAAAGTTGCATCTTGGCTCTCTGTAGATTCTCCCCTGGCTTTTCATCAGAGAATGGGCAAGCTGGCGTGAGGGTTGGCTGAACACTGCAAGGCTCCAAGGTCTGATCTTGTTGGTGTTGTTCAGAGCCAGGCTGCAGGGTCAGATATGCAGTAGACACAAGATGAGACAAAGAAGCAGTGACAACTGAGAGCTGAATGCCCCAGGGACCTCCTGTGAGAAGAGACTCTGCCCTTCCTACAGGATAAACTAGAACAGCCTGGCTATGAATCTGACCCATGGAACCTCCCCAGTCCAAACTCCTTTAGAACTTCCGGAGTGTTACCATGCGCACACAGGTGTCGAGAACCGGGAGCGAGGGTCTTCAAATCCCTTAGCCTCCTCATCACAGCTTGCCCACTGGAGTGACGCATCACCTTTGGCTTCTTGGTGACAGAAACCTCCTGGGCCCCTCTTCCCAGCCACTGTGTGCACTGCAGTCAGTGTGAAGACTGGCTCTGATCATTGAGCCAATAACAAACACTTGCTGATGGTTCCCATGACACAGACGTGCAGGCAGCATAGCAGAGCCTGAAGGAGGCAGACCTTTATTCTAACTCACCTGGGTTGACAGGAACGAGCAGTTCACAGAGCTCAGAGGGAACAGCCAGAACAAAAGAGAGGAGCCACTTGAGTTCACCTTGTGTTTCTGGCTGCGTGAGGGTGGAGGAGCAGAAATAAAAGACACATCAGAGTGAGGCAGGGAAGCTGAGGTGGATCAGAGAGAGCAGCTGGGCCAGGTGTGTCAGGACTGGGACCTCCTGAAATCTCTGGATGAGTCTCACTTGCCAGCGGGCAGTGTTCCACTTTAACAGCATGACGGCTGAGAGAAGAGGGAGCTTCTTGGAGGGGCTAGAGTGGGTGGTGGCCCATCAGAAGCTTAGGTTTTCTCTCTTGCTACTTGTGGATGGGAGGCAGAGGTCTTGCTTTGTAGCCACAATAAGCCCCTCCTCCCAGCCACAGGACCAAGCCCTAGCTCTTCTGTCTGCCTGTGGAGTTCTACCAGACTTGACCCAACTTTCCTGTACACATGCCAGGCAAACACCCAACTCCTCATTTCCCAACAGACTCTGATCCTGGATTGATGGCTTTTGTCCTAGTCTCCACCTACATGAGTCCTTGATCATCTTAAACAGCCCCTGTGTGGTCATAATGGCCGTTTAGAGCCTAAGTATGGCAGTTGTGCCTACTCTACACTTGTTTTCTATCTTGCATGATTTTTGTAGCCACATGTGAACAAGTGAGCCTGCTTCACACATGTGAACAAGTGAGCCTGGTTCACTAAGGCGACAGCAGGAAGTGCCAAAATCTCCACTGTATGTTCACATAGTGCTTGCCGAGAGAGAATTGCCGTATCTGTTTCTGCTGTCAATCTCTCCTTTTGCCCATTTCCCTCCCACCTGGTGACCTACTTGCCCAGTGTTTGACCCTCTGTTCGGCACTTAATGCATTTATCCCCTCCCCGGAAAAGACCTGCCTTGGTCAGAATTGACGCTCCACCTCTCCTGGGCACATGGCTTTCCTCTCAGGGGCTGCTGCAGGCCTGCATGAGCATGGAGCCCTGCCTGGTGCTGAAGGAGGACCCCACCTTCCCTAAGAGTCCCCTTTCTCCCCATTATAACCTTCACCTCTTCAGGTGTCTTCATCCCAGATGATCAGCTGCAAGCTTGGCATAGATGTGGGGCTGGGGTGTAGCTCAGTGTAGATGGTTTACATACCATGTGTGGGCTCTGAGTTGGAACACACACACACACACATGCCCCTTCTCGGCATAGTTGTCTCGATATATTGTGACTTTCTGGAGATGTTTCCCTATTAAGCCCGGTTCCATTCAACCAAGAAAGAATTTTATTACACTTAAACATGCCAGCTTCCCATTTCTAATGGTCACTTTTAACAATTTGCTGGGCAATTTCTATCGTCCTTACAGATTTTATAATAAGCCTTTCAGGTAGAGATTTTGAAACCAATTTCTGCAAATGGGAAAACTGAGGTTAAGGGAGTTTATTGGCCAAGGCTGCACAGCATAGAGGTGGAAGTGCTAACCCCAGGGCCCATGCTCTTCCCATGCTCTTCTGATACCTGATGGCCCAAGGCCACGATTGGGGTTTGGTGAACTGAATGAACAAGGATGGGTTAATCCGGGAAAAGCCATGTGGTCCAGGGCACAGCAGCTGGAAGATTTCTTGGCTGGGAGGGCTGAAAGGTCTCCTGAAGAAATGCTCTTCAGAGATCACTGAGAAACAGAGCTGGGTGCCAGTCGAGGCCTAGCCATTCCGCCCATTTTCTGACTCTGTATTTTACCTACAGGTCCGCTTCGTGAACAGCACGTGGGTGTTCGGGAAGGGCATGTGCCATGTCAGCCGCTTCGCTCAATACTGTTCCCTGCATGTCTCAGCGCTGACGCTGACAGCCATTGCTGTGGACCGGCACCAGGTGAGGACAGCTGCCCCCAGCACCATCCTCCCCCTCTGGCTAGGCCTGCCTGGAGTCTGTAGGGAATACTTTCAGTATTTCAGTGACTCATTTAGCCTTGCCGTCAGGGTGTGCCCTTGTCCTTGTTGATCAATTTAGGCAAGGATATGAGGGATATTAAACCCTCTGGTTGTTTCCACTTTGTTACCGAGGGGAAAGACTCACTGCTGGAGCCCATCTCCCAGTTTAATGGATTATTTTGGTGGCAGGAAAGCAAACTCAGAAAATCACAGATGAAAAGGAAGAAACAAGTAACCGCAGGTTGGAGAAGGCTTTCAAGTGGGACATGAAGAGCCTCTGGCCCACGCTGTGTAGGAGGAAAACAAGCCAGGGTGTTCCCATAGCACGGTCAGGCAGGGTGTGTTAACACTGGAGTGAGTATATGGGGTGGTGCCCCGTGGGTGGTAGGTGCTCAAAGAGGACCCAGGGATATCCATTTTGGAAGGGGCCAGCACGGGGCCAGGTATACTGCACCTAACTCACGATCTGTGACCACTTTTGTTGATTGTTCAGTGGTTCTCAGCCTTTCTAATGTTGTGACCCTTTAATACAGTTCCATCTGTTGTGGTATCTCCAGCCATAAAAGTATTTTGTGTCTACTTTGTAACAATAATTTTGCTACCGAGAGGTGCCTCAGTCCCTAAAACCATCAGAATCTCATGTTTCCAATGGTTGCAACCCACAGGTTGAGAACTGCCGGATTAGACCATGTCAGATCTGGAAATAGGCTCAGAACTGCATACACACGTTCCCATGACCATGTGACTGTGAATGACCAGGGTAAAATTAGGACCAACATCTGTTCAGCTCCACAATATTGCTCTGATCACTAGACTGTGCTCTGTGACAATTTAAACAGACCCACAAAGCACAAATACTTAGGACAAAGAGAACCAAGGAGTCCCCTGAGATGACCCAAGAAGCATAGGAACCAACAGAGAAGTGGCTTCAAAGACCCACACTCAAAGGCAGCATTCAGTGTGTGGAATGCTTCTCTAGTAGAAATAAGTGTTCAAAGTGGACAGAGCTGCTTAGAACAAAGTGTCTCATGTCACCAGCCACATCTAAGCGCATACAGGTGTTGATAAGGGTGTTCTTGAAGGAACTTGCACGTCAGACAAGGGATGGACTGCCCAATTTTGAGATCTATTTCCAAAATGCTGCGCGCATCCTAGAATCAGGTCTTCAAACAGTGCAGATGTGTCAAGGCCAGCTGTAGAAAGCTTGCACGCAACTATTCCTTCCCCCTGGTTAGTCTCCACTAATTCAGCCAGAGATCTGGGGTACCTCTGCCCCAGGATCCAGTCTCACAAATGGAAATGCTTTTAAATTTCCATCTTTGTTTAAGCTTCTTAGATGAGTTGATTGGCTGAAACGCAATATCAATCCAAGGCACATTTTGGCCCTATGCCCATGACGCTGGCTTCCTTTTAAGTGGATGTAAGCCAGTTTGTGTTGGGATTTAGTAATGGCTTTAATAGGAGGCATCAAATAAGCTATTTGCAGTGGGTGACAAGCATTTGCTCCTGCTCTATGGTCAGAGCCCTCTGTACTGTCCAGGCTCTGGAACTATGGAAAAACAGGTCAGGTCTTGAGGAGGGGAGGGCTGAGCCTGGAAACCCACCTATCACCTTTGTACCCTCCTCCTGATGCCTGCACTGCTCTTCTCACTTGCAAGAGCCCGCAGGCCTGCCAGGGGCCACAGAGTCCACGAGACACCCTCTTCCCCTTCCTGGAGTTGAGCTGTGGTTAGTGACCTCCCTTTCACTCCTTAGCTGCCCGGGGCCAGGCAGGGCCCACCAAGGAATGTAAAGGGTGCTCAACCCTTGATAAATAAGCCCTGCCTGAGGTGACCTGTGAGCCTTGCCACCTGGATTCCTGTCTGCCTTCAGCTTCAGCCGGTGAGACCCTTCGCTTGCCTTCTAGGTCATCATGCATCCCCTGAAGCCTCGGATCTCCATCACCAAGGGTGTCATCTATATTGCTGTCATCTGGGTCATGGCTACCTTCTTCTCGCTGCCACATGCCATCTGCCAGAAGCTGTTTACCTTCAAGTACAGGTGAGACGTGATAGTTGGAGCAGCCTGAGGTGCAAGGGAGATTGCGCCATACTGGCCTTCTCCAAAACGGACCTGGCCCACAATCACCGGGACTAAACCGCAGCCCTCCTGGCTTACTGTTACCTGCCCCTGCTTCACTGAGTTGTTCTTGCCCCTCCTGTTGCTTCTTGGCCCATGCCTAGTCTCTGTATTGCTCTTCCCTGTGCTCTTCTCAACTGGAGAGTTCAATGGCAACTCTAAGCCGTTTGCAAGAAGGCGGTAGTTATCAGGTCCTGCCACCAGGAGGCGTGTGCTCACATAGATGGAGATGGGTCTCTTGCTCTGCCTTTTAAGAAACAAGCAAGATTTCAAGTCTCACAGAACTTAGGAAAAAAAAAAAAAAGCACAAGTATGAGGCAGGATTCTCTGTCTCCCCCAATTCCCAATTTGGTCCTTAACATATGCTCCTACAAAATAAGGGAATCCTTTTTTTCAAATACTCAGTTAAAAAAAAAAAATACAATCTGCTTCATAATAGCCTGTCTCCATGGCAGTCCGTCCAGAAGGGAGAGCTGGCTCATTTTGAATTTTAGATCGATGAGCTGAGCACCTAATTCCCCACCTCCAAATTACAAACCTGAAGTATATATAGTATATATTCACAGACCCTGAACACAGAAGGGGGCCTGGAGTGGCTTCAACATTTTACAGCTTTCCCCCTGTGAACCGGCTGCCTCCCTCCCTCTGTTTCTTTCTAGAATGTGTAAAAAAAAAAAAAAAAAAAAGTTAGTAAGCCACGGACACAGCTAGAGGCTTGTTTACTTCATCACCTACTCTCCTGGCCTTCCATCCATTTTAATGGTTCTTCTTTAGGGTGAGAACTGAATACAAAGGGGACTCTAAGATTTTCTCAAGAGAGAGCTGGTTTTCTGAGTAGGAACACTTCTCTTTCATTCTTTCATTGGTTCCTTTATTCATCATTTTTTCATTCAGTGACTATCTGTGGGGCCCACTAGGTGCAAGGGATAATGCCAAGTTCAGAGGACACAGAGTCTGGAGTCTTCCTAACCTCTCCAGAATGCTGTACCTTGCGGGGAGACTGAAGCGTGATGCGATGACTAGGTCACAGTGTCAAAAAGACTGTGACAGATGTACCCACGTCTGGGGTAGGGAGGCCAGCATTCCTCCTTAGGAAGTGGTAGTACTGACTTCCCCACTCGTAGTCCGTCATGTCCCCATCTTCTTTTTTTCCCTCCCCCTTGGCTCAGTGAGGACATTGTGCGCTCCCTCTGTCTGCCGGACTTCCCGGAGCCAGCTGACCTCTTCTGGAAGTACCTGGACCTGGCCACCTTCATCCTGCTGTACCTGCTTCCACTCTTCATCATCTCGGTGGCCTATGCCCGCGTGGCCAAGAAGCTGTGGCTGTGCAACACCATCGGCGACGTGACCACAGAGCAGTACCTTGCCCTGCGACGCAAGAAGAAGACCACCGTGAAGATGCTGGTGATTGTGGTGGTCCTCTTCGCCCTCTGCTGGTTCCCCCTCAACTGCTATGTCCTCCTCCTGTCCAGCAAGGCCATCCACACCAACAATGCCCTCTATTTTGCCTTCCATTGGTTTGCCATGAGCAGTACTTGTTATAACCCCTTCATCTACTGCTGGCTCAATGAGAACTTTAGGGTGGAGCTAAAGGCATTGTTGAGCATGTGCCAAAGGCTACCCAAGCCTCAGGAAGACAGGTTGCCCTCCCCAGTTCCTTCCTTCAGAGTGGCATGGACAGAAAAGAGCCATGGTCGGAGGGCTCCGCTAGCCAATCACCACCTACCCTCTTCCCAGATCCACTCTGGGAAGACAGATCTGTCCTCTGTGGAGCCCATTGTGGCCATGAGTTAGGGAAAACAGGAAGAGGCTAGGGAGGGCTCTATCCTCTCACAACTGACATGAGCTCACAGTGTTGGAAAGTTTCACAGAAGCATCGAGATGCTTGGGTTCCTAGGAACCTGTCCGGCTTCCTCTCCCATCTGATGTGCAAACCTTCTAGCAGATGTCATGAGGTGTTGTGCCTAGATCTTTGAGTAAGAGCTCTGAAAGCCACCTCAGCTCCAACAGAGGATGGCTCAGCCAACCACTTTCAAGTGTCCAACCTCTGCCACCTTGCCCTTCGTACCACTGAGCACCCACATGGGGACTGAAGCATACTATTGGTAGGCTTGACTCATGTGCCCAGAAAACAACTTTACTAGCCAAGGAGAACAGGCACAAAGGCTTTCTGAAATCATTGGAGCAGTTATAATCACACATCTTCAATGGCCTTGGCTCTATCCATGACCAGACAGGACCCATCTTGGCTTCTTAAAATAAAGAGAAATTAGCATTACCATTTTGAAAAGTTCAGAAAAGTACAGACATGAATTCAGCTGACCCTGTTAGCCCATCAGTTTGTATATATATAAAAAAAGATGCCTGTTAATGTGCTGTGAATTTATCTGTAACTCTCCATGTATGCATATTTGTACTTTTAAAATCCTGAACTACGTGTGTCTATTTAGACTGTAGTAATTAGCAAGAAACAGGAGTACATCAAAATACTATTGAACTCCTCCGTGATGAATGGAGTTCCTCAGCAGACCTGAAGAGAAGGGAGGAGAGCAAGGTGAAGGCTGATTCTATCTTGTAGCCAGCCAGTGGTGGGCTGGGCCTGGCCCTCTCAGAGTTGTTGCTATCAAGATGAGCAGCACACAAGAGAGCTGGGAGGTGGGATCCCTTCCCCCCCAGCCCCCAGAAACAAGAGGTGGTGAATCACTGCGCTGTTTCCATGGGCAATGAGAGAACTTGTTTTCCAACAAGCTGGAAAAAATTGTGCTTAGACACTTCATCTGCTCAAGCTGTCTAGACAGGACATTTCTCTATGTTGTCGGAATGATGAAATTTTTTTCACACCATTTCCTTCAAGATTTCCCTGTGTACATCACCTGAGAAATTCGTGTGTCATTTTTCAAAACCTGCAGGCTTCTTAAAGCAACTTTATTCCTTGAGGGCCCTTTTGTCAGAGAAGTCTCATTCCAGATAGCCAGTGTTCTTTTTTTTTTTTTCCTCACCTTTCCTATGGTCCCACTGACTCTCACTGTCACCCATAGAGAGCTGTGTCAGGCAGAGCTGACTCTAATCCCAGGAGCAGAGCAGTGGCTGCGGCTGTGCCAAGTTCAGATTCCTATCTCCTCACAGAGGGGTCACAGAGACAAAGTATCTTTGGGTACCTGAGAGGGAAACTGAGGTTTGAGGGAGGAGAGTTTCATCTGGGACTTGTTTAGAACTCTCAGTTGCTAACTGAAGCACAACTTGGTGAAGTCTGCTTCCCTGTAATAAACCAGGGGAGTTTCTTAAACTAGTCTATCCATGAGAGTGTTAGAAAATTTCCAAGATTAAAAAAAGTCATCTACAGAACAGCAGATTTTTAAAAAGTGGCTTGGAGAGGGCAGAAGGGAATTCCTAAACATGAATTGACTGTTTACAGCCACAGCTTCCGCACCTGTCTGTCTGCATAAGACATCTCTGTGATGTCAACTGGTAGCTGTGTTCCCTGTGTGCTTCTGAGCAAATGTGACTGGTAATGGTGAGCATGGTCTTTGTGAAGCCTGAGCTTTTCCAATGTGCTGTAAAGTGTGCTTTGTTGTAAACCCCTCTAGGCTCAATAAAACCTCTCCTCTGTGTGCAGGCTGTACTTCCTGGACTGGTAACCATGTCACAGATGGTACCCTTTAAACAGGGATCGGCATGGATTACATGAAGAGTACGTAGAGCTTCTCTGCATAAAGCCCAGAATTTTATCTTAGGACATCTGGGCCCAGAAAAGGTGGGAAGGGAGTTGGTTGGCCTCTGAGTCCTTGTTAGGAACTACCATCTTTGGTGGTGATACATCTGTGATGTATACTTGAACCCTGAGCTACATTTGTCATTGGTGATTGGGGGCGGGGGAGTGATGACAAAGCTGCCGTTAGAGCCAGGAGACCTCTTGATGGCAGTACACAGCAGACACAGCCCCCTGCGTGCGCTGTGACTGATGCCATACCAGGCCTGGAGTCCTACTATAGAGAAATACCCTGATGCCATCTCATGCAGCTGTTTTGAAGACAGATGTAAATAAGGTGATCCAATGACCTAGAAGAAAAAATTAAAAAAAAAGAAAAAAGAAAACGAGAAATGAAAGATGGGAACTCAGATCTGTGGATGCTTCGTCATGTAGTAGATGCCAGAGGCTTCAAGCTCATGTTCTCACCCTCCCTCAATGCTCTGAGGTGGGCAACAATGTTTCTGTGTCTCAGAGGAGGAAATTGAAGCTCAGAAAACATAGATAACTTTCTGATGATCACAATCTAAACTGAAAAATATTACCTAGGAGGTCAGAGTCTCTGAAAGCATAGAAAATACTTCTGTGCTTTAATTTTAATCCCATATTCTCCAAATGTTCTTGATGGCGAGGTTTTATTTTAGGGGCAAAATATGTTAGCAACCCTAAAAACTAGGGCTTGATTTACATATTTTGGGAAATGCTTGAGTAAGTCTTAGGGTTTTCATGGATCAGGGGTCAATGAGTCAGGGGTCAGGCCGAATGGCATGGCTACCTCCAGAGCACACGCCTGGCAAAAGCATCCCCATGTTGCTGGTACCTGTGAGACCCTGACAAGTTTCCAATGTCAGTAACCATCCTGGACCTCAAAGTTCTCAGGTTGCTTAGAAGGATGCAAAGATACCATTGCCACTTTGAGCTTGTTAAGACATGCTACTAGGACCTCCATGATGGAGATAGCCTGTTGAGTAATCATCGTCAGTTTGATTGGGTGTATTTATGAGGGTCTTTCCAGAGAGCATTTACTGTGGAGGGAAGACACACTCTAGAGGTGGTCAGCGTAATCCCTTGGGTGGAGGAACTAGACTGATTAAACAGAGGAAAGGAGAAAGGTAATGGTCAGCATTCCCCCTCCTCTGCTTCCGGATCTGCTGAGGTGTGGGCCAGCAGCTCTCACCACAGTGGAGCAATGTGCTGCCTTCCTAAGGGCTATCTCCTAAAACCATGAACCAAAATAAAGCCTAAGTTACTTGTGTCAAGTATCCGGCAATAGCAATAAACAAAGTAACTACGGCAGAGCCCACTCTGGTTGCCTGGCCCTGAGGGTTATGAGAAAGCTATTCACAGGGAAAGCAGGCCTGTCTCAGAGCAAAGCCTGAAGCTGAGAGACCAATTGTTAGCATCTTGTTTTAGCATCTCCATGCACCCTCCAGGGCCAGTTCTCTCTCGTTTCAAGTAGTAGTTAGGGAAGAGGGGAAAAGATGGTGCAAAGCTGGATGCAGTTTTAAAAGCACACGAAACAGCCAGATTTAATGTGAGCAAAGCCTGGGTTAAGTTCGTTCCTGAGTTGCCATAAACAGTCTCACAGACTGTGTAGTATTTGCAGCTTCTCAGGGGCAAGATGGTGGATTTCAAAGGATTGGTCTCAGCACAGGATATGGACCATTGGTCTAGATATGGGTTATGCTCCAGGTTTTAGCTTTTGGTTTAGGTAGTAGGTTTAAGGGTGTCTAATATGTATTAAAAGTAATTAATCAAATCATTAACCACATAGCAAAGAAAAGGTCACTCCTGGACTCCTGTTTAGAGTGTGCCATATGTCAAGGACTGCAATTAAGGTAGTCCGGGCCCTGTGGCCTGTCCACCATCAAACCCACCAACATAAGGCCCAAACAGCAAACCAATGAAGACAGAGAGCCAGAGGCCCAGGTCTTCGCTTTTCTACCCCTTTCTTTCCAATCAGGTTACACCTATATCTGGATCGTTACAATATACAAACCAATCACTTTCTTTCTCACAAGGTCCAGGGATCATATCAGAAGAGGAGCTTGAAAGATTTTAAGAGCTGGAGATGGTACATTGGAACAGGGCTTTCCCAGGCACAGGAGGGCTGTGATGAACGCATCACAGTGGGTCTAAGAGCACATCACAGTGGTTCTAACAGCGTAAGACCTGTGCCGAATCAATCCTGACAGGATCCCAGGATGAGTGGGGAGGAAGTCAGGAAGTCCCGCCCCTAGCTAAGGAGCTGGTAAGGGAGAGTGAGAGCTGGTTTTCTTTAAGAGTGTGACCCTGGTTGGCCGACCAGGTTCCCTCCAGTGGATGGCCCCACACCCATGAGTAAATGGGAAGCACACATTGGACTTAAAGGGTTAAAAAAAAAAGTTAAAGGGAGGTGCAGGGCAGTTTGTGATTCTCAAAAGAGTTAGTAAGACTATTTAAATATGCAAATAGAGCTCATCACTGTCATGACAACAAGGACAGGACGATTACTTTTTTTCTTCTTAAGACAAAGCCTCCTCGTCTGGAGTTGAATCTTGCCTGTTCTTGGCTTAGCGTGTGTCACTGTCATTAGTTTTCCACACTGCCCCAACCCCTGAGAGCTAGACTGAGTATTCTCCTGGCCTCGTGATGTGCCATCAGGCCTCCCATGGCGTCTTCTAGTCCCTGTGGTGACAGGCTTGTTCTCCACGCCCACAGCATCTGTTCTCAAGGGCTTCCTCTGTTACCTTCTCCAGGGTGAGTGCAACTTCCTTCCTAGTGTTCTCTGTCTTGGTCTGTTCCTTTATTTTGGAAGATTGCATCTTCCCCAGGCAAAGGTGCTTAAGAGCGCTTATTTTTCAAGACCTTATTTGTCTGAAAATGTGCTTAAGTTTCTATTTAATCAGTAGTGTGTCTGAATTAAGGTAATGGGTTCAAATAATTTTCTCTTGCAATTTGGAAGGAATTTGAATTAGTTTTAAATTACTGCTATAACAAATTAGCACGGTCTTAGTGGCTTAAAACAAAATTGCTCCTCTTCTGGTTCTGCAGGGCTGCAGAGTTGCACGGTCGGACACACGTGGGTGGGTGGGTTCTCGCGGCTGGTCTTCATAGCTTTGAGAGGCCACATGTGTGCCGTGGCTTATGCCTTCTTCCTCCAGATTGAGCCAGGAGCTCCCTCCATGGCCACATTTCCTGTGGGCTCTTTCTGAGGTCCCCCTCACCACTTTTCAGGTATTCTATACACTTGGGTAACCCAGGATCCTCAACTCTTAAATCCATTTGCAAATATAACTCACCTCATCCTGAACACACTCACAGGGCTTGCACATTGAAGGGTGGGCATTTTGGTGGATGGCCACTGTTCTGTCTACCAGCATAGGGCTCCATTATCTCCTGCTGCAGAACCTACTGCTTTCCTCTCTCTCTATGCCACTCAAGAATGGATGTTGGATCCAGCTTCCGTGTTTCTTAAAGGATGTGTTTGGCACTGGCTTACTGTTTTTAAGAAAAGAGGGACTTCAGGGCCTTCTACCTGGCACAGACTACTGTGCCAGGTAGAAGGAATCTGCCAGCTGCTTAGCATTCCAACTATGCTTGGCAGCTCAGAAGCCGATCACAGAACAGACTCATAGGACACAGTGAGTTGACAGCAGCCCAGCTGGCCTGATCCCATAACCTCAGAAGTCCAGTCAGTTGAAGGGAATGCTGCTTGGTCTTTGTACCATGAGTACCAGCGTCTCTTCAACCGGCAGTGCTATCCTGACCCTCAGTGCCCTCAAAATCCAAGAAAGGAGATAACCCCAGATCAATTTTCTTGAAAGTTTATAGCCTGCTTCCACCGAGGGGAAAAATCTGTTGTTCGTCAGTGGTTTTGTTGTGTTTTTATTTTGTAGCTTGGGTATACTTTCTCCCAAAGACTGACTTGCGGTGAAGGCTAGCTCATGAGGGCTCAGCTCTTATGAGGGATTAAACCTTCAATGTATTCACAGGTGAGTGGACAAGAGGAAGACTGAAGACACTGCAGAAGAGGAGGGGTCAAGTTGGACAAGGGCTGTCACTAGGGGCACAGTCATGAAGAGTGTGGGCTGCCTCCAGGCCTTTTCACTTGCTCTTAGCTTCCCAGCAGCTCTCTCTGCCACCGGCTCCTGGTTCTGCTTCATTCACTACAGGTCCCAAAGCAACAGAATCAAGTAGCCATGGGGAAAGTAAAACACTGAAAACATGAGTCAAAATATTTTCTCCTTATTTTTCATGGATATTTTATCACAGCAAGGGAAAAGCTGTAACACAATGCTCTTCAACATTGAAACCTAAAAGCAATTTGTCAGAGGTCTCAGAGAGATTATGGGATTTTCAGGATTGCTGGGGAATGAGGTTTGGATGTTTTACATAGAGAGACATCTTGAAGAGACATGCTCAATTACTGTGTTGGTGTCCTAGGAGCAAGCCTTGCTGGCCATCACTCAGCACTCGGAGAGTGAGTCCCTGTCACAGCTGCCATGGGTGAGGCTGGGTTCTCCAACCCAGGGTCCATGGCAAGAGCTCTTTAACCTGAACACAGCTTTGCCTTCATAAAACTCACTTTGCCTTCTGAATTCCTTGACTGTTTCCCATTTCAGAACATGCGCTATGCCTGTAACTGCCTGCAAAGGAGTCTAGAACACAGGGTTTTTGTTTGTTTGTTTGCTTGGTTGCTTGGTTTTGTTCCCACCTCTATAAAGTAGTAGACTGGGTATCAGATAAATCAGTCTGTTACATTTGACATGACAGAGATTAGTAGAAAGTAATTTTTTTGGAAACTTAAAACTTACCTGCCATAGTGAAACGTGCCTGGAATCCCAGCATTCAGGAAGGTAAGGTACAAAAGTTGTGAATTCAAGGCAAACCTGGGCTACAGAGAGACTTCAAGGCTAGCTCAGGAAATTTATCAAGACCCTTCCTCAAGGAGGAATGACAGTTTAATATGCTATGGTTTGGATCAGTGTCCCCAGAGGCTCACGTGTCAAAGGGTTATTAGTGGCTCCTAAAAGTTTCTACCTCCAGGGAGCACTAGAGCCACTAAGATCAAACATTAGTCCTTCCTGCTTTCTTCTGTCTGCATTCTGTAGCCCCTGCTATGTTGTGTGTGTGTGTGTGTGTGTGTGTGTGTGTGTGTGTGTGTGTGATCCTTTTTGCCCCTTTTCTTGTTTGTTTTGTTGTTGTTTTAGTTTTTCAAAGGAAGAAGGAACTCATGTATCCCAGGCTGGCCTCAAGCTCAATTTGTAGCCAAGGATAACCTTGAACTCATGATCCTCCTGCCACCCCTCCCAAGTGCTAATTCACTACCACAGCCAGCTAGATCCTCATTTCTTTGTCACGTTTTTCTGTCTTTGTGTGTCTCGGGGTTGCAACCTTTGTAATTTTAAATTATATTTTAATTCACTTTCTTTACCTGAATTCAGTCCCCTACTTATTTTTAAAATTTAATTTTTTTTCATATTTCTAGTATAGTTACATATCTCTTTAAGGCGTGTGTGTGTGTGTGTGTGTGTGTGTGCGCGCGCGCGCGCGCGTGCGTACAGAGGAACTAAGGAGAGGTATCATATCTGCGGTTGTAATAAGCCACCCAGTGTGGGTGCTGAGAACCAGATGCTGGTCCTCTGCAAGAGCAGTAAATGCTCTCAAGTGGCCGCACCACCTCTCCTGTCCCTAGCTACATACTTTCTTTTTGAACTATGTCTATGCTCTCTCTTTCCTTTCCTCATTTATAGACCACCTTGCCCTCCTATTCTTCGCAACAGCTTAGTCATTTTGAGTTAAAATCCCTGAGTGATTGAGCCTGTATCTCATCCCTTTCCTGTATCTCATCTAGCTTTCCTGTTTGCTGGGCTATCTTTGGAGAGGGTAGATTTCCATGTGTTTTTTGACCTTTGCCTGATTGATCTTTGGCAAGAACTGCTTTTGGTAGCCTGGAGGGGCCAGGTTCTCACAGGTGCTCTGATGAGATGAGCTAACAGTGCTGATGAATAGTGCCATGGTTTACTGAAACTTTAGTGTCTCCACCATAATTTTAAGGTTCTGTACTATGCCACCTTCCTCATATTTACGTGGAGAGACCTTCTGCCTTTGTGAAACAAACTTTTGCATTAAAATAAAAGCTTAAGCTTACAGAAAATTGTTAAGCTAGTACAATTTATCTTCATTTATATACTGTAGCTGATTGTCCTTAACATCAACATCATACATGTCTCAATTAATAACCTAATACTGATACATCATTCTCAACAAGTCTATGAATGAGGAGATGTTTCCTAAGGTTTATGTTTTGTTTTGAGACAGAGTCTTGCTCTGTGGTCCAGGCTGATCTAAAAGGCATGGTTTTTCACCTGCTCAGGTTCCTGAGTGTGGGGATTACAGGCTCGAGATACCATGCCAGCTATACTTATATTTTAATAGACATTTTCAGTCACAGGATCCAATCAGGACACCACATTTCATTTACATTCTGAGCCTCCTTGAGAACAGTGTCAGCTTCTCTTTGCTTTGATGACCTCAGCAGCTTTAAGGGGCACTGTCTGAGGGTTGTGAAGAACGTCCCTTGCCTGGGGTCTCTGTGAGGTTTCTCATCATTCTCTAGGACTGTGGAGGGAGAAAGACTATGGACACAAAGTGAGTTCTCATCACATTGTACCAAAGCTGCATACTGAGGACATGAATCTTAATCACCAATAGTGACGTTGACTGTCTCACTGAGCCTCTGCTACCAGGATTTCTCACTGTGACTGTGATGGTTTGACTAAGAATGGCTCCCATAAACTCATATATTTAAATACTTGATTCCCAATTGTTGAACTACTGGGAAGGATTAGGAGGTGTGTCGTTGTCGGAGTAGGACACATCATTGTTAGAGGAAGATGTGTTGCTTGTGGGTTGGCTTTGAAGTTTCAGAATCCTACCAGAGTCTCTCTCTCTCTCTCTCTCTCTGGCTGCTGCCTGCTGCCTGAGGATGAAGATGTAAAGCTCTCAGTTACTGCTCTAGCACCATGTCTTTCTGCCTGCAGTCATGCTTCCAACCATGATGATAATGGACCAGCCCTTTAAAACTATAGTCAAACCCCCAAGTAAATGCTTTCCTTTGTAAGAGTTGTCTTGGTCATGGTGTCTCTTCACATCAATAGAACACTGATTGAGGCAGTCATCTTTCTTTATATCCCATCAATTTTTATACTCTCTCTCTTTTTAAAATTCATGTATTTATTTTTTGTAGATGAGTGTTCTATCTGCATACACACCTGTATGCCAGAAGAGGGCATCAGATCCCAATATAGACGGTTGTGAGCCACCATGTGGTTGCTGGAAATTGAACTCAGGACCTCTGTCTGGAAGAGCAGACAGTGCTCTTAACCACTGAGCCATCTTTCCAGCCCCTTCTGCATCATGATGTGATTGGCTTCTGCTCTGACATCCTTCAACACACTCTTGCCTCTTCCCACCTGGATCATTAATAAGGGATGAGTCAAAGGAGAAAGGGAAAGAGGGCTCTTACCAGCTGACTTCATCGTTTCTGTATGGACAGGAGGTTGTTTTGTAGTACTTTCAGTGGTTCTGCTGAGACTCCTCATGGCCTCTTTAACCACAGGCACAGAAGATACGTTTGAGTTCCTGAAATACTCTGTCCTCAATTTCTGGTTCACTAGGGATCCTTTCCACAAATTTCCCATGCAAGAGCCATTAGGCACAGAGGGCCTCTGAAAGACTCTGCCTAACAGTGTATCAAAACATATATTAAGACTCATAACCAAACCTCTGGCAGAATGCAGGGAACCAAAAAAAAAAGGGGGGGGGGGAGTAGTTAATACGACCTGGAGAGGACAGGAGTTCCACAAGGACCAAATATATCTGGGCACAGGGGTCTTTTATGAGACTGTTTCTCCAAACAAGGACCATGTATGGATGCAACCTAGAGCCCCTGCTCAGATGTAGCCCTTGGTAGCTCAGTATCCAAGTGGGTACCATAGGGGAACAGGGACTGTTTCTGATATGAACTCGATGGTGGGCTCTTTGGACCATCCCCCTCCCCTCCCCCCCGCCCGGGAGAAGCAGCCTTGCTAGGCCACAGAGGAGGACTTTGCAGCCAATCCTGAAGACACCTGATAAAACAGTATCAGATGGAAGGGGAGGAGGTTCTCCCTTATCAGTGGACTTGGAAAGGGACAGGGAGGAGATGAGGGTGGGAGGGTGAGATTGGGAGGGAAAGAGGGAATGGGATACAGCAGGGATACAAAGTTAACAAACTGTAACTAATATTAAAAAAATAAAAATTAAAAAAAAAAAGAGCCATTAGGCTTCTCCCAACCCAGTTCTGGCTCTACCATCATGTGATCTATGTTTACAGGTGGATATCACTTAGACAGTCTTCACTCAGATGATTCAAACATAGCAGCTTTCTCATTGTTCCATCCCCAAAGTAGTGGGTCAGAATTTGCTCAGCCTCCCATGATTCTCCTGACCAGAATCAGACACATGCTCACAGGGGCCATATGTGGTTTTCTTGCCTTGTCTGATGTGTGGTAGGAAGGATTCAGTCTTTCATACTGACTTTGCTCTTCTCCTAGACACCTGCTCTTTCACTAAAGGTCTCCCCTTCATTTATTGTGGGTCCTGAATTGTGTTAAATGGCTTTTGTCAGTGAGCACACTGGCTACATTTTCTTCTTTATCCTGTGAACATGCTGCATCACCTTCACTGACTATAGGTAGAATAGGGACCCGTGTGTGAGTGCATGGCCACAGGACTGCACCTGGTAGTGGTAGAACATACCTCATTCTTGTTTGGCTGTTCTTTTACTTTCTTTCTTTAAAAATATAATTAATTAATACAATATCATTAGTAATAATTGTTATCTACAGTCAGCTGGAGAGACAGGCTACAGTGAAATTGTGCTGCCTTAGGACATTGAGATTTCTCTGCTTTCAGCTTCTTGCTTCTTCTCCCTTGAGCCTGGCCCCTGGAGGTTTCTACTGCTGGTGTATTTTAATGGTAAGCTTGGGATTTGGGTAAAATTTATACTCAGATGCTGGGGTTCAGCCCTTCTGCAGTCTTCTATTGTTGAAATTTTCCTTTGGAATGTCTATTCTGATTGAATAAATCTCTTTTTTTCCTGGTATTATTTGTCTTTTTAATTGGCCTACTAGGGATAGGTGCCCAGGCTTCTACCCTAATAACTCCTAATAACTAGTGCTGGGAATACAGTCCTGCCCCAGTACCCCCAGACAAACAGTGCTTCTTAGTCACTCAGTCTTGTTCTTTAAGTCGCTGTTCCTTTATAGCAATAGCCTGATCTCTCTAAGCCACTATTTAGTAAGTCCCACCCTTTCCATTTGAGATTTTCAAATAATTTCTATTTTGCTGCAGAGTCGTCATCTGTTAATTTTCCTTTAAACTCTTTGAATAGAATAGTGCCCCCCCTTTTTTTCTGCTGCTGCTAATTGCAATGGCTAGGTCATCTGAGGGTGTCTTGTGTCGCCTGGCATTCCTCTAGAGCAGTGGTCCTCAGCCTTCCTAATGCTGTGACCACCCCCCCAACCATAAAATTATTTTTGTTGCTACTTCACAACTCTAATTTGATACTATTTTAAATCATAACATAAATATCTGTTGTGCAGAATGGTCTCAGGTGACCCCTGTGAAAGGGTAGTTTGACCACCAAAGGGGTCACAATCCACATGTTGAGAACCACTAGCGGGCTCCACCGTAGTCAGATTAGCTCTTTCTGCTGCCCCAATTTCCCTGACATTTCACTCATTACTTTAGAAGGATTCATCTGACCCAGCCCTTCCATTATTCATCCATCTGAATTAGTTTTCAAGATTGCTTTCAGCTTGGGTTGTGCACGCTGACAACCATTGTGGATTTGGCCTCAGATCTAATAGTAAGGCTGGCTTACATTTTCAAATTTCTTGCAGGCTATCTTATTTCCAGCTTGAATTAAGATGTACCAGGAGCTTCCTCCTTACTTCTTATTGCTGCCCAGAATCTAATCAACTCCCCCAGGGCCACATCGCTTCCTTAGGCCAGGCAGAATCTAGCTGATTTCCCCATGCCCACATCCCTAAGGCAGTCAGCATCTAGCCTCCTCCCTCCCGCATTCTTCCCTTACAGGCTCCCAGCTTGGAGCAGCCTCTGCACACTCAAAGGTGACATAACTCCAGCACCTAGCACACTCAGTCCTGACCTTCCCTCGAGCATTTCTGAGATGAATTCTTACTCGCCAATATTGGTTGTTAGTCTACCTCTGGGTCACACCAGTATTTGCTTGTTTCATAATTTTAGACATTTCTGTTTTTATGGTAGAGGTTGAGAAACCTACACCAGCCCACCCATGATTCTTGAACAAAATACCAAATATGTGTGTGTGTATATATATATATATCATATTGTATTTATGTATATAGAACTTATATTGTATATATAATATGTATATGTGTATCTATCTTATTCAATATATATCCATGTGTATTAGTTGGTGTGAGGCTTCCTTTCTGCACCTTTTGTGGTGCTGTAATCAAGCACTAAGCTCCATGCACACTGCCCTCCAATATTTCTTAAATACAGTTTCTCTTATACATTTAACCATTTAAGAAAAAGTATGCAATTCAATCGACTTAAAAGCTTGTTTAAGAGTCACTCTGAATTGAAATCCAAGCAGAAAAGACGTATATTCTAGACATGAGAAGAATTCCACAGGAAAATGTAATTTTATTTATTTGTTATCATTATTACTACTGGATAAACTGATTTTGGGGGGTGATGGCATTTATTAGTACTATTAATAAAAGAATTTAGAAACAGAGTTGGAAGGAAGCATGAGGACAATTTATTAAACTTTGAGGAAAAATTAAAAAAAAAACCAACCAAAAGCATAAACAGAGGAGTCAAGCTGTAAATCAAAGCAGCTCCCTGAGAAGGAAGATGGAAGGAAGAAAGGGAGAAAGCCATGCCATTTGTAAGGTGCCAACAGGCCAGGCAGGAGTTGTGCAGTGGTTTAGGGGCAGGTTTCAGAGAAACAGAGTAGGAAAAGCCATTGTATTCGGGAAAGCATGCCCAGGATTTGGTCAGTATCCAAAATAAAAGAGGAAAAGAAAAGGAAAAGCAATGCCTTTCTTCGTAGCTCTGATAAGCAGGCAGCCCACATCATTCCTTAAAGGTACAATCAGTTCTTCTTATCCTTATCATGTTATTGGGTGAACCACTTTTGCGGGGAGTGGCCTCTTGGACAGGTGATGGACAGACCTTGCTAGATTAACAATACCCCTCTGTTTTAAAACTTATTTATTATGTCTGTGTGCTATGTGTGTGCCTGGTGTCCATCGAGATCAGAAGGGGACCTCAGATCTCCTGGGACTGGAGTTACCAGTGGTTTTGAGCCACCATGTGGGTGCCGAGAACTGAACACAAGTCCTCTGCTAGGGCAGCATGCACTCTTAAAGCATGGAGCCCTCTCTCTAGCTCCTAGATTAACTCTTAAAAGGGGGAGGCAATGACATGGCATGTTTCCAGTAGCTTAGAATGTCAGGGCCAGAGGGAGAATTTAGATTCTACTTTTTGACTGGGAAGAAGTCACTTTCTTTTAACAGGCCTCAACAAAGCCCAGACACTCCTGCCTTTTCAGAAGGCAATTCTAAAAAAGGAGAAAAGCTGATATTTACATTTCTAGTGTGACTAGGGAAACAGGAGATGAAATCCTAAACTAAATGGCCTGCAAGTCTATTGTAACATCCTCCACTAGAGTTGAGATGCTAAAGTCATTTAAGAATGACCTAGGATCCAACCTGCTGATACTTCCAACATTTCTGGCCGAAGCCAGGACAGAATCAGGAACATTTCCGGCTTCTGGCCAAGGATTTGAGTTGAGGCTGATGTCTCTAAGGTGCCTGTTCTCTACCTTCTGTCCTCATTATTATGACTACGGGGTTTTGAGCAGGATTTCAGCAGGCAGAATTAGTGCTTATTATGTAAACCAGGCTTGTCCCCAACTCATGGTGATCCCCTGCCTCTGCTTCCTGAATGCTGGGATTATAGGTGTGAGCCACTGCACCTGGATGAAACCGTAATCACAGGTAACTGCGAACATTCAGAAACCACAAATAAGGCAGCGCTGCATAGCCACACGAATGGTTGAACTCCTAACTACAAAGGCAGGGGAGGGCACTGAGCACAGACTTCCTCTCTGCCATCAGGGTAGCCCGATGCAGCAGACGCTTTGACAGCCTCTTGCCGCATGGTTCAGCAATTGAACTCCCAGGTATTTACCCAGAGGATTTACATTTTGTTTCTACAGAAACATGCAAATGGATGTTTATGAAATGGATGTTTATTCATAATTGGCAACTTTGGGAAGCAACCAAGACATCCTACAATAGGTGAATAGTAGAGAAATGGGGCACAGCCATATGGGACGGTAGAATATTATTCAGTGTTAAAAAGAAATGAGCTGGTAAGCCAGGAAAAGGCGTGGAATGAGGATGGAAAATTGGCTCTGGGCTTGAGAACTCTGGTTGCTCTTGCAGAGGATACAGGTTCAGTTTCCAGCACTTACCTGGCAGCTCACTGCTGTCCACGGGTCACACACACACACACACACACACACACACACACACACACACACACAC
>NW_026592732.1:11230081-11246729 GCF_907164565.1 Psammomys obesus
CACACACACACACACACACACACACACACACACACACACACACACACACAGTGTTCATAAAAAATACACTCGGGTGCACACACATGAAACAAAATAGTACATTTTAAAAAGAAAAAAGAAAATGGAGGAAAATTAAATGCATGTTGCTGCACGAAAGAACAGAACCTGAAGAGGCCAAACATCGTGATTTCAATCATACGATGTTATGAATTAGATCTCGATATGGAGACTGTAAGAAGATCAGTGGTTTACAGGTATTGTTAGACGAGAAGAGATAAAAAGAAACAGGACTTAGGGCCGTTGAACTGTTCTACACAATATTGTAACTGTATATATTACATGCCAAGAACAGAACCTAACGAAAGCTATGGCTCAAGGAGGGCAACGGCATGCCTACGCAGGTTCATCAACCGCAGCAAAGGAACTATGCAACCTGAGATGCTGTTGATGGTGGAGTCTGTGTGTGTGGAGGTCCAGTTGGTGCGTAAAAGATCTTTGTATTTCCACCCTGTTTTGCCATAATCTAAAATTTCTCTGGAAAAAAAAAATCTGTTAAAAACTGATTAACCTAAGCTAGTTTGCTGATGTTCCCTCCTTCACTTCCTCACTCTTTTTTCAAACCTGTTTCCCAAACTTTCTGTATTTCCTACTTCTGTTGGTCGAATGGTCTGTGTAGGTCATTCGGTGGCATTGGAGTAGCCTACTTGGGCTGACAAAACACCAAATGGCTCAAGCAATGGGAGCTTGTTTGTTTTCTCATGGTTCTGGAGGCTGGAAGTTCCAGAGGAGCTGTCAGAGCTGGCTGACCAGGCCTCTGTTCCTGGCTTTACACATTTGTATCCTCACATGACCTTTCTTGACCGAGTCTGTGTCTCTTCCTATGAGGACACTGGTCCTTCCTATTTATAGTTTACCTCATTGCTTCATTCAACATAACTAGGTCGCCAAAAAGTCATCTCGGAAGGGAGGGCTCCAACAAATGAAGTTGTGAGCGTCACAATCCAGCTGAAAATGGATATGTTATAAATAATTTGTTGACCATTTCCTTTCTGTTAATCATGTTTTCATCTTTGGTGTGCAAATGGCTTCTATGCTGACTTTCTGGAGAAGGTCAGTTTGGTTGGTCAGAGAGTAGAAGCCTGAGTTAAAGTGGGGAAAGCCAGGAAAGCCTCTAATTTGTAATGTAGATAAGGTATTCAATATAGGAAGAATGAGAATTCATGAGAGATTTGCTGGGACCACTGGTGGGTTCACAGTCAGCTTCCATGCACATTTTAAGAGGAAAATAAGATAATTGAAAGGAAATAAGTTTACTAAGTTGCATACAGGAGGCATGCCTTTTGAGGGAGCATGTTTTGGAGGGCAACTGGGGCAGTGTGGCTGTTCTATGAGTTAGCCACATAAGTTTGTCAAAGGCTGGGGAGCAGCCTTCAAAAATGGCAAGGAGCTACTGACTCATGTCAGCGAGACAAGGCAATTTGTTTTTCCTTCCTTTGAAGGTAAAATAATAAAGACTTTGTAATGAAAATTCATCTGTGAATAGTTGGCTCTAAATCTGTTCCAGCACTAGAAATAAACATCTCCAAGGGGACATAGAATGTGATGTCACCCTCAAGCTTTAGGATGTGGTAAAAATTATGCAGGAATACTGAAGTCATATACACAGGGGACCAGCCACAAAGAAAGCATAATAGACTGTTTTTCATGAATTATCTCTGATGAAAAACAATTTTGAGCAATGAATATTTTTTTTTTATTTTGTTACTAAAAAAAAATACATTTTATTTATACCAATTGTAGATTTATCTTGGAGGTAAGAAATGAATTTCTGTTGCCAAAGGGTGGAGAGAAAAGGGAAGCTGCTTGTGATGAAGGATAGAGATGAAAGTGTTTAAAAATAGCACTTTAGTTTCATTTATTTAAATGTTTCCCCAAGTAAACCCAACAGGAAGCAATGAATTGAAGTGACAGGAATAAGTGGTTGTGTTCTGCAGAAAGGAGATCTCTTCAGAACAGTCCTAAGTGAGGCACGAAGACCTGGAAGTGCTTCTTCAGGAGGCTACCTGTCCTTGGAGGTGCTCCGCTGGGAAGGAGGGCTCAGTGGAGGGGCAAAGGCATGTTGCTTGTCTCTCCCTGTGTCTCAGATGCCAGGAGAGGCAGTAGGGTGCAGGGCTGGGTATCCTGGCTCTGCCAGGACCTGGCAATGGGAGGCTCCACTCCTTCTCAGCCTGTTCCAGCCTACCTGCAACCAAATGGATTTCTCTAGGCCTCAGGGTCACTATCTGCAGTCTGGGGTTGCCGAGGGATCAAATAAAGCCGGCGAAGTGCTTGCATTATGGCAGTAGTTTCCCATAAAATGTAGCCTTTATTGAGAGAAGATCCTTGTCTTTGCTCAGAAAAGAAGAAAGTGAACAAACACCGAGGAGGCCAGCTGTGCCCAGTGTTGTGCCACCAGGCTCCCCTGCTCTATCTTGGTTATTTGGCTTCATTTCTGTGACCAAACACCAGAAAGGGTTTATTTTGGCTCATGCTTTGTGGGGACAGAGACCATTGTGGTGAAGAAGCAGAGCGTACAGTGGCAGCAGAAGGTTGAGCTGGCCAGTTGTGTTGTATCAGCAGTCAGGAAGACAAGTGAGACCAGTAAATGGGTGTGGCTATAAGCTCCAACCCCTCCACACTTCCTCCAACTTGGACTCACCTCCAAAAGGTTCTACAACCACTCCAAAACAGAACCACGAGCTGGGAGACAAGCATTTCTGTGGAAAGCTCCTTCACAAGCCTGGGCAGTGTCTTTTGTTCTCAGGCATCATCCTCTCTGTGTGAGAATTCTTGGGGCTTTTGGTCCAGCTTGCGACTTGTTGGTTCAGAGAGTAGCCAAGCCAATTAAAGGTTAAGTCCACACCTGCAGAACATGTTCCTGGCGCAGGAAGCCTAGACCCTGACCTAAGATGTAATGGGCACGGATGGGCACTGCCCTTTGCTTGATGGATCCTAAAGCTAAGTTCAAATCCCACCTCTTGGCCACATGCCAAGGGGCCAAGATCTGTTATGATAAATTTCCTCCCACAGCAGAAGCAAAAACATCATTCTGCCTTCCATCTTGGCCAAGGCTTGCCAAGCTCCTGATCACTCCTGAGCAGTGAGTCCTTCTGCTGGCTACAAGGGAGGGCTATGCTTCTGCACAGAGCTGTGTGTCAGGTACCTGACCTGAGGCTTATACCAAGACCTTGGCTCCCATGCAGACAATCAGAAATCTACACACTGGTTCATATTTTCCACCGGGGCCAGACCATTGCGAGGCTGGTAGGATCCTACCTGGCAGTGAGGTGGTAGAATACTAGGGTGGAAGTGCACAGAGACACTTACACAAATTTAAGCACAAGTATCTCCTTTAGTTCTACCCATGGAACCTAACTTATTTTATCTGACAACCTATGGGGCCCAATCTGGCCTTCCTGTGCAGGTTTTGCAGCCTCCCATTGGCTCTCCAGAGAGCATTGAACTGGTCTACGCCAGACCTCAGCGGCCCTTATTGGACCCCCTGGACTGTTCCTTTTGCCTCCAAGAGCCTCTTACCTGGCCCCTGCCTTTGTTTCCCCTATGCCAGATTATTGACTTGAAATCCCCTAAGTGTTCTAGACTCTGTACGGCCACGCGCTTCTCTCTGGGAGTCCTACCCACCCCCTTTTCCTCCTGGCTCCACCACAGATTTCTTCTTCCTTACCTCCTATTTTTTAAGCGATGGATCAAGATCACATCCCCACATCTTGAGTGTAGGCTAGAAATAGCTTTAGTCGCTGCTCTTGCTGTGGCCAAATACGTAACGGAAAGCAACTTAAGAAAGGCTTTAGTATAGCTCCTTATTTGAGGGAACGGTCAGTCTACACAGGGGGGGAAGTGTGTGGCTAGAGTGGCCCTTGGTTGGCAACAGGAGTGAGGCTTCTCACACATCTGGGAAGGTCCAGAGCTGAGAAAAGAGCTGTAGAGGCATCATCTGTCTTTCTCTTTTACTCATTAATTATACGTATTTGGCTTTTTGAAGCAGGGTTTCACTTTGTAGCTCTGGTTGTACTAGAACTCACTATGTAGACTAGACTGGTTTCAGACTCTCTCATGCCCCCTCTGCTCACTCTTTTTAAAACCTCTTATTGATTCTTTGTGCATTTCACATCATGCTCCCCGATCCCACTCATTTCCCCTTCTCTCCATATCTGCCCTCCGTTCTTGCAACCTCTCCCACTTAAAGAAAACAAAAAATTAAAATAAAAAAAACCTCACTGTGGTAGCTGCAGCATGTCACAGTATACCCCTTTGTCCACACAGCTTTACTTATAAATGTTCATTGCACAAGGACACCGGTCTGGTTTGAGGCCTCTGGCTTCTGCTACTTGGAATACTGGCTCCTCACCAGGACTCCTCTAGGATATCCTGTGGTTGCCCTGTGTCATGGAGATCCTGCAGCTTTGGATCTGCAGGACTGGTCGCTTCATGAACTCCAACAGTTCATAGACATGGTAGGTATTGGGATGGGCCAATTCAAAGCCCTTGAATCTGGGCCTGGGTGGTAGCTGAGTTGGTCAGCCCACCAGCTCTCCTGCCTGCAGCAGCTGGCAAAAAGCAGGACTGGTTCCCCTGTGCCCACATTACCGGGGCCAGTTCTCCCTCTCTCACACCCTTGGGCAGCTCTCCCAAGCTCATGACACCAGGGCCAGCTCTACTGTGCTGCCCAGGTGAGATGCAGGCCTGCTGTCCTGAGTGCTGCATCCAGTGAGGGGCAGGGCCAGCTCTGTGCAAACCTCCGACATCAACATGGCCGCAGGGAGCAGCCCAGACCAGGGATGGCCACATGATGTTTGGTGGTAATATGAGTCATAGACAGTGGCACAGTTCCTTGCCGCTGCAGGCCATGGACCCAGACAGGGCCTTCAGTGCCCTCTGCTCATTTTTATTCATTCCAAGATCCCATGTCATGGCATGGGGCTGCCCACATTCAGGGCAAGTAGTCTTCCCACCCCCAAAGGCACATCCACAGATTCAAATCAATAATGCTGTAGATATTTTATATTCCACCCAAACTGACACGAAGATTGGCCATCTTAGGAGCCCTTCTTCCATGGAAGCAGAGCTGTTTAGTTTTCTGAAGCACTCTGCCTTGCTTGCGTGGCTCTCTTACTAAGTTCATTGTTGCCTCAGGGAGGAAATTATGCTTTACCTTTAAGGAAGACCTGCTAACTGGCAGCACAGAATCACTGGGAATGAATATTAGTTAAATGTCTGTGTAACTGAGTGTTAACAAACACTTCTGTAGTTTCTCCCCTTAAAGATCCTTCCCCGCTATTCTAACAGCTCTTATGACATTCAGACTAGATCATGAGTCTTACTTCCTAAGAAAAGACGGTTGGCGATGCTGCCTCTAAGAAAAGTGCCCACAGAGCAGAAATGAAGGACAGCAGGACACAATGTGGAACCTTTTCAGTAGACAAAAAGAGAAAGCTACTGCAGTGCATGGAGGAGGAAGGGGGCATGAGCATCGAGGGAAGGAGGGAGGGTGAGAGAGGGGTAGAACAGAGGGACAAAGGAAGTGAGGAGAGAGAGAGAGAGAGAGAGAGAGAGAGAGAGAATATATACTTCTTAAACTCTGCCTTGTATCCCAAAGCCTAAAGGGGCAGGATAGACACCCAAGGCAGGCTGGAATATTACAGAATGTCCTAGTTGGCCTCTCTATTCTCAGACATACATTGACTGCAGGTTCCAGGGAGAGGCACACACCTGTCCAAGGATGGCAGGAGGGCAGAAGGCAGCAAAGATTGAGCACGGGACTGCATAACTGCCAGTTAGTCATCCCTACTATGCACCAGGTGTTCTGTGTATCCAGATTTCATCATAAACAGCATCGGCCCACTTTCTGGAAAGCAAACAAAAAGCACAGGAAGAACTGTGCAGGGAACAGCTTCTTCCTGAGACATGCCCCAGCCTGTGAAGCCCAGCCAATCAGCTGGCTGAGTCCTGTCAAAAGATGAGCGAGCAGCCTCTGTCCTTCAGCAGAACAGAGTGCACATGGGAGAGAGGGCTGCTTGTGTGGAGCAATTAGCCTGGTTTGTGCAGGAAGTAGGGAAGATGGAAGGCACAGGGCACAAATCGCAGTGCTGAGCAAGCAGCAGTCAGCCATTTAGCTATTAATTCATTAAGCACAGGTGCTTACATTGGCCAAGGACCGTGGCAGGAAAAGGTGCGATTATTTTCCTCAAAGAGCTGATAATTTAGTTCTAGGAAGTTAAGAGATATGAGTACGTTCTACATGTGTGACAAGCACAGAGAAGAGGGAGAGTTATCCTGGCCTGGCAGTGGAAGGCCTCTGGGGCCAGTGGACATGGTTTGGCAACTTTCTGCAACTGAGCTTTCTGGAACGGGTTCACCCCTAACTTCAGACACTAGATGCCGTATCCAGCGGGGCCCCAGGCCACCTGCAGCGGTGATTTGCCTGCCTGGCCACAGTTTCAGAACTGGACAGCTTGATAAAAACATCACACAGACTCAAGAATGGCGTCCACTTTCTAGACATGCTTTTGTATGTGTAAGTGTGTGAGCGCACATGGGCTCATGTGTATGTGTCCGCTTGTGTGTGCATGTGTGTGATATCTGTGTGTGAGTACTCTGTGTGTGTAGGTCAGAGGACAGCTTCAGTGTTGTTCCTCAGAAACCATCCACCTTGTCTTTTCTTTTGTTGTTTGTTTGTTTGTTTGTTTGTTACTGGCCTGGAACTTTCTGTCTCGGCTAGTCTGGCCAGTGCACCCCAGCAATCCACCTGTCTGCCTCCCCAGTGCGGAGATTACAAACGTGCACTACCATGCCCAGACTTTTAAAAAGTGGGTTCTGAGGACCAAACTCAGGTTCTCAAACCTGCAAGGTAAACATTTTACTGACTGGGCTATCTCGCTGGCCCATTATTTGGTTTTAGCATAACAGACATGCATTGTGTGAGGCTGAAGAAAGACACAGCTTCCGTGTTCTTTTCTTGGGGAGTCAGGGTGTCACCCTCCTGGCACGTCGACCTGTTGACAGGCTGAGAAGCTCTACTGAGCTGCACTGCACAAAACAGCTGTTAGGATTTCGGTCTGCTTGTTCAGTAGGCATGATGGCTTCCACCACTGAGTTCTTGCAGGCCCTTTCCTCCTTCACCTCTGACTAGACCTTCTCAGGCCCTATCCTAACACTAGCTTGGGACCCACCAACAGTCATTTGACTATCATGAAGAAATTCCAAGAGTTTTTAGGATCTCTGTGGCAGGCTCCAGGCTAAGGCAGAAACAGACTTTTCATTCAGCACATCTTGATTTAAGACATCAGCCTGCATGTTGGAGGCTAGACATCCATGTCAATCAGCAACTTCCCGTGCGACTTTTGGTAGGCTCTGTCAACTCTGATCTGAGTCATCTGTTTGTTCTCTGTACAATGCAGACAATGTCATTATAGACCCAGGTCAGCACTGGCGCAGAGCAGATCACCAAGAAGACAGTCACTTGGGAGCAGAAAAGGCTATCAATTGGGATTCTTGGTTTAAAACTCAATGGCCACCTACCTGGGACACTTTTGTCAGGTCACTCAACCATCCTGGACTCTGATTACTTATCTATAGACTGAAGAACTGAGACCTGGATGCCAGGGGCCAACACTGCTTGCTGTGTTGAGAGACAGCAATGCTGTTCTGAGAGACAGAGAAAAACCAGAGATGCTGGGTTGACCTGGGAATCTAAGCCTTCGGTTTATCTGAGCTACTGTTGGCTGATTTGCTGCTGTTCTTGCCCTGATAGGTGCTTTCTATAAGTCTACCATTCTAACCATTAAATGCCTTCCCCATCTTTGGGGAAGAGAGGCACACATGTAACAGGAACTTTGTGTGCTCTCTGAAGTACAGCTTTACCAGAGACCTTGGAGCTGGTGAGTCTTCCAACCACTTCAGCTCTCTCCCTCCATTCACTAATGGCGACCACAATACCAACCTTTGAGGTCTGTGTTTACAAGGCATGCTAATGTGTGTTGATATTTTGCAGACAGAGGTTAATTTATAGAAATCTGCTTCTAAATACACCTAGCTTTGCAAAATAGGAAAGCGGGTTACACCCTTTCTCTCTTCAGCTCTCATTCCAGGGAGTAATTTTTTCAGAGCAACTGACTCACATTTTTATCAGGCCAAACAGCTCTTAATGCTGTTGACGTGATTACCTTCCTTTGTTGCCTCCCTTATTTTCTCTTATTGTGCTATTGTATGGAGCTTCAGCTAGGAAGTCATTTGCCCTGTCTGACAGGCTGAATTTAAAACATGATAAGTGTCAACAAATTAGGAATTACTGGAAAAGCAAAGAGGCTATTTTATGGTTAAGGAATCACAGAAAACTGTAGAAGAAAAATGTCCTATCCTACCACTGAGTGTCCACCATAGCTCTCCCTGGATGAATCTCCACCGTTATGGTAACTGAGCAGCCACCATAGCTTTCCCTTGATGAGTCTCCACTGCTGTGGTAACATTCTGCCCTCCAAAGAGGTAACTGTAAAATCATTTAGGAAATGATCCATATTGGGGGGGAAGGGATTAGTGTCTGGACTGGAGTGTCAGTCACACCCCTAACTATAGCACTATAGCAGGGATTCAGCAAGGGTGCACATCCAGGAAGAGAAAAATCAGAGCTCCCTCTCAGCATCTCTGGCTGAAGAACCCAAGACATTTATGGTCTTCAGGGTCCTTTCTTCTAAACTGCTTGGCTATTTTGATCTCTGTTTTCATCATTATGATGACTACAGAACCTGATGACCCTATGTCCTTGTCAGACACCCTGAACCTGAAGATCAGCTAAAACACATTTTGATTTCTGACCCAGAGACAATGTGATAATAAACGGCTTAAGCCACTAGCCATTGTGGGCACTTTGTCACACAGTGCTATAGTTTGTCTGTGTGCCCCTCCCCCGCCACAAGAAATGTGCATCAGCCAAACAGGAAGCTGAGCACAGCTCTGTATGTCCAATCCCAGGGTGGAGGTGACTTGGTTGATGATGTCAGCTCCCACTCTTTGTTCCCATGTAGACCCCCATCCAATGAGCTAGAGAGATCACACAAGACACCCCACTCCTCTTCACCCTGCTGTTGGCTTCCCTAGCAGACTCCAGTCTGAGCATGCTCAAATAGTCCCCACAGTTCTCTTTTCTTCTTCAAAGGATCAATCTTTCCACTTCTACCTGACTTTGCCTCTCTGCCAGTTGGCAAGGAATGGTAGCTGGTCCCCTTGCCATGGAAACCTCTGAGCAAATAGCCTGCATGGTGTTCTCATTTGCCGATGGGGATGGGGGGTCTTTATTTCCATGGTGTCTTCTGTTTCTATCCACAGAATTGGATAGCTTCCTGCTGGTCATTTTAGAGGGACAGAGCCTGCTGCTTACTTGAGCCTTCCCCTGATCCAATAGGGAGACCAAAGGGGGCCGTGGAATAAGGTAGCCTGTTCTTTTTGCTGAAACCTGCGTGTTCAAAAGATAGGTTCAGCATGAAAGTATGACACTTTCCCTTGTCAGACAGTGAGGGAGAAACCCTAGGTTGTCACCAGAGTGGTGTTTGTAACCACCTTTCTCAGAAACAGCCCCAGAGAAGGAATTAACTTCTCCTGTTGTTCACAGTGGGGATCTGATGACGCGCTCCTCCAGGTAGTAAAGCATGTTTTATCTCAGTTGCTGTTGGCATCATGGGCAGCTTAGAGGGGAACCTTACTCCCTCTGTCATTTCCTCCTAGCATTCTGCTGTCTCAAGGCTCTTGCTCCCTAATGTTTCCTAGCAGGCAGTAAATCCAGTTCCCAAGTCATAGAAAGAAGCTGACAGTCATCCTGGCCTAAAACTATGACACCACAATGCCCAGCCAAGGCATGAAGGAGAGGTTCCTTTAAAGGGGGGTTCAGGCAGGGGTATTTAGCACTCCCGAAGAGAGGAATATAAAAACAGAAAAGGAAAAGAGGGGGTGGCATACATAGGAAAATCTGGGTGTTAAGCTTCATTCTAGTCCACAGTCAAACCAGATCTGTGGTTGATTAACTAATAAGCAGGTCTTGTCTCCAACCTGTGTGGTTTTAAGGTGTGTATCAGTTACCTTTCTGTTGCTTCGACAAAATACCCGACACAAGCCACTTAAGGAAGGAAGGGTTTATTTGGGCTCATGGTTGGAGAGTGCCGTTCCCTGTGGCAGGGGAGCTGGGAGGCAGGAGTGAGGTGCCTGCTCATATGAGGGTTCCCTGCAGGCTTTGTGGATGGCAGGGAACAGTCCACAAAGGGACAACAACAAAACTCAGTTCAGCCAAATTAGGTACTGGTGCTGGGCCAAATCCTTGACAGTCTCACACTGGTTTGTTGATTTTAGCCATATTTAAACACAGCGCCGCAATTTTGGAAAAAAAGGTTTCTGTTCACGACTGACTCAGTCTTGTGCATACAGCATGTGTATGGCTTCTTCCATCAAAATGGTTCTGTTGAAAAATGGGCTTTGTTGACTTAGAAACAGTGCTCAAGACTTCGGGTCTGGGGACAATGACTGAGGTAAGTGCCTGTGGGAGTCAGGACTGGCCTAGCCCCAGCTAACAAAGAAGTCACTCAGGCTGTTGTGAAGTGCAAGTGACATCATTCAGAGGGATGGGTTTTATGCTCTAGAAGCAATACTCAAGAATTAGGAGGGAAAGGTCAGGGATAAACAAACAAAATATTCTGGCGGATGTGGGTGGAGCCAACAGGTAGCAAAGAATTACCAGGTTGTAAAGTACATTCCCCTCCCCCCCCATGCTGGGAGAACAGCCAAATATCTTCTCCCTTTGGAGAGATAAGCAGTGTTTACCTTTTCCTGGCTTCTTCGGTGCTTTCCTGTGTACACAAGGACCTTTGACCTCTACGCAGTCACACTGCACCCTCAGTCAGGAAGAAGAGAGAGCCACCGACTGCAGCCCCATTTCTGCTTTTATTATTTAGTCTGGGAGCTCACCTGGGATGGTGATATCAACATTCAGAGTGGCTTATAGGCATGCCCAGAGGTGTGCCTCTCGGGTGATTCTAGATCCTGTCAAGCTTATGCTCTACATTAACCATCCCAGGGAGGCACCCTGTGAGGCACGCAGGGAGGCAAGAAGCCAGGGATAGAAGTTGTTCAGCAGAGCGTATCCTCCTGGCTGAGGAAGTGACTTCACTATAAGTAAGATAGTTAGGTGTATGTGGGAGGTGTTCTTGGCACTGTGGTCCTGTTGAAGAGGAAGTGGCATGCAGGCCCCTCTTCCTGGCATGTGATCTGAATGACTTGTGGGATGGAAGAGGAGGAGCACCTGCCCCTCTGCATGAGCCAGAGGCTCTGACCTGTACATTGTCCAGTTTGCCTGTCCCCTTATCACCTCCTGTCCTCTCCTTTGGCTTTCACAAAGGTACTATGGATGGTGTGCCATTTTCTAAAACAAAGGAGGCATAGATCAGCAGAAGTAATATGCATGAGAAATCACAGCATGGAATAGACTCACCACAAAAAGCAGCAGGCTCAGGACTCAGGAGTCAAGACATGATGTGAAAAGAAGTACCGCCATTGCTACAGTGTTCCCCGAGATTATTACTGAAGCTCAATGGTGTACAAAATGCTTCTTGCTGCTAGCGTTTTTTTTTTTTTTTTTTTAGAGAAGAGATACGAGAGACACTACTGATATATTTTTTTATACTTCCTTATAGCAGGGACCCAGGATCTGTCACCAGGGTCTCACAGCAAATGTAGAAGACAGGGCAATTTTGTTGCAGAGTAGAGCAGACTTTCCAGGTAGAGAGTGGACAGTAGCCCAAGAGACAACTGTCCCATCTACATTCTAAACAGGTAGAATTCCTAGAACAAGCAGTTCTTCCTGAAGAACTAGTGGTTGACAGGCTGGACAGAGTCTTACATAAGGTGATGATATATCTTGTCCTTTAGAAGAAAGACACCTGCTACAGGCACATCCAACCAGCAGCTCATGGGCCTCATGCTATGAATGTGGCCCAACACAAACTCTGAAAAACTTACCTAAAATATTATGTTGTTTATTGACCTTTTATCTTGAGACTGGATTGTGTGTGTGTGTTTTAAAAAATATATTTTATTTTTAATTATGTATAGATGTATGTGCTTTTGTACATGTGTGTGCAGTACCTGAGGAGAATAGAAGAGGGCATTGCTGGAATTTGCTTGAGGTGGTGCTGGCATCCAAATGTGGGTACTCAGCTTGAGTGTGAACTCTGCAGGTGACAGTGTTGTGTAATGTTGAGACAAGAGGTTGGCCACAGCTCTGTGTAGGGCTCCTGGAGAGAGCTTTAGAGAGTTTTCCATGAGTGACTTCTAGGGCCATTCAGCGTCACACCTCTTTCTAGGGCCAGCGGTAAGACTCAAGATCCGTTCATCTGACTAGCGATTACCATCTTTCTGCTCTGTCCTTTGAGCATAAGGGTGTGGTCCACCTCCAGGGCCCTCCAAGCCTGCTACCATCTAACCAACCACCTGACACTCCCATTTTCTTTCTGCTTGATCAGACCCAGCTTTTGAGCGCTTTGAGCTCTGTTCTTATGACAATTCATGTGGCATGCTCTATGCTACTGAAACAGTGCTGATTAAAATCATTACACTAAAAACAGACACGTTGGGAAGAAATCTCAGCTTCTCGGAGATGGGAAATGGGCTTTGAACTTAGTGATTACTTACTAATGAACCCACTGCACTCCACATCTTTCCGCAGCTATTGTGACACTCTGAGGGGGTTGGAGGGAAGGAGGTTAAACATGATTTATGTCCACAAAGGATTAGCTGAACTAAGCTGTTTCAGAAATGAGCCCCATCAGAAACCCGGCTTCCTGAGGTTTTTTGCTATAGCACCGGATTCTAGTCTAGGAAAAAATTGTTCCTCCCCCTTCCCCAAAGCTTGCCACTGAATGAAAGTAATCACAGCCTATTAAGTGCTAGGCTCTTCCTGCATGAAACAGTCAGAGGGCCAGAGCCCATCAGCTTCACAATCAGCAGCTGTTCTAGAATCCTCTGACATAGCCTTCATCTCTGCAGACAGATGGCAGAGCTCAGAGAGGCGGCAATGATTTAAGCTCCTCTGCCTTTTCTGTTGTTAGTGCCAACGTTTAGACTCTGTGTAAAGTGTTCTTACCCCGAAAATAATCCTCTCAGGTTTCTGAATCTCACCCTTGGGTGGAGTTCGGGCCTCTGGAAAGTTTATCCTTGCATATGGCCGAGGAAAGATAAGCAGTCTGGGCTGTGAACTCAGAAAGCTGGTTATGAGGACCAGCTTGCCCAGACCCTACACTGTGGCCAGAAAGCCCCCAAGGGCCCAGAGATTTGAGTTTCTAATCTCAGCAGATGGCCCAGGCCTGGTGCTGAGCCAGAGGTTTATAGCTGGAGCATTTCCCTCTGAGTCTTCATTTAAATATTTTCTCTTTGTCTCCACAGAAATAAAGCACGATATCTGCAACTCATCTGCCTCAGCCCTGGACTCTTCTACCCATCATCTTCTGTTCCTTTGCTTCATCTCCCCTAGGACTCCCTGTTTGCCCCAAGAACACACCTTGGAAACCCAGTTTCTCAAGGTGTCTTTATCATAATCTATTTCCTCTAAATTGCCTTCTCTTTATCCTCCCAGAGTCCCTCGTGCTTCCTTTTCTAACAGATGTCTTGTCTGTAGTTCTTAAAGATTGTCTTTTTAGATTGTTACACTATATTAAAGTATCAATTTACAAGGACCAGAAATTCTGTCTGCTTCCTCAATCAGCCTTTTAAGGAGACAAACTGTAGTGGAAAACAAAGAGAGATGTACTCAATGTGCCTACAATGGAAGAACAGAGGGGTCCAGTAACACTTCTTGGAGTCCACCTTTGGACTTGGAGTCTTGATGTGAGGGTTAGGGTTAAACAGAGAGCAAGAAGGATGCATAACCAAAGTCATGGTCAAGGAGTAATCTCATCCATACTTGTCTCAGCTCCAGTCTTCCCCGCAAGGTGGTCTGCTAGGCTGTCAGAATGGTGTGACATCTCTGTCTGGGAAACAAGTTTCCCTCTGGCTGGCACCAGGCTCTGGCCTGTTCCTTCTCCCAGCATGATATTCCTAGGAAAATTTCCCTATATTGAGGACCATGGTGTCAGTAGTCTGACAGACAAAGGGATGGACACAAGGTTTCCTTAGAGTATCTTCATTCCTGACGCACAGGTAGCAAGAACTAGATGAGCACTGTAAGCTTCTCTAGTGTGTGTAATTATCTGTGTGGGTGGGTGTGGGCATATGAACACATGTGTGTGGGAATGTACGCATGGGAGAAGATATGGAGGCCAGGAAAGAGTTTTGGATCTTCTGAGCTAGGGTTAAAGGTGTTTTCATAGTGCCTGGCTTGTTATGTGGGTGGTGGGATATGAACTCTGTCCCCATGATTGTGCAATGAGTGATCTTGACCATTGGTCATCTCTCCAGCCACTACCCTAGTTTTTGAATCCATGACTTCAACTGGGACCAAGAAGGAAAAAGCAAATGTTATCCTACTCAGCCATATGGGACCCAGAGTACCTCATTTCCAGCATCCCCTGCCAATAGCACACATTTTAGGGCAGACCCAAAGCCTTCCTTCCTTGCCTTTAACTCTCTGCCAAAATGCAAGCTGTAATAGCTGCAGCCCTCATACATAGCATGTCCTGAATAATCGGCCTTTTCTGGGATCCATGTGATGGTCTTTCTTTACTTCCGCACTCTTCTTAAGCAAAGTCTTCCAGCAGACAGCTCCACCCTACATCTAGAACTTTCCAGTAGCATATACACAACCATGCAAGAAACTAAACCAGCTCTACAAAATAAACTCAGCCCTCATCCTTAAATGTAGACAGATAGCCAAAGCCACCAGACTTGAAAAGCCAGCTGTGCATGCAAAACATCAGAGAACAGAATAGAGTGACCTCGGGGAAAGTACATCTTTCAGAGACTAGAGACAAGCTTTTGAAAAAAAAATTTTAATTAGATCTTCAGTGAGACTTGAGAAGATATTACACCCACAAAACCCCAAACAGCAGGCTGTGGAAAACAAGGGAATGGAAAACATCTCCTGGAAATAATTAAAAATGGATTGCTGAAATTAAAGTGATTGGAAGATGAATCCAAGAAACTGTCAGAACAGAGTGTAAAATGATAGTCTGTAGAGCAGCAGAGAAAAACCACTTTAAAAATTAACTTTGTGTAGGTAAGCGGTTAGGAGTGTACACTTCTGAGCCGTAGTTCTGGTATAGAAGGAGGTGCTGGCTGGGGCTCTGAGTTTTGTGTCAGAAGCCCTTGGGCCCCCATGTGTTAGTTCCCATGAAAACAATCTGAAACTCAACAGTTCACTTCTCTTTTCTAAACCTTACCAGTTATCCAAAAGCAAAAAGGTCAGGAATCTCTTTCTAGCCACCATCAGCTTTCCTGGGTTTACCAGCCTCATCCCTGCCCTTGCTTCCTCTGTTGACTTCAATTCCATCTCATTCCACGCTGAACCAAGCTGTTCAGTGTAAATCTTGGAGCTGTGGCTCAGCCACAGCAGGGGGTGTCAGCTGTAGCTGGGGTCTGATGGTAGCTGGAGGCGGTGGGGGGGGGAGTTGGCTAGGACTAAGAGTTGTAGGCTAAAGTTGTGGAGTCAGGTGGAACTTTGGGGTCTGCTGGATCTGGGAGTTAAGACTTGGCGGGTTTCAAATCATGTTCTAGTCTGAGAAAATGGAGGTAAGGGTCATGCATGGGGCTTCCACGAGACTCAAATGGACCCCCTCCTGTGCATCGAGTGGTTGATAAACTCTGATGATTTAACAGAACTAGTACTGATTTCTTCACCTCAGTTTTTACTCACTTTGGCTGGCTTCCTGTCTGTAATTTTGAAGGTGTATGTGATGATTCGTTTATAAGCCATGGGCAGCTCTGCTCCCTGTGGTCTCTGCCTTGGGCTTTGAGAACATCTATTTTCTGTTCTCCATTGAAATTCAAGCCTTGCTTCTGTGAAACCCTTTCAGCACCCATCTAGCATCCTGTACACAAGTTTGTCCCCATTATGGCTGCCAGTTGCCCCCCACCCCCCAGATTCTGAGCTCCACACTTGGTTTTACAATTCTAGCATTCTCCTGGGGACACATCTGTCTCAGGAATAAGCAAGCACAAGGAGAATGTGAGCTGAGTTTATTGGTGAGTGGAGTTTCTACCAGGCAAGAATCGGCAGTCTTGAGAAAAGCACCTGCTCTGTCCCTTTGTCACAAAAAAATGTGACAGGGAGGTCGCCATCTGGTGCTGGGAGGGGTCAGCCTCTGACTCTGGAAGGTTCCCAGCACACAGATTGGTGCTGAGAATCTACTCATAGAAAATACTTGAAGTCAGTGGCCCTTATACAATTTAATTCTGTGCTTTCTCATTCTGTTGGCTATGACTCCCTCAATGATTTAGCAAATGGGGCCTCCCTTTCTTTCTTTCTTTCTTTCTTTCTTTCTTTCTTTCTTTCTTTCTTTCTTTCTTTCTTTCCTTCCTTTCTTTCTTTCCTTTCTTTCTTTCCTTCCTTTCTTTCTTTCCTTCCTTCCTTGCCTTTCTTTCTTTCTTTCTTTCTTTCTTTCTTTCTTTCTTTCTTTCT
>NW_026592732.1:11246829-11304561 GCF_907164565.1 Psammomys obesus
AAAAAAAAAAATCAAAGCAGTCTTACACGAACGTCAAAAGAATTGTCAAGAATTACAAAGCAAGTGGAAAGGCCGTGAGGTTGGAGATTTAGCTCAGCGGTAGAGCATGTGCTTAGCAAGCCTAAGACTCTAGTTTCAAACCCCTCAATACTGGGGGGAAAAACAATATTAGAAAGCAGAAAATCCAGCTTAGAAGTCAAGAGCCAAAAACTCAAGACCAGCCCGTCATGACTGTGGAATAAGAGGAAGAGAGGCTGGGATATGGCTTAGTTGTTAGAGTGCTGGCCCAGCGTGCTGGCTCCTGAGCACAGCATGATACCAAAGGTGGTGGCATGTGTGTAATCCTCACAACTGGAAGGTGCAGGCAAGACAACCAGAAGTTTAAGGTCCTCCTTAAACCTGGGATACATGAGAATCTTCCTCAAAAAATGGGAGAGGTAGAGAGGGAGAAAAGGAACAGACACACACACACACACACACAGTGTGTAAGAGAGAAACATTCCAAATGACCAATAAATGTTAGCAATTCTCACCTCCCCTTAGTAATCAAGAAAAATCATTAAAATCTTACTGAGGACTAATCAGCTCTCTCTTTATACATCTTGGATTGGTACCCATGGGACCAGAGCAGAGTGACACACAGAGAGGAGAGTTTCCTTGCTGGTTTATTGAAGGTTTTATTGATAGGACATGTCACTTGGCTGTCAACATTGTCTCTGTCACAAAAAGAGATGGATGTGGCAGGAGAAGAAGTGCTTGGAGTCCTGTAGTAATGCTCTAAAAGCAGCAGAAATAAGACCCCTTAGACTTCTGGGTACCAGCTGCCAGCCAGGCCAGTGGAGGTAGAGCCTAGCAGTGGAGGAGACCTGGGGTGGCAATGGGATGTTCAGGCACCAGCCTGCACCCAACCTGAATAGTCAGAGGAAAGAGATGGCCATGGCCCAGAAGGATTGTGGGTAGGAGAAGGAGCCCCTCAGAAGTGGAAAAAAAGGCACAGAGGGCTGTGAGGGTGTAAGAAAGCCCCTGGGCTGAGGCAGAGCTGGCAAAGTGAAGGGCCACTTCCGTGTTGGGGTTGCCCTGGGTGGGCTCGAACCACTTCTGCAGACACCGTCCACTATTCCTGCGCTCAGGACTGGCCCTGAATGTGCTGCTCCATATCTTCTCACACAGGTCAGTGGGGGTGGGGAAGTAATCTGGGAAAGGGCGGCAGGGTGCCTGTTCTGGGCAGCGGTTCTTCCCTGTGGGGATTGAGGATGGCTTGTAACTTCCCATTGTCCGTTCCCTTCTGAGTCCCCATCATCATGGGGGATATAGGGAGGTTTTCATCCTCGCCCAGGTTGAGGACCCCCAAGGACCCAGTCGGTCCACTCACCCCGACTCCAGTCCCAACCGTCGAGCCAGTTGGATTTACAAGTGTAAGATGACTGACAGTCTTTCCACCATTCTTCACAATCCTCCCAGCAGAGTGGCGCACCCCAAACCCGCTCTTCCTGACTGTTCGGGGCCACCTGGGTACAGGGAGAGAAAGAGGGGCAGAGGCCGAATCCTTTACAAAGTCTGTAAGCATTATTTCTTTTCTGCGTGTGCACATTCTGTAAGTGCAAGTGAATGTGTATGTGTGCCTATGGGGGCTGGGGGGGGGTAGAGGGTGACCTCAAGTGTTGTTCTTCAGGCACTGGTTTAGAGACAGACTCGCCAGCCTACAGCTCACCAGGCAGGCGAGGCTGGCTGGCTAGCAAGCTCCGGCGACCCGCCTGTCTCTGCCTCTGCAGTGCTGGGGTTACACCTGCACACCTCCTCACCTGAACTCAGGTCCTCATGCTTGTGTGATAAGCACTTTACTGACTGAGGCATCTGTCAGTCCTAGGCAGCTCATCACCACCACCACCACCACCACCACCATCACCACCACTGTCAATGGATACATGAGAACCAAGAGGCAGGGTGGCTATTGGGCCCAGACTATACAGTTAGGTAAGAACAGGAAATGGCACTCACACTCAGACTCATCTCATTTCACCCAGCCTCATCCTACTGCCCCCATCAGACAGTGTCCCCATGCTGTTCTTCAGGGACAGAGGCGGCTCCCTCCAGCCCCTTCCCTCGCAGAGGCCTCTTATCTTTAGAGGGACGGCCTCTCCTGTTCCTACTCGCCTCTTGGAGAAGCCAGCCTAGGACTGAATGGAAGGTGGTACATGGGTCTGCCTCCTGTCTCCTCACCGGTTGGATCCAAGGCCCCAGGTTCGGGGAACACTCGTGGAAGCAGATGGCCCGGATGAAGTGCTTATGACAGACGGGGGTCAGCAGTCCACAGTGAATCATGCTGAAGTTAAGGAGCAAGGACTCGTCAAGGTGGGCTTCCCAGCTTGTGGCCAGTGTGCAGCAGGCATTGTCCTTCCAGGGCAGGCACTGAAGGTGGAGGGAGCAGCAACAGGCAGGGGTAAGAGGCTGGGGCTGAGCGTCTTGGGCAGAAGGGTGTCCGGAGAGGGGACACCTTGAGGTCCTCTGTAGAGGAGGGACTCTGGCATCTGTCAATATGGACCTGAAGAGTGGGCTACTCCTGGCCACTGACCTCCCTCCCCTGTCTTCCTGCAGAGCTTCCTGATGCCAGCTCCAGGGAGGATATAAATCCAGGAAAGCAAATAGAAAGAGGTCCACAAAAGATTCAGGAACCTGGATTATCACGATGGGTCGGAGGGACTTGTAGTTGGACTGTCCTCCCTGCCTGCCCCCCCCCCCCCCCCCCCCCCCCGCTCTGTAATGGCCTTAAGGAGACTGACAAGGAAACAAATTAAGGCCTATGTCTCGCCAGTGCATGCTGGCAGGAAGACTTGGACTGACCAACAGAATTAGTTAGCCAACAGAGCCTGTGGGATGAAAACTACCTGTTCCCAAGTGGCCAGAGCAGCTCAGGGGCAAAACCCTGGATGACCCCCAAACTAAATGGTTATGGCTAATGCGTGCAGAGACCATTTGCCTGTATTCCTTCTCTAATAATTCTCTCTCCCTCTCTCTTTGGTTTTTGAGTCAGGGTTTCTCAGTGTAATAGCTCTGGCTGTCCTGGATTCACTTTGTAGACCAGGCTGGCCTCGAACTCCCAGAGTGTTGGGATTACAGGCATGTGCCACTGCACCCAGCCTTCTCTAATAAGTCTAAGAAGCCTCCTCAGCCCCTGGTCCAGCTCCGGTCTCTGTACCTCTAAGTAAAGCTTGTCTTCTGGGCCAGGCTCTCGCTTGTGGTGCTTGGCATTCATGCAGACGTTGACCAGCCTGTCCTCTGCCACTGCGGGCATGACTGTCCACAACCCCAAGAGCATCTGCCACCATAGTGCCATGACCTTCCGCAGAGAGGAGCCTGTGATAAACCAGGAAGGTAAGATGCACCCCACTCCCTCCAACCACCAGGCACTGAAGACGGAGTAGGGGTTCCGAGGCTCCCCTAGATTGTTGAAACACTCTGGCTGCTCCTGGAACCTTTTGTGTAGAGCAGCAACATGGAATGTCAAGGCAGGTAAAATAATACTTGGGTCTGACGCCCCAACGCAAACCATTGCAGAGATGTAGAAATCAAACCGATCAACAGGGGGAAAGGGGAAAAAAGCAAACAGCTCTAAAGAGGAGGCAGGTGGGGAATGGTTCCAAGTGATTCTACACTTAGATGCAGTTTTGCTAACTCAGTGATGTATGATTTGGGAGTTTAGAACCTTGGTCCCAACCCACACCTAGCCTCTTGGCCAAGTAACACTGGTTACTGGAAATTGTGCCAGCTTCTCCTTGTGGCCATCAAGTGCCAACCCTAGTTCCATTCTCTAGGCAGAGCCCATGGCTCCTCAGAGTAGCTCATTCCCATTCTGTCCTTCCAACCAGAGTACTTTCCTTAGCTCACTTCAACCAATCCCAGTCTATCTCAAAATCATCCTTAAGTCTCGGGCTGGGACAGCCAATGCTAAGAACCCTGCTGGCCCCTCAGGGCTGGGAGCACATCCAGGCATGAGGATGCAAGGAAGCTTCCATTTTTAAGCCTGTACCTTAGTGTCTGCCAGCACATTTCCAGTTCTCTCTTGGGATGTACTGGCAATGGGCAGAGGATGTGGAAGATGGACAGAGAGATGCTCCTCTGCTAAAGTGAAGGAGTCTTCATTGCCCAGGACATTGCAGCTTCTCCATCCCCTAGGCCTGGTGAGAGCCTGTCTTACATGTTGGCACTCTAGCCTGAGCTGAGGACCTCAGCCATCTTCAGATTGGAGTCCCAGACTCTCCTGCAGGACCCATTCTAAAGTCTAAACCCATTCTCCCCACAGAGATAGCTCCAACTCTGCACAAAGAGCAAAATGTTCTCAAAAAGCAGGAAGATAGAGGAAAGATACCAGCCCTTTGGGCATTGTCTTCAGACTTACTCTTAAGCTGGGGCCCTCCTGTTGCTCCTTCCGGGTGTGTGTGTGTGTGTGTGTGTGTGTGTGTGTGTGTGTGTGTGTGTGTGTTGGCGGGTGGTGTAAGAGGGAAGCCCACAGAGATGAGCAGGCTGAGGCCGCTCCACCCCCTGCCCTTTTATCACCCTTCAGTTTGTATGGGATGCAGCTGCAGAGCAGCAAGGAGTCGGAGCTGAGCAGCCTCCAAGCATCCAAGAGTTGGTCTTGTAGAGAAACGAGACCTTGCTGCACCAGAGATCCCTGCAGCCGGTGGCAAGTTCAGTTCTCAGCAGTGCCTCTAACCTGTGACGATTTGGGACTACGATTGTCTCAGTTTGCCGCTGGGCAATGAGAGCTGTTGACAGGGACTGCTGGGGAAAGAGGGGTCACGAAAAGATCTTGGCACAGGGACGTCTTAATCAGCGTCCATTCTTCGTCTTTGGTTCTCGGAAGCTCTCTTCCTCCCCAGTGTTCCGTTTCAACCCTCCCTTCCTCCGCTCAGCCCCCTGGTGCCCTGAGTAACAGATCCACCCACAGCATCAGGACCTTCCCCCACCCCCGCAGCGCACACAGGTGCAGAAAACAGGTGGAGTCTTGGAGAGCCAAGGATTGAAGCAACAATCAAAGCTGAAACAGAAGCCGCCCCCTCAGCACCCGGCAGAGGCAGCTGATCTGCCTGATCTGACCTCCTCTCTGAAGGTCCTGCTGGAGGTGCTGCCCACAATATCTCTGCTTGTTTTTTTATGTTCCGTCTCCAAAGGAGAAGCAACCGCACTCACTGAAATTTTATGAAAAACGAAACAAAACACGCCTTGTGTTTTCCACTGAGAAAGACAAAACACAGCCCATGATGTTCAGCTGCCTGTCAATATACAAAGCACCTTGATGGAGTGCAGGGAAAATGGCGTTTTCCACACGTGGGTACTGAGGACTGAGCATCCGCAAGGACCAGTCATGGGGCTGGAGGCTAAGGCACTGGCACACAGCCTGACTTACTGCCTGCAAGAATCCCCCAAATGAGGGCTCTCTTTTAGATGTAGGGGAAACTGAGGCTCAGACAGAGATTTGATAGAACTGGGATTTGGACTAGGCTTGCTGACTCCATAGTTAATGGATCAGGTGAGGGGACTGAGGGGTAGGAACTGTCCAGGTCTCAAGTCTTCTTCTTCTTTTTTTTTTTAAGTTAACTACCACAGTGGGGGGGGGCATGTGCTGACCTGGGGGAGTGGGGAGGGGAACGGGCAGTGGTGGTTACCAGCCCGACTTCCACGTACAAAGAAGAGCTGAGAGCCTCTTTCTGAAGTCAGACACCAAACGGAAAGGCATGTCTGCCATCTGAGTCTTTTTGTATCGGTGTCCACAGGGACAGTAGAGACAGGTACTCATGTCTTGTTCTTTATAGACACCCAGAGAGCAGCAAGCCTTGACAAGTAAGAGATACGGAGTCGACCGTTAAGTTTGAAATGGCTGTGGATGTAGCAAGAGCAAGAATCCAGAAATGAGTCACACAAGTCATTACTGAAATGGAAAAATGTCCTCCACAAGACTGGGAGAGGGGGAATGAGGAACTTGTTAGCCACATTCAGGACAAAGCTGTAGGAAATGAGTCAAAATTATAGCCAGCATGGGTGCAGGTGGAGGGAGGGAGAAGCAATTGCAGAGGCTGCCTTTGAGAGAGCCATCAGGCCAGGCATCTGTCCCTAGAGAAGCAGTTTGAAGCCCTTGAGCAGAGCTCATTTTGCCTTATTGTGGCGGAGCCTTCCAGAGAAATCTTTTTTCTGACTGAAGGCTGATAAATCAGGGCTGGCTGTGGATTGGGCCACTTGAAGCAGCTGAAAACAACAACAGAACCATTAAATGGCCAGAAGAAGAGGTGCAGGGTTTTTCTGAAGGATGTAGGGAGGGAGGACAGGTGATGCAGTGACCTGATGTCTTTTTTGGTGTCACAAGTGATGCTGAATGGTGATGGCTGTCCTGTCTGCCCGCCATTTATCAGGTCATTCCAAGCAGTGAGTTTGAAGATAAGACAACAACAACAACAACAACAACAACAAAAGCTCGGAGACTGAAGTCAGAGGCCAGCGGCAAGGCCCGTTGGGAAACTCAGGGTTCTTGCTCTGAGGCATCCACCTCACCCCCTAAATAATTAAAGCTCTTTTACAAGCTTGTAGCTCAGGAGAGGAGCAGGGCGACACTCACTCTCATTTTGTCCATCCTTAGCTGAGGTGCTAAGTCCACCTCATGGGTACCTCGCCTTTTCCCTGCAGCTGGGGTCATGCTCAGATACTCCAGTGTGCCTTCCTGGTTCCCTCCAAGGCAATATCCACACAACAGCTAAGGTGATAACCCCTCCTCCCCCGGGCTTTATTATAAAATCTTCCGAACATAAGGAGTGTCGAGAAAATTTTATAGGGCGTACTCATTTACCACTTGGATTTTACACATTCCATTTTCATTTTTGTGGGGAAGGGTGCTATTTTGAGCCAACCATCCATCTCTTTCTTGAGGGATCTGTCCCGTGAGCTTCTTAAAGCAGGGAATCCGTGTACTTCCAAGTACATCATTAACCAGAGTCCAATATCTGTTGCATTTCTAGAATGCAGAATGATCCTTTTAAAACAGAAAGATGGTTGCTGCAGTCTCATATTTAAAATCTTTTTATACATTAAGATAAATCCTCATGGTTCAAGAGTGCTTTGACCACATATATGCCTGTATGAGGGTGTCAGATCTCCTGGAACAGGAGATATTGTGAGCTGCCCTGTGGATGTCAGGAACTGAACCCAGGTCTTCTGGAAGAGCAGCCAGTGCTCTTAAACACTGAGCCATGTTTCCAGCCCCTCGTGGGTCCTAATCTAGTCCCAAGTTATTTCTCTTTTCTAACCCATGGTCCATGTTCTTTTATAAAAACAGTTAAATTTATTATTGTGTTTGTGTGTGTGTGTGTGATGTGGATGGCTGTGGGAATATGTGCCATCTGATGTGTATCCAGGCCGGAGGACAACTTTATAAAGTCGGTTTTCTCCTTCCACCTTTCCTTAGGTTTCATGGCAAACGGTTTATCCTCTGAGCTATCCCACCAGCCCTGGGTCCTTTCTTTTGCCTATACTCCAGAATATTTGACTATTCTAAATCTCAATTTGGGAGCTCTGCTCCCCAAAAGTGTCTCCTTGGTTAGGCTCACTCTCTCATAGCCCTCTCAATCTCCGTGTCTGGAGACTTGCTCTTGTTCTGGCTCCTGGAAGAAAAAGCTTGCCCTGCTGGCCAGGGAAGCTCCACAGTCTCTGTGGTTTGGGGAGATGCTCCCTTGGTATGATGTCTCCTGCTATAGCCTTGTTCTCACACCTGCCTTCTGGCCCACGGGCACCCATCACAGTCTCCTACCTCTCTACTGTACACTGTTCAAGTACACTCAAGCCTGACCCAGAGTGGATGGTTCACAATGACGTTTCTTTAGAAAACAGCAACATTGATCCAGACAGTTCCCTACTTTAATATGTCCTAGGCTACCTTCCTTCTACTCTCTCTCCCTTCCTTCCTCTCTCCCTTTCTTTCCTATCATCCTAATTCCAGGCATCTTTCTTCCATCTTTTAAAGTATCTCTCCTGTCTTCTCCCATCCTCCCTCCCTTTTTCTTATTTAATTCAAACCACAAGACAACTTATTCACTTAAAAATAAACATTTTTTGATAAAGGATTGAACTGAGAGCCTGGCATGTGTACCACCACTGAGCTGCGCCCAGCCTCTTTCCTCTGTCTTCCCTCTTGCTTTTCACTCCCTTTTCCTTCCCTTCCTCTCTGTTCTCATTCTTCTCTCTCCCTTTCCACTCCAATTCACTGGAGACTGCTCTCATCTCACCACCACCACCCCTTCCTCTCCCCTTTCTCCTCCTCCCATCTCTTGTAATTTTTCTCCCTTGCCTGCCCGCCCGCCCGCACACACTCATTCTCAGTCGGTGGCTGAGATGTCTGGGTGTTAACACTAGGCCTCTCATCACCACTTGACAAAGGTTCCTTTTTAGGTCTAATCACAAAACGGAAATGAGTGTGAAGCCTACTAGGTACTGGAGAGCATCCAAGACGATGGATAGAAAACATCAAAGCTCTAACAGAAAGGTGGACTGAAAATTAGACACATGAGCTGTCTCTTTGTTACATATACACCAGCTGTGCAGGCTTTCCACAGAGTCATGACAGTAGGGTTTATATGAGGTTTGCAGTGTGCAGTCTGCCCCGGCAGCTCACTCTGGAACTACCCTATGACCCCACATTCCTCATATGTCCCTGGAATATCTTGCTCTCCTAGCCATGCTTCTAAAGCTCTATGCCCTTTCACCATGGCTGCTCTGCCATGGCCTCTGGGATTCTTCCTAGCATTCCATGTGATCCACTCTTGCCAAGTTTTCTATTTGTTAGATCCAACGGGCAAGGCCTGAGAGAGCTCACTTGGCCTCTCATTAGCTTTTGACTAAGGCAGTCCCATAATCTCCCTGCCTCACCTTTGATTCCCAAGGCTCTACATTCTTCTGCCCACATCTCTTTCCTTGAGAAACTCTCCATTTTCTCTCGTGAACCTGTTCTTGAGACCTGTCCTGAGGCCTCTTCCTTTCTCTCTGGGCCATTTGACCTCTAGCATGACTTCCTTGATTTTCTGTTATGGATATCTAAAGAACAGTCTTCATTCCTGGTCTGTAATATCTCATGTTCCTAGACCTCCAGTGACATTTCAGTCTTTTCCCAGCTTATCACATCCTGTTGCTCTCAGTTCCCTTCTTAATCTGCTTTCTTGTGCTGATTAATGGGACCTATTTCTTCTAGTCCCCTGGGCCAGATGCCTATAGTTACTATAGACTCTTCTTCTTCTCCCACTGTATGCAAGTGCTTTAGCATAACATTCAAGGCTCTTCATGGTCCAGCCACTGGTTACTATGGAAACCTCCTCTCCCTTCCCATCCCCATCCTATGCACTCATCATGCTGTTCTCTGAATGAACCTCCGTTCTCTCTGTGCACCTGCAGGGCTGTCTGCCAGGAAGGCCTGACCCTGCTTCTTTACCAGCCATTTGCCCTGCAGGGCTGTCTGCTAGGAAGGCCTGACCCTGCTTCTTTACCAGCTATTTGCCCTGCAGGTGCCATTCTCTTCAGAAAACCTATCTTTGTCCTTCCCTAGTGCAGACCTCCTACGAGGCCACCCCAGACATGCTGAACTTTGTTTTAACATTGCATTTGTTACAAGGTAGTGAATCTTCAGCATATTTACAATGTCTTTCTTCAGACTCCCAGTCTCTTGAGGGGGGAGTGCCTTGTCCTGTCCTTTCCATCCCCCAGTTTATAGCATAGTTTGTATACACAGAAGGGCCTTTTAATGTTTGAACAAATGAGTTACTGCAAAGCGCTTGGTGTGACAGATCACAGGGCTCCAGCCTAAGTCTGTGGCCAGTGTTCTTTCCATATAGGTTAATTTTCAGGAAAGGTTCTGTGCTGTCAGCCTAGCATACTCCAAACTAAAGGGTGTTTGCACAGGGCAGCAACCCATCAGTGGTGCTCTTGAAACATTTTTCCTAGTTCTATCCTTGACCCTTTCCTGAAGGCCCTGAAACATTCCTAATGTGTGATTTTAGACTGGAAGGACTCCAAACAGTTGCAACATATACAGACAGCCCAGTGGCCCCATTTAGGCATTTCCATCCAGAGCCTAACTTATCACTTCCATACCCTCTCTGGACTCACCATCTGTCCCCTCTTCTACTCCGGTGCTTGGGCTAATCTTGGTGTTAGCTTCAGGGCCAAAGCCACAGCCTTGTCCTTCTGGTGTAAGGCTACAGGATCCCACAATCCAGCCACAATCCAATCCATGGATTGGCCTGCAGCCCCTGTGGTTGCTTTGCTTCCTGTCTTTACTCACGTGACTCCCTTTCACAGGGAAAATTCTACCCTTGTCCTGTGCCCACACAATCATTCAGTTAATTCCTTATTGCTAAGACTCAGTTGGAAAGACCCTCACCTGAGTTAGGTGTCCCTTCTGGAACTCCTGTGACCCTCAGTGTTTCCTTATCACGAACCTGTTGCACTGCTCTTAAATAGGCACAGATGGATGGGTCCCCTCTGAGCTCTGATCTCTTGGGCAGAAGACAGCTTGCCTAGCAGCTTCACACATGGGAACAAAGTATTTGTTAACTGAACAAGACATTATTTTTGTACAAAAGATCCTATAATTCATTTTTTTTTTTTTAACCAAGAAGCTACCAGCACAAATTCTCAGAAAATCAAACTTTTGTATTTGGCCACAGTAAGTGGTGTGTGTGTGTGTGTGTGTGTGTGTGTGTGTGTGTGTGTGTGTGTATGTGTGTGTGTGTTGAGAGCCTGCAGACTTCCTGCTTTTTTGTTTTAAGTGCTTTTCTGTCTGTCCCTGCCCTGTCAGTATACCATGAACCCTATCCCTGGAAGAAGCTGTCAGGTTCAGCAAATGCAACTTTTGACTCATTTTTTTTTCCTCCTAGGCACAAACATGATTTCAATTTTTAAGAATGGAATTAGTAAGGGAAAGTAAATATATACCTTTTCAGATTTGTTTTATTCTTTATGTCTCTGCTATATATTGAAAATGACTGGAAAGTTTCACAGTGTGTTTTGTAGTTTGTTGGAATAAAATGGTTAAATTTTCAGTTGTTTGTTTTGTGTATGGCACATGTACATATGCCATACAATGAGTATAGAGGTCAGAGGACAACTTGCATCGTGGGAGTTGCAGGGACTGAACTCAGTTCATCAGGTTTGGTGGAAAGCACAGATGATAGATGCCAGAAACAAACTCACAAAGAGACTGTGGCTAAAAACACCCTGTAGTGTAATGGTTAAGTAGCTTTCATTCCTAGAAAAAAGAATCTTATGATTTCCAATCCTGCAGTGGCCTTTTTCAAGACCCAAAACTCTTGAATAGCTTTTTGTTTTTATGGGACTCAAAATGCCAGAAAATATGAATGATTAAGAATATTCAATAACTCCAAATCCAGACTTACAAAGCTATTCAATAACTTACAAAGCTAGACTTTTCGCTTGCTGAGTATCCCCTTACATTTGAGTTGAGAATTCTGTTTCTGCTCATGCCAGTGGGATGTCTGGTTGCCAAGGATACTGGGCATAAGAGGATCCATTGAGTCATCTTGTTGAACTGTTCTTGAAGACAAAGCATGGCACACATCTACAGCTATGTTGGAAGTCTTTTACCTTTTAAGTTTCCAGGCATGGTGATCTGTTTTGAACCTGGAATTTGTCTGGTGAAACCATCTCTACAAGTGGGAGAATATGTCCTTTGGAAGGGACAGGGCTGTGGTTGTCCAAAGACCTTTGCCTTACCCATGTCAGGTACAAAGGGAAGGAGACTGAGATGTCTCAAGTGTCTGCCCAGTTCTAGGTCCTATACCAAACCTTGGACAAGTCTCGTGTCCTTTCACATCTGCTTGCTTGGGGGTAAAGATAAGTTTATAGATGAATGATATGTGATGTGTACAGCATTTTATTGATTGAAAGCATGATTGGTGGATGAATGGATGTGTAAACAACCCTATATAGGAATTATAAACCCATTTTATGAATGGCCTTGGAGAGGAGAAATAAGTTACTTAGTTTTGTGTATCTATCACCAAACCTTAGTAACAATTAACTTATATCATAGTGTTTAAGCTACCAGATATGTAAGAAAGGGTGGCTAACACTAAAGGGTCTGCGTCGCTTTCCTGGGAAGCGTCAGTGTATTCCCAAATGTGCGCCTGGTAACTGTGTCATGCTAACTGGAACTATTCCTCGGTTGTCTTTATTTGGATATTAAATATGGCCTAAAGAGAAATGTGTGTCCCGATGATTTGTGAATCCATTTGCCTAGGCTTTGTTCCATTTTTAAATCAAACAATATTGTAGATACTACAGTGAGATATTTTGTATGTTGTTACATCATGAACAATGGAATAAGGATTGGTCCAAATCTCTCTGTAAAGTTCATGTTCTCCATATTTTGCATTAAATGGGGTGGGGAAGTTGCACTGAATCCCCCATTAGCATTAAAAACTTTTTATTCCACAAGGAGAGCAACAGAACCAAAAAATTTGAACACAGGGGTCTTTCCTGAGACTCATACTCCAACCAAGTAGCATGCATGGAGATAACCTAGAACCCCTGCATAGATGTAGCCCATGGCAGTTCAGTGTCCAAGTGTGTTCTATAGTAATGGGAACAGGGACTGCTTCTGACATGAACTGATTGGCCTGCTCTTTGATTACCTCCCCCTGAGGGGGTAGCAGCCTTACCAGGCCACAGAGGAAGACAATGCAGCCACTCCTGATGAGACCTAACAGACTAGGATCAGAAGGAAGGAAAAGAAACCCTCCTCTACCAGTGGACTTGGGGAGGGGCATGCTTGGAGAACGGGGAGGAAGGGAGGGGTTGGGAGGGGAGGAGGGAGAGAACTAGGAGGGGAACACAAAGTAAATAAAGTGTAATTAAAAATAAAATAAAAATAAAAAACTTTTTATTTTTTGAGATTATAATATAATTCAATCATTTTCACCTTCCCCTTCCTCTCTCCAAACCTTTCCATATATACCTCCTTGCTCTTTTAAAATTCTATCTTTTCATTAATTATTGTTGTGTATATACATATTTATACATATCTATCCATACAGATAGATATAGATATTTCTACATACATAAGTATAACCTGCTCAGTCTGTGTAATATTACTTGTGTGTATGTTTTCAGGGTTGACCATTTGGTATTGAATAAGCAGTTTTTCTGAGATACAGTCTCACAGGAGACTCCCTGGGTTCCTGCTCCATCTTCTGCAATGACCTGTGAGCCTTAGGTGCAGGAACTGTATTGTAGATATAGTAATAACTGTGACTGGGTATATGTACATTCCACAATCATACATTTTGCTTGGTTGTGGGCTTCTGTAATGGCCTCTGTCTGTTGTGAAGAGAAGTTTCCTTGATGCAGGATGGGGACTGCACTCATCTGTGGTTATAAGGACAAACATCCTAATGTAGTTAGGGATTATACTGGGTTGGTAAAATGATACTTGTTGGTTCTCCTCAAAGATCCATGACTTCACTAGCCCTGGATTTTTCACTAGCTTTTTCCAACACCAGGAAAAACTTTCCTCTTGTTGAATGGATCTTAAGTCCAATGAGGGAGCTGTTGGTTACCACCAAGGTATGTGTGCCAATACTGCAGCCTTAGAGTTATCACACTGTGTGATCATTGTTGTGGTTCATAGCTGTTACAGCTGCATAGGACTGTTGATTCCTTCCCTCCTTTAGAATCTTGCATGGCACCTTCTAATGCCATGAAAGCTAGTCCTCAGGAAGGAAGCTTTCAGGTAACTTCTAGCTGAGGGCCTCTTGGCACTGTGTCTGAAGTGCATGTTGTTTTCATCAAGGCGGACTTCTCTTCCACCTCTGGGAAGCAACCAAGGGCAGCCGCAACAGACTGTAGTGTTTGGAAAGTCACCATGAACAATTCAAAAGAGGGTTCTCATGCCTGGTGTTGGGATTTTTGTTAGATGATTCTTGCCTCTTGGAGAGAGTGTTGTATCCCAGACTGGAAAGTTTTATTTACTCTATATATGTATATTTATCTACTGACTTGCATGCATTATAGGTTGTCATAAAGCTTATGAAACCTCAGGTTGAGCATCTAGTTCAGTGGTAGAATACATGAGGTCCTAGGTTCAGTGCCTATAAAAGTCTTATAACTCTACTAAGAACTAATGACTGTTATGTGGTGGGCTCCGGGCCAGGTATGCTATATAGGCTGTCATATCCTAACTCTAAAACCACCCCCAAAATCTGGTCAAAAGGAAACTAGGGTTTAAAATGCATGTGCTTTCTGCTCTCTCTTTCTTATATACTCACTGGAGAATATTTTCTGAAGATCTAGTAACCAAAATATTAGTTTCTTCCCATGACCAAAAAGTTTGGGAAATTTCTGCTCTATCTGCTGAGGACCCAAAGTGTGACATTTGATGTTCATAGACTCTCAAGTTCCCTGCAAGAAAGAAGGTCGATGTCTGATGTTAGAAATCATCCTTGCTTGTTCTTCCACTTTATTCATTGAGGCCAGGTCTCTTTTTTAAAATATTTTTTATTTTAATTTTTATTAATTACACTTTATTCACTTTGTATCCCCCCATAAACCCTTCCCTCCTCCCCTCCTAATCCCACCTTCCCTCCCCCTTCCTACACTCATGCCCCTCCCCAAGTCCACTGATAGGGGAGGTCCTCCTCTACTTCCTTCTGATCCTAGTCTATCAGATCTCATCAGGAGTGGCTGCATTGTCTTCCTCTGCAGCCTGGTAAGGCTGCTCCCCACTCAGGGGGAGGTGATCAAAGATCAGGCCAATCAGTTTGTGTCAGAGACTTATGGCCAACTGTTGGGCAAAGTGCATGGAATCTTATGAAAGAAGTGGGAAATAGTAAGATTGGAGAGGACAGGAGCTCAGGAGCTCCACAAGGAGAGCAACAGAACCAAAAATTCTGAGCACAGGGGTCTTTCCTGAGACTCATACTCCAACCAAGTACCATGTATGGAGATAACCTAGAACCCCTGCACGGATGTATCCCATGGCAGTTCAGTGTCCAAGTGGGCTCCACAGAATGGGAACAGGGAGGCCAGGTCTCTTAATCAAACCCAGAGCTCACTGATATAGCTAATCTTACTAGCCAGTTTGTGCTAGAGATGCCCTGCCTCTTCCTTCTGAGACTGGAATTGCAGATAGACCTACACGCATTTATGTGGGACTCTAGGAATACAAATTCTGGTCCTCATGCTTATGTGGCAATCTCTTTAACCACTGAATAAGCTCCCTATCCCAGAATTACATTTTTATTTAATAAAGTCATGTGTAGGCTGAAGATTTACTCAGAGTTCCTTGCTTTTTTTTTTTTGTAGGCTTCATGTCAGTTCCAGAGAGAAGCATTTCTTGATTAGTTTTCAAAACAGCCAGATAATCTCTCAATTATTTTGAATACTTTCAATTAAAAACATTTGAAATTAAGCATGAAAAATTTACTTTATGAACAGAACACCAACAGCACAGGCTCTAAGATCAACAATCAATAAATGGGACCTCAAGAAACCAAAAAGCTTCTGTAAAGCAAAGGACACTGTCATCAGAACAAAATGACAGCTTACAAACTGGGAAAAGATCTTCACCAACCCTATAGCTGACAGAGGGCTGATATTAAGAATATAGAAAGAACTCAAGAAGTTAAACAGCAACAAATCAAGTAATTCAATTAAAAATGGGTACAGAGTTAAACAGAGAATTCTCAATAGAGGAATATTGAATGGCAGAGAAACACTTAAAGAAACACTCAGTGTGATTAGTCATCAGGGGAATGCAAATCAAAACAACCCTGAGATTTCACTTACACCCATGGCGAAGAGCAAAAACTCAAGTGACAATACATGCCGGAGAGGATGTTGAGAAAGGGGAACCCTCCTCCATTGCTGGTGGGAATGTAAACTTGTACAACCACTTTGGAAATCAATCTGGTACTTTCTCAGAAAATTAGGAATAGTCCTACTTCAAGATCTGGCTATACAAAATATCATCAAGTATACAACAAGGACATTTGTTCAACCATGTTCATAGCAGCTTTATTCATAATAGCCAGAATCTGGAAACAACCTAGAAATCCCTCAGCTGAGGAACAGATACAGAAATTGTGCTAAATTTACACAATGGAATACTGCTTAGCTATTAAAAATAAGGAAATCATGAAATTTGCCAGTAAATGGTGGTAACTAGAAAAGATCATCCTGAGTGAGGTATCCCAGAAGCAGAAAGACACACATGGTATATACTCACTTATAAGGGGATATTAGACATATAAGATAGGATAAGCATACTAAAATCTGTACACCTAAGGTATAGATAAGCAAGAAGGAGGACCCTGGGTAAGATGCTCAATCTTCATTCAGAAAGGCAAACTGGATAGACATCGGAAGAGGGAGAAAACAGGGAATAGGACAGAAGCATACCATAGAGGGTCTCTGAAAGACTCTGCCGAGCAGGGTATCAAAGCAGATGGTGAGACTCACAGCCAAACTTTGGGCAGAGTACAGGGAATCTTAGGAAAGAAGGAGGAGATAGAAAGACCTGGAGGGGACTGGATCTCCAGAAGGAGAGCAACAGAACTAAAAAATCTGGGCCCAGGGGTCCATTCTGAGACTGATACTCCAACCAAGGACCATGCATGGAGATAACCTAGAACCCATGCACAGATGTAGCCCATGGCAACTCAGTCTCCAAGTGGGTTCCCTAGTAAAGGGAACAGGAACTGTCTCTGACAACAACTCAGTGGCTGGCTCTTTGATCACCTACCCCTGGGGGGGGGGGGTTCAGCCTTACCAGGCCACAGAGAAAGATAATGTATCTAGTCCTGATGAGACCTGATAGGCTAGGGTCAGATGGAAGGGGAGGAGGACCTCTCCTAACAGTGGATTTGGGGCATGGGAAGAGAAGAGGGCTGGAGGGAGGGCAGGATTGGGAGGGGACAAGAGAGGGAGCTACAACTAGGATACAAAGTGAATAAATTGTAATAAATAAAAAATAAGAAAAATGCTGGGGAAAAAGAACATATGTTTGGAATTCCTCTCTCCATGGTTTACATTTCCCTTTATCCATATTTTTTATATAACTTCTGGTAGAGTTTTATGATTAATTCTGAAAAAACCTAAAACCTCACTTGTTTGATTTTACCAAGTATATCTGTTCTATATATTCCAAAAATGACACTTCTGACTCTTCCTTTTACTGATTTATAGAGCTGCAATCAACTTTTATGCATTTGCTGTGAAAGCCAGCGCTGCCCTGAGTTCTCTCAAGAACCTTTAAAAAACTCTCCTGTATATTTTTCTATGCACACTACATTTTTATCTGTAAATCATGAAGCTTATTTGCCGGTTTTATTATTATTATTATTATTATTATTATTATTATTATTATTATTATTATTTATTCTTACATCATTTATTTCGCATCAGTACTGTACTGTCTAAAGGTTCCGGTAAATTGTAACTAGTTATGAGGGCATAAGCCATTTTTCCTGGCTTTTGACATGAGACAAAGAACATCAACTGAAAAATGTGAAATTTGCTCTTGAAATTTGATAAATAAAGTGGTTTTGATATTTAAAAAGAAATATTTACCCTCTTTCTATTTCCTGCTCTGTGTGTTTTTAAGCTGTTCTTTTGAGGGTGAAGGTTAGCAGTTACTGTGGTGATATGAATTAACATCTTACATTTCTAATACTTTAGTTGAGTGATAAGAATGAATTTCAACACCACATGGAATTCTGATTCGGGGCGGGGGGCTGGCAAATGGCAGAACTCTGTGGTAGAGCGAGCACTCATTTGGCACACAGAGAGCCTGAGTTCCATTCCCTGCAGCATGTAAACTGGGTGTGGTAGTTCAAGTCTGTAAATCCCAGTACTCGGGAGGTGGAGAAGGGATGCTCAAGACCAAGATGCTCTTGGTTACGTAGCAAGTTCAAAGCCATCGCAGGGCACATGAAATCTTACCTCAAAACAAAACAAAAACCACAAACTCCTGTTCAAGTCCAGCCCTGCTTCTACCTTCCTGTTGTCGTGAATTACGTTATCATATGGTATATGCCCACTGACATAACTTCATAATTTTTCATTTGTATCTTGAATCATATAGGAAAGGAAAGCTGCAACCCTCCCCCAAATGAACCGTCGACAGCATATTACACGCATGTGGTTGTGTCTACGTGTGTGCATGCTCATGTTGGGGTGGACCGACCCGTGCATCATTCGTGGAGGCCGGGGGCTGCCTTCACATATCTACCTTTATTGCTCTCCGTCTTAGTTTTTGAGACACGGTCTCTCCGTGAATCTGGAGCTCCCTGAGCCCCCAGGCTCCTCCTGTCTCTTTCCATCAAAGGGGTTAAGCCGTGTGCTACCATGCCTAGCTTTTACACCGGCACTGAAGATCCAGACTTTGGTCTTTGTGTTCACACAGCAGTATTACCAGCAGCCACCTCACTAGTTCCTAGCTTCATTTTCTCTTTATGCTTTAAGTGCATCATTCACTGTCTGACATCATGGTTTCTGATGAGAAGTCACTGCTAATTTTATTGAGGACAATTTGTACATGACCAACAGCTCTCCCCAGCAACTTCCAAGACTGTCTTTTTGTTCTCTGGCAATTTGACTATTGTGCATCTCCGTGTAGAGGGCTTTGAGCACCCCACAGTGATTCGCTAAACTTGGATGTGTGTTTTCATGTTTTCAATCATGTTTGTGAAGTCTGGATCATGTTTTCTGTTTTGTTTTTTCAATTTTTTTCTTCCTCTTTCTAGAAAGCTTGTTGAAGACCAGTGGGTACCCCAGGCTTCCTGCAGTTGTGTTTATTGTTATTTTCTCCTGGATGATTTTAATGAAACTTTCTTCAAGTTACTGACCAACTTGCCTCTGAAACCTGCTCAACTTGTCTGGTGAAATTTTAACTTTAGTTTTCATACTTTTCAGCTTCTTCAATAACCCACTGGAGGTGACCTTCTCCACACTGGGTGGGGTCAGTGACCTGTCCTTATTTGCTTCTTTTTCTGGAGTCTACTTGAGTTATTTGAGCACATTTAAGAAGATTGTTGAAGCTGCTGCCTGAGTAGCCTAGTGGCTGTATTTCCATGGAACTTCCTGCCACTTCATTGTCTTTTTTTTTTTTTTTCTTTTTCTGATGAACCGTGTTTTTCTCTTTCTGAGCATGTTCACAAGCTTATACATTTCCCCCCATGAATATACCTGGGTCCAAGTCTCTCCTTTCCCTTCGTGATTTGATGTTTCTTGCTGTGGATTGATGGTGTCCATTTGCTTTATGACTTTTCCAAATGATATACAAGTGTTCCTTGTCAGATTTCTTGTCATGTATGGTCACGCATGATTCCTTGCCATTATCTTGTCAGCTACCTGCTGACAACCTGAGAAATACTTCCATAAATGCCCAGAACTAAACACAAATCAAAACATGCTCTGTGGAATTTTCAGTCTTTGAAAATTGCATCTGACCTGAAGCATTCAATGCTTACACTAATTGTCTGTATTTTTGTCTTCTCCTTTACCTCTATGCAAACATTCACAGTTAAACCAGGATATAGTCACTGGCTCATCCCGGGCCTTTCTTTTATAGTTATTTAATTACAATTAATTTACACACACGTGTGTGTGAGTGCCTGCCTAGATCAGATGAGGGTGTGGGATTCCCTGGAGCTGGAGTTACAGGCAGTCGTGAGCCACCCAGTGTGTATGTGCTAGAAACTGAATTCTGGTCCTCTGGAAGAACAGTAAGCATGCCTAACAGCTGGGATGTCTCCCTAGCCCCATCCCTGGTCTTTGTGAGAACGGGCTAGAGCTCATGAGGAGTAGTACTCTCATAACTTCTGGTATTCCCAGAAATCATTCAGGGTCCTATTTCCTCCTGTAGCCTCCCACTTGTCCTTTTACTTTGTAGCTTTTGGTGTGTCTGCTGCTTGCCTGCTTCTCTATTCCTTCCTCCAGGAGGCTTTCAGTACCATAATTCCTCCTGTCAAATACTACCTAAGAGGCCTCAGCCCAGAAAGACCTAGTGTGATAAACCAAAGTAAAAAAAATCAGAAAACAGTTCCAAAGACCTGCTTCAGAGATCAAAGTGCATAAGCATAATTTATAGTGTTGCTGCAACCGCCAAGCAGAAAGCCCAGCCAGGAACAGGAGCCATCACCAAGCTGGACGAATTTGAGATGGTAAGAGGCTCAGCCACTCTAAGCCGAAATGCTACACGGTCTCTGGCTTCTTCTCATTAAGCATTAAGCATGTCCTTTGTTGTTAGTTGTTTGTAAAATTAGATGTCCAAGTTTCCAAATGTGTGCTACCAGCATGATAATGGACTAAACCTCTAGAACTGCATGAAAGCTCCAATTAGCACTTGTTGTAATCATTTTTGTTGCTACTTTGTAAATTAGTCATGTACTTTGTTTATTCTTCAAAATGAGACTTTCCCTTACCCATTTCTCTGTAAATCTATGTAACTTTCCATCTTTTCGTTCTTTAATTGCTCTTGTGACACATAAATCCTTTCATCAAATTCTGCCACCATAAAAGCCAGCTGTCAGGAGGTGGGGGCACCTTGTCTGTTAAGTTTCTATGGCCTAGGGAACTCTTGCTAAGGTGCTGATTCCTGGGCTCTGCTCCTCGGGTTCTGCCTCAGTAGAGCCTAGGACTAGTCAGAAATCTTTGATTAGCATCCTGAGTATGTCATCCTCTTCCTTCTGTCCTCCATGACCTTTTCACATGTGTCTCCAGCTTGTGAGTCCTAACAGCTTGGAGAATAGCTTTCTTTTTTTAATTTTTTATTAATTACACTTTATTCATTTTGTATCCCCCCATAAGCTCCTCCTCCTCCCCTCCCAATCTAACCCTCCCTCCCCCTTCTTCCTGCATTCCCCTCCCCAAGTCCATTGATAGGGGAGGTCCTCTTCTTCTTCCTTCTGATCTTAGTCTATAATATCCCATTAGGAGTGGCTGCATTGTCATCTTCTGTGGCCTGGTAAGGCTGCTCCCCCCTCAGGGGGAGGTGATCAAAGAGCAGGCCAATCAGATTATGTCAGAGGCAGTCCCTCTTCCCATTACTATGTAACCCACTTGGACACTAAACTGCCATGGGCTACATCTGTGGAGGGGTTCTAGGTTATCTCCATGAATAGTCCTTGGTTGGAGTATGAGTCTCTGGGAAGTTCCCTGTGTTCAAATTTTCTGGTTCTGTTGCTCTCCTTGTGGAGTTCCTGTCCTCTCCAGCTCTTACTGTTTCCCACTTCTTACATAAGATTCCATGTACTCTGCCCAGCAGTTGGCCATAAGTGTCAGTGTCTGCTTTGATAGTCTGCAGAGGCAGAGGCTTTCAGAGGCCCTCTGTGGCAGGTTCCTAGGTTGTTTCCTGTTTTCTTCTTCTGATGTCCATCCTCTTTGCCTTTCGGGTTGGGGACTGAGCGTTTTAGTTAGGGTCCTCTCTCTTGATTTTTTCTCAGAGAATAGCTTTCTTAAAGGAACTTCCCTTTACCTTGTCACTGGGACAACACAATCTGCATTTTAGCCACTTCCTCCCAATGGTGAGTGTTTGAAAAAAAATTACCCAGTATTCTAATAGTCCATTCAGACACATGCTCCTTTGATGCAAACAAACAAAACGTCTGTCCCCTCTTCATACTTTGTTTGACCTTTATTTCTCATTCTTCAATATAAGAAAGTAGGCTAGCCGGGCCAGGCGTCCCCTTCCCTTCTTTCTTCCTGTCCTCTTCTTTGAAGGGTTCTGGTTGCTTTACCTGGCTCCCTGCTCCCTGCTTGGGCTTAGTGAAGCCCTTCCTCAGAGGCGTATATGTCTCAGTGCCCTTCATGTAGAAAAACTGTTTTATTCTTTCAGATCCTACCCCCTGCTATGATTGCTGGCTATAGGGATGAGCTGTGACCAATCAAGTCGACGGGAGCCCGCCATGGATTTTTGGACATGAGATAAAATAAGTCAGTTCAGTTTCTGTTCATTCTCAGTGGACAGATTGCTATGGTCTCCTAAAATGCAATCAGTGGAGTCTGAGTCCCTACCATGCTCTTTAGAGATAGAGCTTGTCACGAAGGCAGAGCCCTCGCGAGCAGAACCTGTGCCCTTCTGAGAAGTGTGGGTGTTGATTCTGCTCTGGCCCCGGCAGTGTGCGGGTGTGCTGAGAAGATGGCCACTGGTAAACTCAGCAAAGCCCTCACCCAAATCTGACTATGCCACCTTCCGCAGATCCCTCAGCTCCAAACTATAGGAAATAGTTGTCTGCAGCTGAAGAAAGCTAGGTTTTGACATGGTTTTAGCATGGCAAACTGACGATACTGCTGACACTGTCTGACATTACCTGGTGCTGCCTGACTGACACTGCCTGGCATTGCCTGACACCGACTAGCTGACCATGAGTGACAATGACTGACTAATGCTAACTCCCTTACCGATGCTGTCCAACTGACGCTGCCTGGCACTGCCAAACCCTGACTATAGACACTGCCTTACTGACACTGACTGCCTGACTAACACTGATTGATGCTCATTGACAATGACTCACAATGGCTGACACTAACTGACCGTGACTGACAGTGACAGATGACAGTGACGACACCGAGCATTTGACTAGCACTACTGACTGGCTAACACCAACTGTCCGACTGACAATGATACATACAAACACTGACTGACAATGACTAATACTGCCTGCCTGACAAGGACTCATAATAACTAACCCTAACTGCCTCCTGACACTTAAAAGATGCTAACACTAACTCTTGGTGAATGGCTGTCATTGACACTACATTTTGTAAAACTATGCTTATGTGTGCCTAGTATCAAAAGGAAATGTGCAGGAGGGAGAATGCAATGAGGAAAATCAGCTCCAATGGAAAATGTGATTCAGACAACATTTGGCTCCTGAGAGTCACTTCTCAACACCCAGAAGCACCTTAGGTTTCCCAACCCTTTCATGGGACATGCAATTTCAATTGATATATTTTTTAACCTATTCTATTCCAAGTTGGGTTTCTGCCACTTGTATTCAAGGCTTACCGATAGGCAAACTTTCTCTGATTTTCTTTCTCTCCTTGGTAGTACAATTGTCTGTGAAATTTGGAGTGCAGACTATATCACTGGTGAGAGGAATAAGCTCATTTAAGTGGCTGTCTAAGTGGCCCAGCATGAGATCATTTGCGCTCAGAGGGGGCAGGATAACTGTTGGCTGAAGCTGTTGCTCTGTAGAGCTAAGGAAATCAAGAAGATAGAATTGCAATAAAGAGGAGATAGTAATGGCCCTTGTCTGAACTCAAAGTTGAGTTTTTAGCTGGAAAATGATTTCCTTTAACTAGTATTTACTGAGCTCATTATCATACATCCTGCTCTGGGCTGAGACTACTTTCTTCTCCCTTCTTCTGCAGCACTTTTTCCGCCTCCTCTAGTTTTGGAATCACATCCAAGGAAACAAAACTCTGCAAGGTTGATGGCATAATCATAAAATAAAATGGTTGAAAGCTTTGTTTGATGTTTCAGTGAAGCAAATGCTTAGGGAAACCCTTCTTGTCCTCTCTTTCCCTTCCTCCTCAGGCTCCTTCTTTCCATTTTTAAGAAGCTTCTTTAACTCTTCTCTCCATTCTGAAGACCCAAAGATTCAAGAATTCAATCCTAGTACTTTTTGTTTTGTATTTTTGTTCCATTGTTTTTTTTTTAAATATAATTTTCTGCCAGTTCTAGTTAAAGGTAGCTGACATATCCAGTTTCTCTGGTTATTGTCAGCATCTGTCTTCCTAATCTGAGTAGTGATAGTATCCAGTGGCAAGCAACACCCCATCCTGCCCTCACCCACCACCACTCCCAGGCTCCAGCATTGGGGCAGATAGAGAGTGAAGCCACTGAGTCATTGGTGTTCTCTTTGCCTAGTCCAGGCCTCCTTTTGAGCTCAGGTATTGGAAATGGGCCTTCTTGCCCATTGCTTCCTGAAACACAATTTCTTTAGATGCTCCCAGCCCCCACTTTTGCAGCTTTATAGAATGAACTTTCCAGCTGAGCCAGGGGTAACTTAGAAGCCCAGACCTTTTTCCTAATGACCCTCCTAAGCTAGGTTTTTGTTGGTATAGTAAAGTTGTTTTCCTTTGGCCCAAAGAAGCATCCACTCAATAACAAACGTGTTTGCTTGTTAGCACTGAGAGCTCTCACAGAGAGTCGCGTGCAGCAGGGCCCAGGGTGCTATGGCTGCCTTTAAGACTGGCTGCCATTGTCAACGGAGATTTCAGCCCAACCATTCGGTAGTTATGGTGCCTCTGTCTCTTCCTCTGCCCAACCTATCTTCTCACCAGTCCTCCCTTGTACCCTGCTTCTCTCCAGAAGGGTCAGGAAAAAGTGCAGACCCCAGTGTTCTTGTGGATTATTTATTATTAAAATTGCATAAGTTCTAACCATGCAGCAAGTGCTGTCTTAGGTACTAAACACACAAGATGGGGCTGGATAATAAAGCACCCATGCCCACTGCCTGTGCATTCTAGTGGAAGAGTTCCAAATAAGCCAGGGGGTCTGCAATAAATGAGACAATAATGCTATGTAGTAGAATGTTAAGCAGTGGAAATGATGGGTGTGTGGCTGAGTGCCATAGAGCTTGCCACACGTGCACCAGGCTCTGGGTTCAACTCCCAGCACTGAACAAAGAAAGATTAAATAATTGATGTGGTAACTTCCTTGTGTTGCCACTAATTCCATTTGGGGGTTAAATGATTTCTCTGGGAAGGAGATGTTTACACTTAATGATCAACAGGATTCAATTTTGTGATGATCTAAGAGAAGACCATTCCAGAATCTACTATGTACAAAATCTACTATGTACAGAATCTACTATGTACAAAATGCCCAGTATATTAATAAAACAGAAAGCTGGGCAAAGTCCTCAACTGGGGTGATTAGAAGCTATGACATACCAATGTAAAGGAATCAGTGGTAATTGACATTCAGGTTGGGGAGATGTTTAGCTGGAAATCACTTATATAAGAACTCAAGTGTAAAATGCTTATTAAGATTTAATAGTTATTCATATAATTATTAAGTAGTTATTACTTAACCCACTATTATATGAATAAGAGGCAGAGAAACCTCTAAGCTCTCTTGTGTGCTCCTAGTTTGAAACACCCATAAATACCTGTACATGTCTTCCATTTGGGCTGCTTCTCTCTAGCATGCCAATTTTCAGATCAAGCTTCTCCAGGCCACGTGCTTCTGGTTCACACTAACCCATCCTTCCTCTTTCATCTCCTACACCTCTCTCCTTGTGCTCCTTCTGCGGTTCACCAAAGCCCTCAAACTTTGGCGTTGCCTCTTTCTTCTGCCCATCCCAGGTATAGGCAACTTTATTGCCCAATCAGTGATAATTCTGGAGGCAAGATTACATAGCATCATTTGGGTTATGTGAGTATGCAGCAACAATCTCGGTGAACAAGCAATTAACACTTGAATACATAGTAGCTCCAAATCAACCACAATACTCAAGCTGGGGTCGCTGTGATCTGTGTGTTGGCATGCACTTGTGATCTCCTCAATGGAAAGATGAGGTGGAAACCAGCATATTACTGGAACTTATTATAAGGCCACCTAGCCTAACCTGCTTGGTAAAGTTCCAGGCCAATGAGAAATCCTGCCTCAAACAAAAAAAATGGAATTGGAAGGCTCCTTAGGATTGGGACCTGAGGTTGCCTTCTGACATCTACATGATGTGTACACACAGTAGAGAGGGAGAGAAAGAGAGAGATAGAGGAGACACAGATGCAACAAGTGGGTTGGTCAGGGAGGTGACATGTCCCAAGGTTCCTTTTTTTTTTTTTTTTTTTTTTTTTTTTTTTTGAGGACGCACAGGTCTCTTTCTCAAAAGCAGCAAAGAACCACAGAGGCCTATGCAATTAGATGTTTGAATTTTGAGACAGTCTTTGTTTAACTTTCAACTGAAGCCACCGTGGAGCATTGATGATTCAGGACCCTGGACAGCGACACAGCACTGCGCTTGGTCTGGGGTTATGAACCACTCTGCAGGAGTTAGCAGAATAACTCAGCAAACACCCCCATTAGAAGGCAAGCCAGGTGGTGCCGATCTTACTGTGACTGCAGGGATCCACATTTGTTGAGTGAAGGAAATTGGCACAGATGCGAACTGGGATGGCCACCCTGAGTAAGAAACCAGATGTGAGCTTTAAAAAGCACAGGACTAAAGAAAGAGCGCATCTAGCACTACACTGTGCAGATGCGGGTGAAGTGAAGGGACCGCATTCTATACGATTAACCCAACAATCACCAGCGTGGAGCACTGCAGTTGTCTAGGCAATGTGGACTGCTCCTGAGACTGTAGGTTTTTACAGAGACATAGAGGGCAACATAATAAGAAGGGCAAGATGCGCTTGTAAGAGAACACATTTAAGCTTGCCACTCACTAGGAGCTGAAATCCTAGATGGAGCCCTAAGCTTAGTGTATCCAGAGATGCTGTGTGGTGGGACAAAGGGAAAGTCCCAGGGCTCTACTCCTCTAGGCAGCGATGTGGCTCTCCCCTTTACATTAACCCCCACCATGGTAGCACACGGTTTCGTCACTAACACAGAGGACATAAACTTTTGTGTGAGACAGGTATTCCTGCCTGATCTGTTGTGGCTTAATTATATTTACTGAGTCACTTATTTATAAATACTTTTCAGGGTGCTATGCTGTATGCTGCATTTACTATTGGCCTCAGTGGCTTATGAGCTGTGGCATTTAAATCTCCCTTTTCTCCATTCTCCTCTTTTTTATTATGGTGGTTTGAATAAGAATGGTCCCCATAGGCTTTTAGCTACTGGTCCTGTGCCTGCCTGAATGCCACTATGTTTCCTATCGGGATGACAATGGACTAAGCTTCTGAAACTGTAAGCCAGCCCCAATTAAATGCTTTCTTTGTAAGAGCTGTCTTGGTCATGCTGTCTCTTCATAGCATTAGAACAGTGACTAAGGTGTTTACCCTCCTCTCCTTTCTTCCTTTCCTCTCTGCAAACTGTGTTTCAGTTGTTCTGCTTGGGCATAAATATGGCAATACATTTCATAAGCCTCCCTGTCATGAGAAGGGATGTATATAAGGCACCCAGGGGATCCTGGTCCTCCATGAGGGTATTCAGTGGGGCTATATTTACCCCTCAGTTTCTCAAGCTAATCTTCAAACTACAGTGCACTTCAGAGTAAAATCATATTTAAAACATATCTAGTTCAGAGAGGGGAAGAAAAGGAAAGAGGAGAGATCAGAGACTGAGAGTGAGAGAAAATGAGAAAAGAAGAAAGAGGAGGAGGAAAATGGGAGGGATTTTAACAACTCTGCATTTTTCCCTTTTTTCCAAGCCCATCTAGTTCAATTCTTGCTTCCTATTTCCTGTCAGCTTTAGTGTTCGTCTTTTCTTCCTTCCTCTCATGGCTGTGCATACAGCAGCCCCACTCTGACCCACCCCTGCCAGTTTTCTTTCTTCACGTTTCTCAGCCTGATCTTTTTTTCAGCCCTTTCACTCAGCATCTCCTCCATTTCTGCAAACCCCAACTTCTCCCTTGGCACTGGGTCAACTCTTCCTCTTCTTACAAAACCTACTACCAGAGACAGAAAATAAAAGGGATTTTATTCCAAGAATATTTAGTTTCCCACAGTTCTCATAGGATTTCACCTTCATCTCTTCCCTGCCAACAGGGGCTGAGCATAGCTGACTTCAAGAATGGCCAGTAATGAGTATGATAAGGAATGAATGACTTCAACAGTTTCCATTAGAGACTGCTCTAGGAGGTCTAAAATCCTATCATCAGAGGCAGCAAAAGAGCATTGTCCACATTCACATGTTCTCTCCAAAGCTTTCTTATTATGTAGTCAGTGGCTAAGAAGGGGGCTTTGGATCCACAGACCTGTGCCCAGGTCTCAGCTCTCACTCACAGTAGTCATGCGATGTCAGGCAGCTTCCAGAATCTCCTAAGCCTAAGCTTTCCTACCTGGAAGAAAAAAAGAGTGCGTTAACAGGGTCTATCTGCCCATGTTCTTATAATATAGGACTAAAACGCTATAAGATATTAGGCACTGTGTAACACTTGAGAAGGCTCAGTAAGTGTTATCAATGACAATCATTATTTCAAATAGGACTCTGAATAGGGATGAGTGAAGCTCAGGGAAATTATCAACTGAATACTTTACAAAGGAGGGGAAAAAGGGATCAGCTAACAGATATGGCTTTTATTATAGACACATCCCTGGGTCTTTCCCAGCTTCCCTCTAGAAATAATAATGCTGACTATAGAATGAAGGAGAGGACGGGATGGATGGATGTGGGGGCTCACGAAAGAACTGATATGAGTGAATGAACTATTAGGCAGACTACGGGTGCAGTCTCATTTCTTTCCACTGTTTTGTCTAACTCCATCTAAATATGCAGCAGTTGGTCGTTATACCAACCTTTCAGCATCTTTGTCCCTCGTACCCAAAATGTGGTTCTTCATCTGGGCGGTGCTTTCAGGATGCTCTGTGATTTTTACTAAAGCCATGTGTCCACAAGCCTTGCTCCATAGCAGGCCTCAGATTTCCATGAAGGTGTAGTAGACATTCCACGTGCACAGCATAAACAAGGCAGACCCTGGCACTGCCACGGGGAGAAGCAAAAATGACAGTGGTTGTCTCTGCTTCTCAGGAAGTCTGGAGGACTGTCATGGATCAGAGCACTCCTGGGTTGGGGGGGTTAATTTTCTTGGTGGACACTCTGGAACTTGTGTTTGAAGTGTGAGCTCATCTTCGGGTGAGGAAGGAGAGTAGGCAGAGCTCCAGGGCTTTGCTACTGGCTTTCACTCTGCCATAAGCTCATGGTCTGCAGTGGCATGGCTTTTAGATGGGGAGAGACTGTGTGCAGGATACAACTTCCCACACTCATCAGGGGTGACAGTGTGGCACAGGGCTGCTCATCTGCCTCTCTGACGGGTCAAAAGTGGAAGGAGGCTCTAACTCAATCTGGCCATTCTGGAGTAGGAGGGCACAGGTAAGCTGGGCAGAAAACATGGTCAAGTTGAATTGAACTCAAGTTATCACTACACTCAAGCACCTTTGCTCACTAACTTTTCACCTACCGAGGAGGAAGTGACAACCTACCCAGGACAAGGGATGAAGGAAAGGTTGTCAACAACTAAACACGAAGGTGTGATGTCAGCCACCAGGTATTTTGCTGTTGTGTGCCTTCAACAGCCCTCAGTTGTTACTCTGTAGACTATAAGATATAGTGTGGAGAATTACCTGAATGATGGACAAGTCCGGTCATCTACCATCATGCACTGACTCCAAAAAAAGAAAACAAAGACTGGATCAATGTAGCTCCAACCTTCAGCCCCATATTTCAGTCCATGAATAGCACCAATCTGAGCTGTGTTGGAATCACAAGCTGGATTGGAATTCCACTTGGGAAATGTATTAAATCTCTCTGAGCCTGCTGTTCTCACCTGTAATGTTTGGTTAATTATACTGGCCTTAAAAGTCCACGTAATAGCCTTAAGGGTTAGGGAGCTGGTTTAGTAAACAAAGATACTTGCCATCAGTCTTGACAACCCAAGGCCTACATGGGAGAAAAGGAGATGTTTACCCTCTGACTTCCACGTGTGTCATGTGGTATTCATCACCCACACACACGCACACACACAGAAACACAAGCACACACAGACGCATACTCAATGACACACACATACAGACACACACATACAGAGACATATACACACATACACAAAAGCACACAGGCACACACTCAAACACACATACAGACATATATGCACACACACAAATGTACAAACACACAGAGACCCAGATATACACAGACAGACAGATGCACACAGACACACACACACACATACAAACATACACACCTAGACACACATGCACACAGACATAGATACACAGACACATATACAGACACACATATTGGCACAGGACCACACACACAGACATAGACCCACATATCATAAACACATATACATAGACATGCACAAACACACAAATGTATAATTTTAAAAAGATTATTTAAGGATTATATAAATTAATGCTTATTGTGGGCCTAGAACTTAGTAAACAGTGACTTCTTTTTTATCCCTTTCCCAACCCCTCACAGCTCCTCTCACCCTCTGGAGGGCCTCAAGAGGCAGACACTCTTGTTTCATGATCACTGTGAAAGGGTTAATGGGGAAAGGGAAACTGTTCTGCCTGGCATCTGTTCCAGGGTGTTGTGTCTTGATTCCTTTTGTGTGTGACTTAGAATGCTAATTTTTTCAATTTTTAAAATTAATTCAATTTGCATCTCAGTCATAGGCCCCTCCTTCCTCTTCTCCCAGTCCCTTCCTTCTTTCCATATCCCCCCTCCCTTGTTCCTCAGAATAGGGGAGCCCCCTATCTAGATACCCCAGCTCATCTATTCACATAAGGACTGGGTTTGTCTTCCTATGCTTTACCCAATGTTTGGCTGTGAGTCTCAGTATCTGCTTTGAGCCATTGTTGGGTGGAGCCTCTCAAAGGACAACTCTGGTAGCTCCTGTCTGCAAGCATAACAGAGTATTGTTAATAGTGATAGAGGCTGGCCTTCTTCCATGGGGTGGGTGGTAGGGTTGTGCTTGGCATTGGTTGGACATTTCCTCAATCTCTGCTCTACCTGTTCTGTCTTTGTCCCTGCTGGTCTTGTAGGTAGGGTAAGTTTTGGATTAAGGGTTTTGTGGGCTGGTTGGTGTTCTCCTTGGTCCACTAGGAATCTTGTCTGGACAAAGGGTTTCCCCTTCAGTCTTCATGGCCCCTGCTACTAGGAGTCTTAGCTAGAGTTCCCCTCATATCCTCCCAGTGTCCTACTCTGATTTAGGTCTGTAGCTTGTTGCAGAGATGTCCCCACCCACTGCTTCTCTTTCTTTGCAAGCCTTCTGCCCTCCCACCCCTACTCTCCCAGGTCTGATCTCCTTATTTCTCTTTGCACTCCCTTTTCTAGCTTGTTCCTACTCTTCAATGACCACCTCTGTATATTCCATTTCTCCTTCTGAGTGAGATTTACACATCCTCCCTTGGGCCCTCCTCCTTACTTCTCTTCTTGACTAAAATGCACTTTTAAGTGAGAACATACCATGTGTGTCTTTCTGGGTCTGTGTTATCTCACCCAGGACGGCAGTCTACAAATTGGGGAAAGATCTTCACCAATCCTATATCTGACAAAGGGCTAAAAACATCCAGAATATAAAAGGAACTCAAGAAATTAAACACTAACAAACCAAATAATCCAATTTTAAAAATGGGATACAAAACTAAACAGATAATTTTCAACAGAGGAATCTCAAATGGTGGAGAAGCACTTAAATGCTCAACGTCCTTAGTCATCAGGGAAGTGCAAATCAAAATGACTTTGAAATTCCGTCTTATACCTGTGAAATTGGCTAAGCTCAAAAACTCAAGTGACAGCACATGCTGGAGAGGATGTGGAGAAAAGGAAATACTTCTCCACTGCTGATGGGAACACAAACTTGTACAACCACTTTGGAAATCAACTACTTTCTCAGAAAACTGGGAATAACCCTACCTCAAGACCTTAACTACACCACTCCTGGGCATACACCCAAAAGATGCTCTACCGTACAACAAGAACATTTGTTCAACCATGTTCACAGCAGCTTTATTCATAATAGGCAGAAACTGGAAACAACCTAGATGTCCCTCAATAGAGGAATAGATACAGAAATCATGGTACATTTACACAACGGAATACTACTCAGCTATTTAAAAACAAGGAAATCATGAAATCTGCAAGCAAATGGACAGAACTAGGAAAGGATGCTAACTGTTATTCATGGTTTCCTGTAGGGGGCACGAGCTTACAGATAGTGCCAGAGAAACTAGAACTGTTAAACATGCAGGACTTTTTCTCCAACAGAAGACATTGACACCTGTTTTCCAGCCAGAAGGCTAGGAATAGATGTGTTTTGGAAATCTTTGCCCTTCTGTAAAGCCAGCCTCACCGAATGCCCCAGAATCCTGAGTATTGTCTGTCAGTCACTAGAACCCATACTTATTACAAGCCCTTCCTCCTTAGGTTCTTGTCATGAGCTCTGTTTCTCAGTCAATAGAACCCATTCTTGTGGAAAAGGTCACAGGTATTTTGCTAAAGAGATGTACTTTCCAAAGGTGTTTCAATGCAGCCATGCTTAAAGCTTCCTTGTGATAGCTGTCACAGGGAAACTTTCCCCCAAAGTTTTACTGTTTAACTATGTGGGAAATAGTTGCTTGGTGTCAGACTCCAGAAGTTTTAACCTAGTACCGGCTAAGTCTTGCTGACCTGAGTTTCACTGGGGGCCATGAGGCTTGCAGGGACCCCCACAGTTTCCATATTGATTCTTCACCCACAATTTACAACTCGCTAATAAAAAGAAAGTATGCCTAAAAGTAGAACAGGACTTGTGGGCTGTGGAAAGAGGGTAAGAGCATTCAGCCACACAGTGAATACAGACAGTCCCTGATAGAGCCAATACCTGGTACCCACCTCTCCCACTCTCATATAGAGGGCTTTTCTCCTGCATGCTCCCAGCCTTCTGGCATCTCTCATGTGTTAATCCTTGCGTAGCTTCCTTTAGTCCCTGCTCTCCTGCCATAAGCAGCTCTTTAGTAATATGTTGAGGCTGATGTTGCCTGGCTCCGGGACATGAATGCAACCACTGAAAAAGAAGCTGTGCCTGGCAGTTTTTCCAGTGTCCTCTGTCCTCAAGCTCAGCAGGGCAGGGCAGCACAGCCTGCATCAGCCCACACTCGGCTAACATCTTTTGATAGGAAGGCTGAGATGGCAGGGTCTCAGGGACTCTTGGTTTGGTGCCTCCCAGCAAGTGTGAGCTTTGTGGAGAATTCTCCAGAAGTTCCATTGAGCTTTTTTATTTGCTTTCCAGTTGGATAATCTCAAAATCCCCAAATGAGACTGTGAGCCTGAGTGTAGTTCATTGTGGAATTCTTAGCAAGTTAAAGCCATCCTTCTGGCTTCTGGGTACATTTCTTCTATGGCTCTGTAAATTTGGGCTGGGGGTTCCTTCAGCATGAACATGGCCAGAAGTAAAATTTCTGAGGTCTGAGATGACCATATGGTCAGAGAGGAGGCTAATATCTTGTGCCTTGATACAAACTTGATACTAAAAGAACATTTGTGCTGTAGAAGCAAGCCCTGGGCTAGTGGAAATAGGTTATACTCTCAAAATGAGAATACCAGTATTCTACCAATTTTATAATTTTGAAAGCACTGCATTAAAAATAATTTTACTTTTTGGATCTGTTGATCTCCTTGTGGAGCTCCTGTCCTCTCCAGGTCTTACTATCTCCCACTTTTTTCATAAGATTCTCTGCACTCTGCCCAAAGTTTGGCTATGAGTCTCAGCATTTGCCTTGATACCCTGCAGGGTAGAGCCTTTCAGAGGCCCTCTGTGGTAGGCTCCTGTCCTGTTCCATTTTCTCCCTTCTCCATCCTCTTTACCTTTCTGAATGGGGATTGAGCACAGGGGTCTTTTCTGAGACTGATACTCCAGCCAAGGACCACTCATGGAGATGGCCTGGAACCCCTGCATAGAGGTAGCCTATGGCAGTTCAGTATCCAAGTGGGTTCCATAGTAATGGGGACAAGGACTGTCTCTGACAGGACCTGACTGGTCTGTTCTTTGATCACCTCCCCCTGAGAGGGGAACAGCCTTACCAGGCCACAGAAAAAGACAATGCAGCCACTCCTGATGATACCTGATAGATTAAGATCAGAAGGAAAGGGAGGGGGACCTCCCTTATCAGTGGACTGAGAAAGAGACACCGGTGGGGAAGAGGGAGGGTGGGAGGGGAGGAGGAAGGGAGGTACAGGGGGGATACAAAGTGAATAAACTGTAATTAATACAAATAAAAAAATAATAAAAAAGTAAAAAAAAAATAATTTTACGTAGGAGACAGGCAAGCAACTTGGAGATGTCTAAATTTTACTGCTAATAATGGCTACTGTTGGAAGCACAGCACAGAGGTCCTTGAGCCTACGGATCTCCAGAGAAACCAGGGATGCTAAACATGCAGGACTTCCTTTCCAAAGGGAAAGATGAAAAACCTGGTCTTCCATTCAGAAAGCTGAGAATTGGAAATGATTAACTGCCGGTCATCTGTGTCATCTGTTGGTCCAGGCCATATCAAGCTTCTATAACCAGAACTAGAGATGGCTAGTAATCTAAATGACCCTTACAGCTAGAGGCTCCTCCAAGCTCCCACAACTAGGTCCGGAGGTGGCCAATAGTCCAAATGACCTCTGTGTTGTCTGTATGACCAAGCCAGACCCGTAGGCCCTTAAGCTAGTACAGGTAGCCTATCTCTAGAACCCATGTTCTTGGAAGAGTTGACACTAGCCTGAGTTGATTTTCAATACAATTACGCTTCTTTGTGCACTAGGGATTGTATTATACCACGAAACTTTTTTTTTTTTTCCAAATTGTGCTATGCTTAAGTCCCCTGATATTATACTCCCTGAAGTCTAATCCAGGTTGATGAAGTCAGTCTCCACTGGGTTTTCATTCTTATCTTTTTGTGAGGTTTGCTTCCCTGTATGACAACTACAGGAACCCACTCAGGCTACAGTTTATTAAACACTATTTTTAAAGTCTAGTATTTTGCTATAAATGTCACAAATATCATTACATTTAATAGTTAACACAACCTATGCCAACAACATTGATTACCTATCTAAAGACAGACCTGAGATGAGAGAGATTTAAGTAGCCAGGGTCACACAACTGATAAACTGTAAAATGAAATTTACATCAAGCTCTATCTGAATTCAAATCTTGCTTTAACCACTGTGCAGTGTTTAAACTGTCAGCGTTATTAGCCAAAGCATGTCTTTGCAATCTCAGGATCTCTAAAAATAGACTGCCAGGAGAGCAGAGAGACGAAGCAGGCTTCCTACAGTATCTTCTAAACCAGGCGTCTAGGATTCCAAAGGCTGAGTCGATGCTCCCTGCTGAGGTATCGTGGCTTTCTCTGCTCACACACCTGGAAGCCTCTCCAGGAGCCTAGGGAGGCAGGTGACCCCAATGCATGCAGGCCAGGAGCAGCAGAGAGGGTGCTTGTTTGTGTGTGTGTGTGGGTGGTGGCGGTGCAGGTTTTGCTGGGTTGGTGTGGGCCTGTGAAGCAGTGTGGGGAGCTAGCCTGGAGCTAGACTGAAAACCGCTAGACTGTGGATCTGTCGGCATCTGGCTGCACTGAGACAGGGACATGGTGGCTCAGGGAGGATGCAAGAGAAGCCACCAAGGGACTCCAAGTTCTTGCAGCAAACTAACATGTAACAGAAAGGGTCACTTGCCTGAAAGCTAGTGTCCGATGAACACGCGCGTGCGCACACACACACACACACACACACACACACACACACACGCAGCTGGTGACAAGACACCGGGCTAAAGACGCTGGAGACAGCTGGTTCTTGGAGTTTGAACATTTTTTTTCCCTATGGGGAAATGAAGGCAAGACTATGTTCATCCAACTGCAATTATGCCTCTACTGGGAATCATGAACCATGTATTACCATACTACTGTTAGGGTCTTAAATTCTCTGAAGGAAAAAACCCAGGCCCAAGTAGCATGTAAAAGCAAAGTACGTTTATTTCTGCAGAAGTCCAGCATGCTGGGGTCACCACCTTTACAACATGGTGGTGACCCCAAGGGAGCTTCGAAGCCAGAAAGGAGAATTCCTACTGTGGCTAAGTGACCTTGATTGGGATTGGCCAGTTCTTCTCAGAGTCCCGTGGAGGCTACATGACTCCTATCAGGACTGATAGGTGCCTATGGAGGCTATGTGACTCTGGTCAGGGCTTAGGTACTTTTCAAACTGATAGTTAAGCAACCTTAACTTCCCCAGGCCAGATGTCTTGGCTGTTTCTGATTGGTTGCCCTTTTCTGTGTGTGTGTGTGTGTGTGTGTGTGTGTGTGTGTGTTTTCCTGTAACTCTTAAGCCTGTTAAGTCTAGCAAGAAAATGAAGCCTGTCAAGGAGTTGGTCACACTTATTTAGCCAGGCTCTCACCATGTGCCCAATGCTAAATCAGGTACTTTCTGTATTATGATTTCTCATTACAGCACACTGAGGTGCTTATTAATATTCTTGCTAATTATTTTTTTCACCCTTTTCCATATTCCACACTTGGTTTATATAGTGTTAGGGCTTGAACTCAGGGCTTCAGTAATGACAGGCAAGCACTCTACCAGCTGAGTAAGGAGGGAGAGATGCCTAGAAGAGTTCTTTGTTTTGCTGTTTTCAAGCAGTCTCATGTAGTCTAGGCTGGCTTTGAACTTGCTATGTAGCCCTTCCTCCTGCCCAAGTGTCAGCCAAGATTGCAGGCATGGTCCACCATGGCAGCTCAGGGGCTTTTGGAAGGTAGTGTGAAAGTTCCTGGTTTGGGTAGGTAAGTCTGGGAAACATTTCCCTCACATTTGCAGGAGCTGTGAACCAGAGCTATCCCTGAGGGTATAACTGAGCCCTGTAGTGTTACAGCTGGGGAGATGACAGACAGCAGAGGTTTCCAAGGAGCAGATAGCTCAATCCATGAGCTACTAGCAGAACTCCTTCCTGGTGTGTGTGGATCCTGGAAGAGGCAGCTGAAACCCACAGCCCCACCCCACCCCACCCCACCCAGAGACTAGCTAGGCTCACACCAGTTATTTTTCCTCACCACATCCTTTCCCTACCCAGTCCTGGGCCTCAAGCCCCCTCCCTCACCAACTCGCCCTACAGTGACACTGTAACAGCTCTCCTTATACAACTGCAGCCTCACTGTCTGAAGCACCCTCCTCATGGCCTTCAGTTCCCCTCCCTGTCTGGGGATCTTACTGCTACAATAAATACCTGGACAAAAGCAACCTAGAAGAGAAGCGGTTTGTCTTAGCTTTCAGTCCATCATAGCAGGAAGTCACAGCAGCAGGAGCTTGAGACAACAGTTCCCATCACACCATGGTCAAGAGCAGGGAACAATGAATTAGCGTGTATACATGAGAGCTCATCTGGCGCTCTCCTTGTCCGATCCAGGGCCCAGCCAGAGAAATGATGCTGACCACATTCAGAGTGGGTCTTCCTACCTCAGTCAAACCAGTTAAGAAAATCTCTCCCAGACATGCCCAGGGACCAACCGACTTAGAAGCAAATCCCTCACTGGGACTCCATTCCCAGTTAATGGAGGTATTGTCCCAAGTTAACGATCAAAACTAATCATCACAAGATGCATTCCATTCAGCCTAACCCTCATGCTCCTGGGGATTTACTTGTCCTGTGTGTGCACTCCCTTCCTAGCCCACTGCTGGCCTACCTCAGGGCCCCTAGCTCCCTCAGCACTGACTACCCACCCCTCTGCTTGGCCCCATGAAAAAGTTCACGGTAGTATAAGTTAAACTAAGTTAGGAACTAGGTTGTTCTTTTTTTTCCCCCGTCAAATATGCTAGTTTATTCTTCGAGAATTTCATGCATCCGTACAATATGTTTTGATCCCATTTACCTCTCATTACACTTTTTAGCTCTCAGATGCTCTAAACTCTCTCCCAACTTCATATCCTCTTTAAAATATGTTTTCATTTTATGTGTGTGAATGCCTTGTCTGGATGTATGACTTGCGCCACCTGCGTACCTGGGTTGTTTGCCCTCAGAGTCCAGAAACTGGATGCCAGAGCCCCTGGAGCTAGAGTTAAGGATGGCTGTGAGCCACCATGTGGGTGCTGGGAACTGAACCTGGGTCCCTGGAAGAGTGTTCAGTGCTTTAAACTGTTGAGCCCCTTTCCAGCCCTCCCCTCTTCCTAAAAAGTTCACCAAGACCTCAGGAGGAACCCTGACCCCCAATCCCGCATCACACAGCATGGGCCAGGAGGAGCAAGCTCAGAAGCCACCGTGGTGAGGGTGGGACAGAAGACACCCGGAGGCCCAGTGACACTAAAATAAGCAAATAAGTGGTGGAGAGATGGGAGAGAGAGAGGGAAGAACGGTGTGTGCACTATGAAGAGGGGTGGAACTGGAGACATGAGGGTGGTGAGCAACAGCTGGGTGTGAGTAGGCTGCGCAGCCACCTGAGACCATGGTGAGGTCCTGACCTGTGCTACTTGCCCAGAGCCATGTCTGGGTCCTTGGCCCTCAGCAGCTGGGCTCTGTGCTGATGTCCACATTCCATGCCGCCACCAAAGACTATGCAGACGTCCCTGACTGCTGCTTAGGGTCATGTTGATGCCCCAGGGCTGTGCAGAGCTGGCCCTGCACCTTGCCAGCTAAAATACTTGGGAGAGCTGGCCCTGAGGGCAAGAGAGCTGTCAGGCTGACCAGTTAATTCAGCTATCACTCAGGCCCGGATCCACCCCAACATTTACCTCATCTATGAACTGCTGGAGCCCAAGAAGGGGCTGGTTCCACAGACCTAAACAACACAGGGGAACCACGGGATATTCAAGAGAAGCCCTAGTGAGGATTCAGTATTGAAAGCGTGGCAGATGCCAGAGGTCTTGAACCAGACCAGTGACTCATTGCAATGAACATTTGCAAGAAAAGCTGTTTGGGCCAAAAGGTATACTGTGTGACACACCGCGGCACACTGCAGTTTCCATGGCAAGGTGTTGGTTTGTTTCTATTTGTTTGTTTGTTTTTGTTTTCTTTGGGGGGAGAGTTGCAAGGGCAGAGGAGGGATATGGAAGGGCAGGGAGATGAGTGGGATTCATGTGTATGGTGTGAAAGAGCAATTTGTACTTGGCTCATGTGCCCAGGGGTAAGGAGCCATCTCCCAGAGTGTGGGCCATCTACCAGGGGCCACATCCTTGAAGAAATCTGACTCTCCTTCTTCCAGAAGCCATCAGCTGTCAATAGTTCCTCAGAGAGGGGTGGGGGGCCGTGAGTCCCTCCATACCCCATGCTGCCCTGACCACTGGCTGTGAGCTCACGAGGGCAGAGGTCCTGTCACGTCCAGTAGGCACCGTGTTGTGGTGGTCCTCCCTGACCTCTGGCTCTTACAATTTCTTCACCCCCTCTCTTGCCTTTGGGGTTGTAGATGAGGGACTAGAGCCTTAAGTTTTCCTGCCTGACCCATAAAACTGCCTGGCAGCAAGAATTTCCCACCATTTCTTCCACATTATGTATTGAGGCAGGGTCTCTTACTCAGCTTTTTCTTTGAGCTGATCCAATTAGCTTCCTTGCTCTGGGCAATTCCTCGTGTTCACCCCAACCGCTAGGTTCAGGCAGCTAACAAGCCCACCTGACTTTCTAACTTATAATTTGTGAAGCAGGCACTTTACCTGCTGGGGAATCTCCTCAGACCCTTTCTACACTTAGAACTAAGTCTCTCTTGTTTTATCTATAAAGTGTTACCAAAAGCATAATGTCTAGGCCAAAGTTATAGTTATGTAAAGCATATTATAAACGTCAAATGCGTAGGAAACCATACGCGGCTAGCTTTGTACTGTTCACAGCTTTCTCACACACGCCGGCCAAATGCATTCTCTTGGATTTCCTCTTCTCGGAACCATGCTGTTTTCTTTGCATCTCCTTTGCAGGGATCTTTCTCATACTTCCTTTCTTTGGTTTTAAAGGTCCTTTCTTTTTATCGTGTGCTTCCACGACTTCAGCACTACTTGTTGAATAAAAACCACTTGTTTTTTGGAGTCTTTTGGTTTAAAGTCTAGCTTAGACCAGTTGTTCAAAAGCTTCCCATACAGCCTCTTCTTTTCATTGCTCTCTTGGAATAATTTTACTTTCCTCAAAAAAAAAAAAATCTTTCTAGATTTTTTTTTTTCCATTTTCAAGTAAATTCCCAACTTGTTTTGTTTTGGAAAGACCCTGGGAGCTCACACCTGGCTCCTGAATATCCTCAAAAAAGCCCTTGTCTTATTGTCTTGAGCTGGCATCAGGGAAAGAACCATACACAGATTGGAGAGAAGGCGCAGGTGGAGGAGCCTAAGCTCAGGTTCAGCCAGCAATTCAGGGAACATTCTGGAACACACTGTACTTAGAACCACTCCTTGGTTCTGAGCCGGCTTCTGGAAAAGACACAAGAGAAGGGAAGAGGGCAAGACATCAGCAGAGCTTCTTGAATGGAGTGTTCCCCTAGACGATGTGGGACAGTTCCTTTGGGAAACTGGAAAGGCCTGGGGTCTGGGTTCTGCCTGAGTGTGACTCAGGTCTTGGCTTCCTCTGGCCCTCTTCATTTGGCCAGGTGTATGTAGCTTTCATCTATGTAGAGGGACTTAGATGCTCTGCCCGTCTTCATGCTATCTCTAAGCACATGTTGGGACAGCTCAGGTCTGTCTTGTAGCACTCAAGGGACTGCTATGCTGTGGTGAGGCTCCATTACTGCCTGTGTGCTGTTCCACCAATCTAGGGCGTGCTCTTTAGGGGTTGGTTCATTCTACACAAGCGATATTTTTCTTTTTATGGGAGATCTTGTTCTTTATGGAAGAAGTAGAACAGAAAATTTACATAGCTGAATCTGTATATCTATTTTCGTTTATTTTTATAAGTGTGTATATACACATGTGTGCTATACACGGGTGGGAGAGGTATGCTTAGGCACACGTGGGCATGCATGGGGAGGTCAGAGGTCAGTGCAGAATGCCTCCCTCAGTTACTCTATCTCATGTTTTACACATGGTCTCTCACTGAATCCGGATCTTATCATTTTGGACAGATTGCTGGCCAGTGAGCCTCACCGCATCCATTGGTCTCTGTCTACATGGTGCTGGGTTACCCTTGGTTCTTTTAAAGCAAGAACTCTACCCGCTGAGCCATCTCCACAGCTCCCTACTTGAACAGCTTCTGATAAAGATATTTTATACCAAAGAAATGAGACTTTTTTTTCTTTTCTATTTAATTTTTTTAAATCACCTTGCTCGTGTGTTCTTTTTATTAAATAGAACACTTTCTGGAGCAGATGTTGAGACCCTATTTGGCCTATTATGTATTCTCTCTATAGCTCCGTTCTTTTGCTCATGCTCTTGACAGTTTTTCTTAACTCCATTATCTAGTGTAGCTATTAAATTTTTATAGCAGAAATTACTTTTCTAATTCCTAAGCAATTATTCTCTGACTATCCTATTTTTTAATGCAGCTTGCTCATGTTCCACGGACAAAAAAAAAAAAATCTCACTTCAGATTTCTGAGTTATTAATAAAAGTAGTTTTAACTTTTTTTTTCCCCTCTCATTGTGGATATGTTTCTTCTGTTACTCTCTTTTCTTTGTAGAATTTTGTTTTGAACTTCGAACAGTTAGTTGTTTTAGTGTGCCCCTGCGTGTGTATTTACATGCGTGCATTCACCATCTATGGGTACACATAGATACTGAAGGACAGCTTCAGGTGTTATTTCTCATCCACCTTAGTTTTGAAACACAGTCTGGTCTGAACCTCACATAGACCACAGTGAGCGGCCAGCCAACCCCAGGGATCCGCCTGTCTCTGCCTCGCCATGCCTGACTATTTTTGGCATGGGTTATGAGGATCACACTCAGGCCCTCATGCTTGCAGCTGTCTCTCCAAGCTCTTTGGTTTATTCTTTGTTTTGTTTTCTTATCTTCTTTCTTCCTTTTGTTTCTTATGTCCTTCTTTCTCTACTAGTCAGATGGTGTTCCTCAAAATGCTCATGATTCTTGTGGATTAAGGGAAGAAAGGAGAAGGCTATTTGGGAGGCCACTAACACAAATGCCGTCCACTATTTCCCCACTAAGATGTTTGCCCCCGTGCACAGGGATGGCTGGAAGCTGTTTGCATGTTCAGAGCATGTTAGGTGAAAGGTGACCATCTGTGGCCAGGGGAGACGAGACAGGAGCATCGCTGCTCTCATCATAAGCTAGGAGGTTTACTGTGATCGGCAGCAAAGCCCAAAACTGAGACCCATGCCTGCCAGGAAGCAGAAATGTGCTTGAGCAAGTGACTGGATTGTTCAATAATTAGGTTCCACATCGCTCTCTTAATCTCTTTTCCTGCTAATTCTGAGTCCCAGGGGAGGGGCGGGGGGCACCTCCTGCCTCTGCTGCCACACTCCCTGGAGTGGCTTCTTTTTTTTTTTGGGGGGGGGGGGGTCCTCTGTTCTGGAACATTCATTTGTTGCCACCTGCCTGCATTGTGTCCTTTGAAATCTATCAAATTCCCTCTTTACTCGTCTAGCCTCAGATTCCACGACTTTCGGAGTATTGTAAATTTATTCTGTTTGAGATTCTTTTCTGTTATTCGAGTAGCTTAATGTGAGAGCTGTTTGTTGTTCTAAACTGAAAGTGTAGATTCCATAAAACATATAAAGCACCTCACTCAGTGTCCACGACATCAGAGCTACTCAATAAACAGCTGCTGGTGTGAGATTATTATTAAGCTGGAGTTGTCAAAACATTTTTACTTCGACTGAGCCAGAATCATTTTCCTTATGACATTCGGTTGAGTCCAACTTCTGTCTCTGAAACCCCATGTCATGGCTCCACTCATCTGTCACAGGGACTCATAGCTGCATACAGAATCATCTTCCCTCTAGGATAAATATTCCCAGTGCCTGAAACCCTTCTTCATTCAGCAACACTTTGTGTCTCCTCTTCGTGGTTTCATTTTCCTCTAGATCAGTGGTTCTCAGCCCTCCTAATACTGCAACATTTTAACATAGTTTCTCATGGTTCCTCATGGTTCCTTTATGGTTGTGGTGACCCCCCCCACCATAAAATTACTGTATTGCTACCAGATAACTGTAGTTTTGCTACTGTAATGAATCACAATGAAAACATCTAATATGCAGGACATCTGAGAGGAGCCTATGGGTTGAAACCATTGCCTTAGATGGGATTTAACTTCCTAATTTTTAAAAATTATTATTTTATGTATGTTTGCCTGCATGTACCTCTGTGTACCTACATGCATGCAGTACTCACGAAGAACAAAAGAAGCTGTCAGAGCTTCTAGAACTGGAGTTACTGACAATTGTGAGCCTGTCTCCAGGTGTTGGGAATTGAACCCAGGTCCTCTGAAGGAGCATCCACTGCTCTTAACCACTGAGCCACTCCCCAGCCTTAAGGTTCTAATTTCTGATCAGGTGTTTGACACTGAAAGCCACCCGTTGGGCATGATGGAGACATTCACATTTCAGCTTTTCTACAGCTCATGGACATGTACAGCTTCTGCCTAGTACTGCTGATTGCTGCCACCCTCTGCCCCTAGACTGTGACTCACAGAGAATCAAATTCACACAAGTCTTCTCTAATGAGTTCCCAGGTCACAGTGCTGTGACTCATCTTGTCCAAGGGCAAAGTGATAACTGCTGAGTGGACGTGAAATTCGAAGACAAGAGGCACACTGCAAAGATCCCATCCGCTTCCTCCCACCCCAGCATGAATGAGATCCCTTCACACCTAACAATTTACATTTCATGCATGTGGTCATCCCTTTGTTGAAAGGCACTGGCATCTAAAACTGTGTAGTTATAGTATGATTTGAAGGTCCTTGCATGGAAGTGAAAGGAAAAATATCCCTTATAGGAATAGAAGTGAGCTCTCTGAAAAGTTAGCTACATGCCCAAGTTCAGGACCAGTCACTGGGTTCTGCAGAGGCTGACTCAGAGCTAGCAAGTTTCTTCTTAAAGAATGCCTCAAAGCTTTTGTCTCAAAGTGAGTCTGGGGCCAGGATATACATGAAGAAGTTGATGGGGCCAGGCATGGAGGACCAAGGTGATGGTCCCTGTAGGGCAGCCAGAGCACTGTGTGGAATGTGCTGTCTGGCTAAAGAGAGACAGATCAGGTATTTCCATCACTTCCCTGAAGTAAGTCAGGACAGGCCTAAAGATAGCAATGGAAGGGTCAAAAAGGGATGTCAATTCATAAATGGAGAAGTTACTTGAAAATCATTTGATATCTGAAATTTCTGATCTACAAAAAACGCTAGCAGGTGCTTTTTCTCTTCTGGGGAATCTTGTTTCTTGGCAGGAAATACTCTTCTCACATAGAGGAGTGCATGATTGGGTTAGTAAATAATAAAATCCATAAAAATGGAGAGTGTGTGAGTATAAATTGCATCTGAAGCACCATCTGCCTAATCATCGAAAAAGAAACCAAGATAGACCACCCCCCCCATGTTTGTCTAGAATTAATTCTGCCCTGCACAGTACTCAAGAACCACCACCTTCCTAGCCGTATGTTAGTATGGACATCTTCTAGATCTGACACAAAGGAAGCTGCTTTCTTATCTGAAGGCAGAGTCCAGTCCTATACACCTGGTGTTGTTGCTAGAATAAAGAGAGAGTCTTTGTTCTAGAAATTTCCAAACAGATTATGTGCCAAAGTAAGAACATTTCAGAAATACCTCAGGTGAGTAGCTATCATTCATTATATGATTCAAAGGTCAGTATTTAGGATTGAAATTGTGCTATTTTTTTTATTTCCCTGCTTATATCAATGACAAATATTGATTTGCTTCTTGCAACAAAATTTATGTGACCTTAGCTACATAAAAAAAAGTTGAGGGTTTATCCCTTGACTGTCCAACATGGACTTTGAAGACCATTCTCTGCCCTCTCACTGGTTCACTCACACAACAGATACTAAGCATCTGCCAAGGGGCAAGCATGCAGGTTCTGAGGGTACAGAAACTAAAGCAGCATGTCTACTGCCAAACAAGCCAGCACAGGACAACATGAATTGCTCTCAGAGATGTATGATGGATGCTGTGTGTACAGTGGAGGAGGAATCTGACATCCTGCCTGGGCTGCCGGGAAGGGGTTAGGTGAGCTTCCATCTGATTGTTGACATAGGAAATCTGCAGCTCACTAGGTGGACAAGGTACACTGAACATCTATCTCATGCTGGAGGGAGACTGCAGAGGCTGCGTACGAACAGCTCTGGCATGAACTTAGATGGGCAGGAGATGTGGCTGGAGAGAAGACAATGTCTGAATCATGAAGAGCCTTAAACACCATGCTGAGGAACTCAAATTTCATCCTTTGTACAGGGGGAACCATTAAATGTTATTAAGAGATATTATTAAGCAGACATTAAGAGTTTGATACTAGGTTTAGAAAGTGATTATGATGTTTTGAAGAGCAAATTAGAAATGATAAGGCAGCACTTAAGGAGGAAAAAGGATGGAAGGAAGGATTAAATAGAGTTCAAATAGAAATGTAATCATTGTTCCTAGGGCTGCCTTATTAGTGTACCACAACTCATTGCTTAGAAACAGCAGAAATCCATCATTTCTCAGTATTAGAAGTTCAAAGCCAAGGTGCTGCCAAGTTTGGGTTCTTTCTGAAACCTGTAGGAGAGAATCCTTCCTTCTTTCCTCCTGGTATTTGGAAGGAGCCATCAGAACCTGGTGGCCTTTGGCTTGCAACAGTGATGCAACCTCTGCCTCTGTTGTCAAATGGGGTTCTCTTTGCGTGTACATCTTCCTCTGAGATTCTCCTCTCTCCATAAGGTTGCCAAACACAATCGTGTTAATGCTCATGCTTATGACATTATCTTTAATTGATGATATCTGCAAAGACTGTTTCCAAATAAGATGACATTCATGGGAACCAGGAGTTTGGGGATCCGATTTAATCAGGATAGTAGGCTTGTGGGTACTTAGCTTGTGGTGGACTGAATGAAGCATGCATAGTCACTGGACTTCAGCAGGCCTCTGGTTGGTTATAAACCAAGACGGACAAACCTGGAAATAAGAAGAGCTTCTGAGCTGAGGGGAGGAGTTTAGTTTGTGGACATCAAGCCTGAGAGATCAGTGGGGCATATAGAGAGTGGCATCTGAGACCCTCTTTTGAGGTGTTACAGGAACCATTGGCTGAAACCCAAATTCAGTGGTCCTCCTGAGAGAATTATGGACTCCATAAAGAAAAAAATAGACAACGAAAAGCCCAGTCTAACCATGGGGTGGTGTGGAAGGGGTCTGAGGAGAGGACCCTGTTTAATAATAGCTACCAAGTTCCAGGTGTGGACAGCTGCTGTCAGCCATGCGAGACTGCTTGGAACCTGACCCTCTAGTTCTCATGGGGCCAGGGTACTAGTCCACAGAGCACAAGATGAACTTGTCCCACTGAGCTCTGCACAATGCAGAGCTGTGAGAAGATGAACACAGGGGTAGTTCATCTAAGTAAGTCTATATTTTAGAGTGGCAATATCTACCCGAAGCAAGCATGGGCCTCGAGTGTACCAGAGGAACCTGCTTGCCTTCCTCTACCTGGGTCTCCAAAGCAGCTAGTATTGTCCCTTTTAAATAGCAGTGCCAGGTGGCAGTAGGCTTTGTATTTTAAAATATACTTTATGATTTACGGGTGATGGTCATGATCCCAGTCTTCTCTTTTGATATTCTTCATCTAGAGTGTGTTACCAAGGGCAGGAATTATGTTTGCCAATTTTGTTATTTCTCAGGTCCTTTAGGCTGCAGAGAGATTACAGGTAATTTTTGAAAGAAACAATGAGATGTGAACAAAACAAAATTTTAAAAAAGAAGAAGAATTTCAGAGATAGGGAAAGGTTAACATGTTCCATTTACAGCAAACTTTGTTGGCCTTCTGGCCCAAATGTCACCACATGTTCTTGTATTTAACTAGTCTTCCTCTTCAGCAAATATCATTTCTGTTTACTGGACAATGTGAAATATCCAATGTGCATCATCTTCTCAGTTTTACTTAATTATACTTCATACTACATACATAACTACATTTAATTATATATACATTTATATGTGCTTCAGTAAACAGAAATATACCTGAGAATGTTTGGGCCAGCACTCTCACACCAGAGACCTGTTGTTCCTGCTGTTTAGACCTGTAGCCACGGTCCACATGAGGAATCTGGGATTTGAAACATGACTAGTCCAACTGTGACTGTTCCAAACTGAGATGTTGACTAAGTGTGAAAGTGACCTCAAATATTTAATATAAAAAAATGAAGAGGCCTCATTAATAATTTTGAATGGATTATATATTGATGGAATGACCAGCTCACCAGGTTATTCCCAATGGAGTTATATAGCCACTTATAAATTGAACGTAATCAACAGCTATCTAAATAGACATAAGGTCTGCCCGGTAGGAGAGGTTTTTCTTAACCTGGTACTGTAAATCTAGCCAACTATTTGAGGCTGTTGAGATCACAGTTACTAGAGGAGAATCCATTTCTGCCTTGTTGTTGTTTTTCAAGACAAGGTTTCTTTGTATAGCTCTGGCTGTCCTGGAGCTCACTCTCTAGGCCAGGCTGGCCTTAAACTCACAGAGTTCTGCCTGCCTCTGCCTCCTGAGTACCCAGATGCCTGCCATTTTTTTTAAAAACATTAGGTATGCCTAAAGGTGATAATACAACCAGTATCATTTCTAACTCTATTCTAAAATCTTATCCTTGTGCTCACAGGTAAGTTCAACTCTTAGCCCTCACAAAAAAGCTTTTTTTTCCCCTACAGCAGATGGAGACAATTACAGAAACCCATAACTGTGAAGAGAAGATTTTGTGTATTGTATAAATGCATTCCCTGTTAATTAAAAAAAAAAAACAAAAAACAAACAAACAAAAAAAAAACACCTTTAGCATTGGTAGAATAGAAGGTGGGACATCCAGCAGGCAGAAAGAATTCTGGTATAGTGCCAGGTATGAGAAATTTTTCTGGGAATATATGAGGAAGACATATGCATGGTACCTGAGGACAGGTAGCCATCTACGTGGCAGAATGTAGATTAGAATAAATGGGTTATTTTAAGATGTGAGCTAGTCAGAGAAGAGCCTAGCTATATGGCCTAGGTATTTGTAAATATGTTTTGAGTCTCACAAGTCTTTATTCCAGCAGCTTAGGGCTCAGAGAATAAAACACACCAATAGCCACAACTGTCAAAATGTAGAACACATCAGACCAGAATGCCTATACCCAATTGACACATCTACAATGCAATCACTACCTGTAAGGCTCAGAAGATATCATGGAATAGAGCAGAAAGATGATAAGAGCCAGAGACTGCTTGGAGACAGCGTCTTCTATATATGACACAGAAGTTGTCCCCATGAAATCTAAAAAATATGGTCATCTAACGGAGAGCTGTACAATGACTGCACAGCTTAACACGCCAACACTGATGGGAGACCTCTCTCCTTAGGCCACCCTGCCCCAAGTTGAGAAGCTACAGGCAATTAATGGTGCTAGGACAGGGAGTGTAAGTCTTCTCCAGCGATGAAGCCCTGATGGTTTGTCCAACCCCAAGTAGTCAGCCCTAAACACACAATACTAAAGGGACTCAGCAGGTTACATACATACATACATACATACTATAATAAAGAAGAAAGATTATGAATTTGAGAGAGTCAGGGAAGCATAGGAGTAGTTGGATAGGGGGAGAGTGGAAATGATGTGAATAAAGTGCTCATGTGTGAAACCCTCAAAAATTTTTAATTTGAAATTTAAAAAGTTACCTGGGAATGGCTGATAGACCCAAATCTGAAAGCTTATGTTATAAAACTTGTAGTAGAAAATACAGAAGAAAACTTTTACTGTCTTGTGTGTGAGAATGTTTTTTATGTAGGGTGAATAGGAAAGAAGGCATGTAGAAATTAGCGTTCATTATATTTGTTTTCTGCACATTGATAGGTTCCATAAAATTTCAAAGCAAGTGTACAGATTGAGAAAAAAATTCCAATACATAATCCTTCAACAGCAGAATTACATTGTGATTGTGGCATTCTTATAATTCAACAGTAAGAAAACAGTACATAAATATGGACAAAACACGTGCATAGAGATTTCATCGAATAAAGGTATTCAAGAGCTTCTTAGCCTTTTGTAAAGAAAAGATACATGAATGTCCAGTACCCACATGGGAACGTATTTAAGGTTAATCAGCAAAGAACATGAATTAAAACTACACTGAGATGTCACTTCATGCAAGCTGGTTAGGATTTAAAACACGAGCAAGCTCGGCATGGTGGCAGATGACTTTAATCTCAGCCCTTGGGAGGTAGAGACAGGAGGATCTCTGTGAGTTTGAGACCGGTGTAGTCTACACAGTGATACGCTGTCTTAAAATTTTTTTTGAGTATTACTACATATTGTCAAGGAGGTAGCGAAACTGCAAGTCTCATTACTAGCCATAATTTAAAATAATATCAGTTTTAAATGTAAATTTATACATACATAATTTATTTTATTTATAATATTATGTAGTTATGCTATAACATAAATTATAATCAGAGATGCCAAGAGAAGAAAAGCATAGACTATTCCAGGGTGGTAAAGACAGAAAGAGTTTTGGGAAAATCACAAAGGAAGTAAAAGCAACGAGGAATTAAAAATGTGAATCTTTTAAAAGAAGGTAAGAGCCCAAACCAAATATAAGGGGGAGGGAAGGAAAGAGAATGAAATTAACACTGGACACACCTTCCTTCCCCATCCCCAGTAGTAAACATCCTACATTTATTCCTTCTGGGACATTTTTGTTGTAGAAGCTGCATTGATCAACATTTTACCATCCCCGGTCATACTTCAGGAGGAATTCTTTCTCCTCCTGATAAAATTGGCAAGGCCGAGTATGTTGACACAGGATGTATACATAGCACCCACCCCATCACCATCACTTGTTTCAAAATAATGAGCCCTGCAGAGGGAACATGTGCTATACCGCTGTGAGCGGTCCTACATCATAAACAAGACTCACTCGGGGAGAAGTTGATATTTATAGTGTTTCATTCCTGTGAATTCATCTCATGTCAAATTAATTGTGTGGCCATGAACTTCACAGTAATGTGTTTCCCAGTGGGTAAGAACACCCAGCATGCTTTGATTAACCAAGTGATTCGGTGTCTGAAGTAATGATTAAAACAGTTCTGTGGTCCCTTGATGCCTCAGGGACAGCCAAACTGTAACAATTTACACCATCTCGTGCTCAAAACCCGTCTCCCTGGGTAAAACCTTGAATGGCTCTTCCCCCTGAAGTAGATCTCATCTGAAGTAGACAGGATTTTTGCTCTTTGATGATGTGCTGTGTATTCTGGTGTCTGAGGTGAGCGTGTCTCAAGTCATCGCTGTGTCTACACTGTTACTCAGGCTGGTGTTCATTTGAGGAATTTTATTTCACATTTGTGTTAACTATCAAAAGGATATTTTAAAAATTGCATGGATAGTATTTTCATTAAGTTCTGTACACTAGGAGTAAATTTTTTTCCTACTGTATGAAAACAGTTGAAAAAGAAAACAAGCCGGGTGGTCTTGGTGCATGCCTTCAAACCCAACACCTGGGAGGCAGAGGTAGGTAGATCTCTGTGAGTTCCAGGCCAGCCTGGTCTATAGAGTGAGTTCCCTGACAGCCAGGGCTACACAGAGAAAGCCGTCTTGAAAACTAAGGATTGAAAAAAAAAATAATGCTAAATGGAACTTTATCAGTTGACTTTAACAGTTTATCAAGAATATTGTACAGTGGGATTTTTCCTTTATGTCCATGCCCTTCCTCCCACCTCGGGCTCATGTGTCTGAACTCTTGATTCTCAGTTAGTAGCATTGTTTGGGGAGGTTTTGAAACCTTTAGGGGTGCTGCCCCACTGGAGGAGTGGGTCGTTGAGTGTGGGACTTGAGACTGGATGGTCTAACCAGCATCTTATTCACTCTGTCCTTCTGTGGACCAGCCTCTGCTTCCACCATGACATCTTCCCCCAACTGATGGACTGTATTCTTCTGAAGCTGTAAGTCCAACCCCCACCTCATCGCTCTTAGGTTGCTTTTTTCAGGATATTTTATCACAGCAACAGGAAAAGTGACTAAGATGGAGAACTGGTACTAGGAAGTATGGCTGTTTCTGTGGTTAACCTGACGATGCCATGAAGCCTTTAGAAATGGCTTGTGGGAAGAATGTGGAAAGTTTTAGAAACTTTGAGTTAAGAAAAAAATTCCTTGGATGGTGTGAACAGATGAATGAACCATTCTGGTGAGAGTATGGAAGACCAGAAGGCAGAGAAAAGTGTAGACTACAGAGGCCTGGCTCTTTAGGGCTCGGAAAGGGCCAAGGACTCTACTCGGAAGTGGGCTGGAAGCCTTTCACATATAGTCTGGCAAAGAATCAGGCACGTGAAGCCAAAGGAAATAAAAACTGTGAGGCTTGGAGAGGAAAGTGTGTTATCAAGATTAAACTTATAAGCGAAGTCTGGGAAGATGGTCTGGGGGGTAAAGTGCTTGCTAATCAAATAGAGGCCCTGAGTTCATGCCCTCAGAACTCACATGAACCTGTCCGTTGTAGCTCACAGCTCTTGCCTCCACACCTGTGCCATGAGGCACACAGAAATTAAATTATAAAGCTGTAGACAAGGGGCATTCAGTCAACATGTCGGCTATAACAGTTAAAGAGTTTGGTGCTTTGAGAAAGAAGCCTGCCAGTGTTGTTATAAAGAGAGAAAATCCCAGTTGTTCAATTTTACCAATGAAGACTCAGGAACCAGATGTTGGGATGAAGGCTTGCTAGCTCAGAGAGGCAGAGAAAGCACCCAGCTGACCTTCCTACTCAGCTCACCTCCCAGAAGAAAACAAAAGCAAAAACAAAACTATCCTACTCAGCTCATGACTCAGAAGGAAAAAGTTCTTCCTCCTTCTCCACGACGTCTTATTACCTTCCCCCTCAATGTCCCTCCTTTCTACGTCCTGTGCATCTCTCTATCCATCCTCTGGGCTTCTCTCACTCTCTCTGTTTTTTTCCCATGTTCACTTCCTGCCAGTCTGATTCCCTGCTCTGCCTCTTGACCTAGGATTGGCTTTACTTAATTCTATTTACGGAAAGCTCTCGGATTAAAGATGTGTTTGCTAGGGCTGAGCCACACTGCAAATACTTGTTTACAGTTAGCAGAAAGTTCTAGGATGAAAGACTGAGCCATACCACAATTAGAAACAGGTTTTTATAGTTCACAATCTCAGGGTTCACAATGGGATCAAATAGCCCTCAACATACCAGGGTTGAGGAGACCGGCCAGCAGTGAAGAGCATGTGCTTCTCTTCAGAAAACCCATGGTCAAGTCTCAGAACCCAAATACAGTAGCTCACAACCCCCTGTAATTCCAGATCCATAAAGACTCAATGCCTCTAGCTGCCACAGGCACTGGCACACAGGTGCACATACCCACCCATACACCGAATTTAAAATAATGTAGTAAATTTTAAAAGAAGCCTGGAGCTCTGCACTAGGATAACAGAGAAGGTGTCTTGAGGGAAGACCCCAACCACTGGAGGCTCCAACTTAAGAAAGTGCAAATTCATTTGAAAGGGAGAATCTATGCCCAGAATTCAAAAGAGAGTATTTCCCCCCGGTCAGCACATTGGAGCTAACACCAGTGTGGTCCAAAGGGGCTACACCTCAAGCTGTAGGACTTAGCATCCTTCATGTGATGCAAGTGTTGAAGACATGACAGATGCAAGATTGAGAGAGTCATGGTAAGCGGCTGAAGCCAGGCCACCTGGAACACGGTCAGAAGCCCTGAGAGGTCACCGTGTGATGCTGTTGGAGAAAGGCTTATGTTGCAATGGAGAGTTTCTAGTAGAGTAGGGCTGGCGCTTTGTTAAGAGGGTATCTTCCTACGAGGGCGGGGCAAGATGGCGGCGCTGGGAGGACTCTCATTCTGAGGAGCAGCACAGCAGGATTGACACAGTTACCAGCAATCAGAACTCGCGGCCATAAAACACAAGGGATTGTGTTTCACAGGTGAGAGGATACCCCACGGTGGGGGGTTCAGCTTTAACTCACCTGGCTAAACCTCGGAAGAGATCCCGGTTCCGCCAGGCGCTTAGTCACCAGCCCAGAGCTACCCACCAGCGCGATCTGGTCACGGTCCCAGACTGAACTGTGGGCCCACAACACCATAGACTGGATTTCCCAGTCGAGAGATAACCCCACGGAGCAGAAAACTATTGGGACCGACCTCAGGTTACCCAGACATCCCCTGGAAAAGACTCGGGTTCCGTGGGCGCCCCAAGAGCCAGTTGGGACCCACAGCCGGGACCCAGGCTCCTGCACGGAGCCCTGCCTGCGCGCCTGATTCGCCACCTCAGATAGAACTGTGGGCACCAGGGCACCAGGACAACAGACTGCGTGTCTCTGGCAGGAGGAAACCCCCAGCGGAGGGGGTCAGCAGCTCTAACGCTTAGGACACCCAGCACCAAAACACTTCCTGGACTCACGCAGACTCTAGTGCAGGCAGGAGCGCTGTGCTCTGCCACCATTATTGAGTTCCCCTAGGGCACTGGGACACACAGCTGCATCCTCAGACCTACAAAAGCCAGAAAGCCATTACAGCAGCCCTCAGATACTGTGCCAAGGATCAACCAGTTATCCCTAGCTAGACTGTCAAAACTGTGGGAATCCCTGGTCCTTCAAGAGGGCTGCACCCACAGCGTCTGGATCAGAGCAGTGCCTGCAGCCGCCATCCCAGACAGAGACATACAGCTTCTGGTCCAGAGTGAGGCACCCAGCCTCCAGACCAGAGCAGTGCCCCCAGGCGCCAACTCAACCTAGGTGCACATTCTCCAGGTCCAGAGCGGAGCAATCAGCCTCTGGCCCAGAGACTTGCTGAGTGCACCTCCCACTTTCCTGGATAGAACTGTGTGCCCCAGGATAACAGACTGAGTTTCCCTGTTGGGAGAAAACCCCACAGCTAGGGAATCAGCAGGTTCTTCAAGAGGACTGTACATGGAAATTTAGTGAGCAGCAGCACACTAAATTTATAACAAGAAACCCAGCAGTGGGGCAGCTGTCTTGAGAAATTCTATGGATAAGAGGAGATCCCCCCGTGCCTAACATAGACCACAGCTACTACTCAGGGCTATAAACCTGAGGTAAGCAGTGGCAACTCCTGAGAAACACTGGCCATACAGTGACCATAACCAAAAAGCAGAGAAGGACTCCTTCAGGAAAAATCATCTTCCGGCCAAGGGGATACTCCCTACCTCAGGACTCCAGGAAGCACAGAAACTAACAACCAACACCTAAATCAGCCCAATGGGTAGAGGTCAGCGTAAAAGCTCAACCAACAAAAGACAGAGCAATATGGCATCTCCAGAACCCAGCAGTCCAGGGGCGAACAGCCCTGAACAATGCAGCATAATAGAAAATCAAGAAGATGACCTTACATCTATGTTGATGAAGAGGATAATAGAGGAAACAAATAAAATATGTAAAGAATTAGAGGAAGATAAAACCAAACAGATCATGGCTATCCGTAAAGAAATGGAAGAAGATAAAGACAAGCAGATTAGGGCCATCCGTGAAGAAATACGGGAAAATGCAGCCAAACAGCTTGTGGCCTTCAGAGAAGAAATAATTAAATCACTGAAAGAAATAAAAGAGACAGAGTTGAAGGAACTAAAAGAAAAAGAGGAAAATATAAGCAGACAGGTGAAGGAAGTAAACAAAACAACTCAAGACCTGAAGACAGAACTAGAAAAATTAAAGAAAACACAAATGGAGGAAATAATGGAGAGGAAAAATTTAGGGAAGAAAACAGGAACTACAGAGGTAAGCATAACCAACAGAATATAAGAAATGGAAGAAAGAATCTCAGGTGTAGAAGATACAATGGAAGAAATCGACGTATCTGTCAAAGAAAATGTTAAATCCAAAAAATTCCTGACACAGACCGTCCAAGAAATCCAAGACAATATGAAAAGACAAAATCTAAGAATAATAGGAATAGAGGAAAAAGAAGACTCGCTTCTCCAAGGCCCAGAAAATATTTTCAACAAAATCATTGAAGAAAATTTCCCCAAGTTAAAGGAGAAGCCAATAAGGATACATGAGGCCTACAGAACACCCAACAAATTTGACCAGAAAAGAAAATCCTCCCGCCACATAATCATCAAAACAGTAAGTATACAGAACAAAGAAAAAATACTAAAAGCTGCAAGGGAAAAAAGCCAAGTAACATATAACGGCAAACCCATTAGAATCACACCTGACTTTTCAACAGAAACTATGAAAGCCAGAAGGGCCTGGACAGATATCATGCAGACCCTAAGAGAACACAGATGTCAACCCAGGCTACTATACCCTGCAAAACTCTCAGTCCTCATAGACGGAGAAAACAAGATATTCAATGACAAAAACAAATTTCAACAATATCTACACACAAATCCAGCATTACAGAAGACACTGGAAGGGAAAATACAACCCAAGAAAATTAGCTTCTGTCAAGAAAATACAGGAAATAATTAACCTTACTACAGCAAAACAAAAAGCAACCAAGCACACAACCTTATGAACACAGCCAACATCAAAATCAAAGGATCTAACAGCCACTGGTCGTTAATCTCTCTCAACATCAATGGACTCAACTCTCCAGTAAAAAGACACAGATTAACAGAATGGATACGTAAACAAAACCCAGCAATCTGTTGCATACAAGAAACACACCTAAGACACAAAGATAGACATTACCTGAGGGTAAAAGGTTGGAAGACGACTTTCCAAGCAAATGGACCCAAGAAACAATCAGGAGTAGCCATTCTAATATCTGATAAAATAGACTTTCAACCAAAATTAATAAAAAGAGATGAGGAAGGACACTTCATACTCATCAAGGGAAAATTCCACCAGGAAGACATCACAATCCTGAACATCTATGCCCCAAATACAAGAGCACCCACATTTGTAAAAGAAACATTGATAAAATTTAAACCACATATAGATCCTCACACATTAATAGTGGGAGACTTCAACACCCCACTCTCAACAAAGGACAGGTCAACAAAACAGAAATTAAACAAAGAAACAATATCTCTGACAGAGGTCATGAATCAAATGGACCTCACAGACATTTACAGAACTTTACACCCAAACACAAAAGAATTTGCCTTCTTCTCAGCACCTCATGGAACCTTCTCCAAAATAGACCATATAGTTGGTCACAAAGCAAGCCTCAACAGATACAAGAAGACTGAAATAATCCCTTGTATCCTGTCTGATCACCATGGAATAAAGCTGGACTTCAACAACAACAGAAATAGCAAAAAGCCTACACACACATGGAAACTGAACAACTTGTTACTAAATGACAGCTTAGAAAGAAATAAAGAAAGAAATTAAAGCCTTTCTAGAACTCAATGAAAATGAAGACACAACATACCCAAACTTGTGGGACACAATGAAAGCAGTGCTAAGAGGAAAGTTCATAGCACTAAGTGCCTTCAAGAAGAAATTCGAGACAGCTCATTCAAGCAACTTAATGGCCCACTTAAAAACCCTAGAAAAAGAAGAAGCAGACACACCAAAAAGGAGTAGACAGCTGGAAATAATCAAACTCAGGGCTGAAATCAATCAATTAGAAACAAATAAAACAATTCAAAGAATCAATGAAACCAAGAGCTGGTTCTTTGAGAAAATCAACAAGATCGACAAACCCTTAGCCAAGCTAACTAAAAGGCAGAGAGACACCACCCAAATCAACAAAATCAGAAATGAAAAGGGGGACATAACTACAGACACTGAGGAAATCCAAACAATCATTAGGACTTACTTCAAAAGTCTATACTCAACAAAATTTGAAAATCTAAATGAAATGGACAATTTTCTTGATCGATTTGACTTACCAAAGCTGAATCAGGACCAGGTAAATCAATTAAATAGTCCTATATCCCCCAAAGAAATAGAAGCAGTCATCAAAAGTCTCCCATCCAAAAAAAGCCCAGGACCAGATGGCTTCAGCACAGAATTCTACCAGACCTTCAAAGAAGAGCTAATTCCAATTCTCTTCAAACTATTCCACAAAATTGAAACAGAAGGAACATTACCAAACTCATTCTATGAAGCCACAATCACCTTGGTACCTAAACCTCACAAAGACTCAACAAAGAAAGAGAATTTCAGGCCAATCTCCCTTATGAATATTGATGCAAAAATACTTAACAAAATACTTGCAAACCGAATCCAAGAACACATCAAAGATATTATCCACTATGACCAAGTAGGCTTCCTCCCAGGTATGCAGGGGTGGTTCAATATACGGAAATGCATCAATGTGATCCACCATATTAACAAACTGAAAGAAAAAAAACCACATGATAATCTCCCTAGATGCTGAAAAAGCATTTGACAAAATCCAACATCCATTCATGTTTAAAGTACTGGAGAGATCAGGGATACAAGACACATATCTAAACATAGTAAAGGCGATATACAGCAAGCCTATAGCCAACATCAAACTGAACGAAGAGAAACTTAAAACAATCCCACTGAAATTGGGGACAAGACAAGGCTGCCCACTCTCTCCATATCTCTTCAACATAGTGCTGGAAGTCCTTGCTAGAGCAATAAGACAGTTGAAGGAGATCAAGGGGATACAGATGGGAAAGGAAGAAGTCAAATTATCACTATTTGCAGATGATATGATAGTATACATGAGTGACCCCAAAAACTCTACCAGGGAACTCCCACAGGTGATAAACACCTTCAGGAAAGTGGCCGGATACAAAATTAACTAAAAAAAATCAGTAGCACTCCTGTATACAAAAGACAAAAGGGCTGAGAAAGAAATTAGAGAAACAACACCATTCACAATAGCCACAAATGACATAAAGTACCTTGGTGTAACCCTAACCAAGCAAGTCAAAGACTTGTATGAAAAAAATTTCAAGTCTCTGAAGAAAGAATTAGAGGAAGATATGAGAAGATGGAAAGATCTCCCATGCTCATGGCTTGGCAGGATTAACATAGTAAAAATGGCCATCTTACCAAAAGCAATCTACAGATT
>NW_026592732.1:11309561-11397465 GCF_907164565.1 Psammomys obesus
CCAACAGCACAGGCTCTAAGAGCAACAATCAATAAATGGGACCTCATAAAATTGAAAAGCTTCTGTAAAGCAAAGGACACCGTCATCAAAACAAAGCGACTGCCTACAGATTGGGAAAAAATCATCACCAACCCTTTATCTGACAGAGGACTCATATCCAATATATATAAAGAACTAAACAAGCTGAAAAGCAATAAACCAAGTAATCCACTTAAAAAATGGGGAACAGAGCTAATGAGAGAATTCTCTGTAGAGGAATATCGAATGGCAGAGAAGCACTTAAAGAAATGCTCAACCTCATTAGCCATTAGGGAAATGCAAATCAAAACAACCCTGAGATTTCACCTTACACCCATCAGAATGGCCAAGATGAAAAACTCAAGGGACAACACATGCTGGAGAGGTTGTGGAGAAAGGGGAACCCTTCTCCACTGCTGGTGGGAATGTAAACTGGTACAACCACTCTGGAAATCAATCTGGCGTTTTCTCAGACAACTAGGAATAGCGCTTCCTCAAGATCCAGCCATACCACTCCTAGGCATATACCCAAAAGAGGCTCAAGTACACAAAAAGGACATTTGCTCAACCATGTTTGTAGCAGCTTTATTTGTAATAGCCAGAAGCTGGAAACAACCCAGATGCCCCTCAACTGAAGAATGGATGCAGAAACTGTGGTACATCTATACAATGGAGTATTACTCAGCAATGAAAAATAAGGAAATCATGAAATTTTCAGGTAAATGGTGGGACCTGGAAAGGATCATCCTGAGTGAGTTGTCCCAGAAGCAAAAAGACATGCATGGTATATACTCACTCATATAAACATACAACATAGAATAAACCCACTAAAATGTGTACATCTAAACAAACTAAGCAAAAGAGAGGACCCTAACTAAAATGTTCAATCCCCATCCTGAAAGGCAAAGAGGATGGACATCAGAAGAAAAAGAAAATAGGAAACAACCTCAGAACCTGCTACAGAGGGCCTCTGAAAGCCAGAAGAAAACAGGAAACAACCTTGAAACCTGCCACAGAGGGCCTCTGAAAGCCTCTGCAGTATAGACTGTCAAAGCAGATGCTGAGCCTGATGGCCAACTGTCGGGCAGAGTGAATGGAATTTTATGTAAGAAGTGGGAAATAGTAAGAGCTGGAGGGGATGGGAACTCCACAAGGAGAGCAACAGAACAAGATAATTTGAACACAGGGAACTTCCCAGAGACTCATACTCCAACCAAGGACTATTCGTGGAGATGACCTGGAACCCCTGCACAGGTGTAGCCCATAGCAGTTCAGTGTCCAAGTGGGTTACATAGTAATGGGAAGAGGGACTGCCTCTGACATAATCTGATTGGCCACTTCCCCCTGAGGGGGGAGCAGCCTTACCAGGTCACAGTAGAGGACAATGCAGCCACTTTTGATGAGAACTGATAGACTAAGATCAGAAAGAAGAGGAGAACCTCCCCTATCAGTGGACTTGGGGAGTGGCATGCATGCAGAAAGGGGAGGGAGGGTGGGATCGGCAGGGGAGGAGGGAGGGGCTTATGGGGGGATAGAAAATGAATAAAGTGTAATTAATAAAAAAAAAAAGAGGGTATCTTCCACGAAGCATGAGATTGCTAAATCTGATCATACCGAACTTGGAAAATCTCCGTGGTAAAAAGTATCATAGGCAACAGGGAACACAAAGGCTGACTGAAAACATTTTCAACATATTCACTGATAAGCTAAATAAAATAAGCTTGGGCAATCTACGGAAACATCCCAACATCTACATAATTTGTAAAAAGGTCAGGACACTCGCTGGTTTAATAGGCAGAAAAGGAGAGATTGTAGTGATAGCACGGTGAAAAGCTTTTCAAATGCAGGCTAAGAGAGTGGTCCTGGGCCATAAGGTTTGGGCTCAGGATCCTGTAGCTCTGCACAGCTCTTGATCTCCTCCCTGCGTCTTTGTGCCTCTCATAGAGAAGTTCGTGGCTTTGCTTGCAGCCCCGGGCATGCAGCTCCCATGCCTGGCTTCCTATCATTTATCTGCAGAGCTGTTTTAATAGACCACAAGAGCGTGGGGACCACGAACACCACCTCTCTTCCTCCACTGCCTGCCCTGTTCACCACTTAAGATAAATGCTTGACAGAGTATGTATGGTCTGAGCTCATGATTTATAAATTATGATGAGCTTAATTCAGACCAAGAAGTGTCTGGGAAGAAGCTGGCTGTTAGGTGTGAATGCCCAGGATTGGCCAGCCGAGCTCCCTACCACCTTCCACAGAGTGTTTTCTCCCGACAGCAGAGATTTCAGAGAGAAGCAGCATGAGGCAGCTCGGGCATGGGGAAACATTTCTACGAGACATTAAGACCTTAAATCTTATTAGGAAATGTGTCCACTCTAGTCTGGGCGTCCTGAAGCAGAGCTGATATCAGTTTGGGCAAAAGAAAGATACTGATCAGGCCTGGAGTTCTGAATTAATGAAGACTTTGTCCTCTGTGGCTGGCTGATAAAATTAAAGTTCTGGCTTGACTAATCTGTCTCCCATATGGATTTGTTCTAAATATATATCTATATATATATGAACTTATTTTCAAGATGGGAACTTTAGAAGGACTTTGGGTGGAAAGATGAGGAAGAAGGACATTTTTGCTGGTCAGCTGTATCTTGCAGGAACAAGAAAATAAGGAGTGGAATGCTGAGAGTTATATACATGTATGATCGAAAGAGAGAAAAAAATAATATCTCTTTTCGTCTCTCTGTCTCTCTCTCTCCTATACCATAAATGTACAGAAGACAGGGATAACAGCCACCAGGAGGAAACTGGCACTTACAAAATTGCTCAGGTGTCATAAGATATAAAACTACTTGCAGCTTCATGGTAGCAGAAAGTAAGCAGGGATATAAGATTATTGAGATAAAGAGAAACAAAGGATGAGGACAGACTTCCACAGGCCACCAACTCAACGGCTCTTTATTGAACATTGACTGAAGAACATTGTTTGGACACCTCTTCTATATAAACTAGGTCTAATATTTACTATGGGAATTTAGAAAGGGATGATGGTTAATCCTCATAGTTAGCTTGGCTGGATTTAGAATCACCATGGAGACACACTTTTGGATGTGCCCATGATGTTAAGAGGAAGGTTTGACTGAGGAGAACTCACCCTGCATACATCACCAGCCAAATGCCTGGGATCCTGAACCGAATAAAAAAGGAGAAGGCAAGGTGAGCTGGCGTTCATCTCAGTCTACACCCTAACTGCTGATGCGGTATGACCAGCTGCCACACTTTCTTTACCCACGATCGTGGAACGTGTACCCTGAACTGTCAGTCAAAATAAACCCTCCGTTTCTCAAGTCACTTTTGCCTGATGTTTTGTCACGGGAAGAATAGGGTAACAGGTGTGAAAAGCTGAGAGCTTTTCTGGCATGCTGCCCCACAGGTGTGTCGTGTGCCCATCATTGCTACTTTGCATGCTGGTCATTGTTATTTTGTAAGAATCAGCCATTCTGGTTATGGCAGTAGCAAGGCTGAACCATGAGTGAGTCGTATAGGACAGTGCCATTATTTTCAAAGAAGGATCATGTGATGGTCTTGAGAAGCAAGCAGCTGTGGCAACAGGACGGTCCGTGTCACCGTGGAGACATGCGCAGGGCATCTATGGAACTTCAGAGGGGTGCCACGTCCCTTCATTTGATGTTTCTTGTCTCCTGCCAGGGTCTTTGACTTCTACACCCCTAAGTCCTCCTCATGTCCTTTCAGCAACCTATAAGGCTCAAAAGGTTAAGACGTCTTGTCAAACAGCCATCCCAAGGGTAAGACGCTTTTCCTGGTATTGGGTAACTCAGGGCTTGGCCCCCAAGCTTTGAAGATTCCCAGACCTTTTAGCTGACCAACCTCAGAATTCAATCTTGTTTTGAACATAGCAAATCCTTTCTTTGCTCTTGTTTCATGTCTTTTTGTCCCAACTGCCTTTTGTGGTTTCCATGGAGATGAAGGCTTCTGGTTGGGCCCATCCCTGAAGCAACTTTAAGGAAATTAACAGCTCCCTCGCCCTATTCTGTTCATTTCTCACTTTTGGTTTAATGAAAAAGCTCATGATTCCAGCTCTCCCTTTTCTTGGTAAAGAGGGTAGGGCGGGAGGCAACATAGCAGGAATATATTTGATTTGTGGGCCACTGTTCTGCAGCCTGTCTATATGTATTGACTGCCTTGGAGTGAATCACGTGGAAGCGCTCACGGCTCTCGTAGACATTGGTGATGGATGGAAACACCGGGCTCCTTCAGTGCTAATGACCCTGGGACCCTGGGCAGGCTGTTACCCTCATTTCAACACTGTTACAGCCAAGCCGGCTCTTTCTGTCCTAATGCTAACTGGGGTCACTTGTCCTTCTGGAAGCTGAATCTGTGTGCCAAAGCCACAGTTCTGTCCCAGTGCAGAGGCATTGGCAGCAGTCTTAGTGGCCAAGGAAACAGAGGTTTGGAAAAACGTTTGGTTTGTATTGTGCCTTGTCCAGGCTTGGAAAACCCAGGTCTCTGACATGCCTCTATGGCTGTCTTGGTGAGCAAGCCTTGGAGAACTAACATGTCAGCACCTCCCACTTACTCTCATCATTTTATTTTATTTTTTTAATTTATTTTTTGAGACAGGGTCTCTCTGTAGCTCAGGTTGGAATTCATCTTGCTGCTATCCTCTAGCCTTCGTGTCCTAAGTGGTAGAAAAAAATGCAACCATCTATTACTTTAAAAAAAAAAGTAGTTTTTATTAAGGTAACATTTACATAGAGCAAAATCGGCCTTTCTGTGTGCTGTTTTTGACAAGCATGTTCACAGAGTTGTCAGCATAACAGCCTCACATCTTCCCTCACACTCTCCCATGCCCTGCTGTGGTCCTTCCTTCACCTCTGACCTCACATCCATTGCTGTGTGTGTGTGTGTGTGTGTGTGTGTGTGTGTGTGTGTGTTTCTAAGAACACCATGTAATGCATCATTTTGATTCCAGCTTCTTTCTCTTCCTTGATGACTTTGAGACAGCAATTAATTTTAAGAAGAGAGAAAGTTTGCTGTAGCTCCCAGTTTCATAAGTTCCATGGCTGCCTAGTATGACTCTGGGGCCTGCTGTGGAGTAGCACATCATCACAGGGCTGTGGTAGAGGAAGCTGAGCTCCCTATGGAAACTAAGAAGCAAAGAGAGAGGGGCCACCAGAGTTCCCATATCCCGTCAAAGGCACACCCCAGTATGACCAGAACAGCTCCATGTATGCCCTACTTCTTAATGTTTTCACACCCCAGTGGCACCACAGGCTGGGGAGCAAGCTCTTTGAGACCTTCAGCAGAGATGTGTCTCTGTGTATGTGAGTCTCTGGTTCTCACACCCATGCTTCAAGGCCAGAGTTACCTTTGCTTTATAGATGAGATCCCTCAAACCTCAGAGAATTCAGGATCCATGAAAGGAAGAGAACTCAAGACTGTGTGATCCTAAAACTCTCTGCTCTGACTTTTTGGCAAGGCTGATGCTGCCCAGGGAGGCTACAATCTCTCCTTACCCACCAGCAGAGGGATGCTGTGAATGCTTCCATGAATCCTGGCTATTTTCCATCATGTAAAAGCAGTTCTGGAAAAAGGCTTTCTGAGGCAGGCAGCCTAGTGACTTACTAAGCTTCTTGGGGCAGTCCCTCTGAGCCAGGAAGAGAGCAGGAGCTGTGCTTCACTTTCCTTTTAATAGCATTTATTTATTTATTTGTCTATCTATTTATTTATTATGCATGCATGATAGGGCAGTTTGTCATGACACATGGACAGAGCTCAGAGGATAAGCTTGTAAAGTCAATTCCCTCCTTCCATCTTTATGAGGCTTTGATGGCTCAAACTCAAGTGGCCAGGCTTGCACAGAAAGTACTTTACCCGTTGAGCCTTCTTGCTATACCCCCCTTTTAAAAATGTATTTATTTATTATATATATACAATGTTCTGTCTGCATGTACACCTGCAAGCCAGAAGAGAGCACCAGATCTCATTATAGATGGTTGTGAGCCACAATGTAGTTGCTGAGAATTGAACTCAGGACCTCTGGAAGAGTATCCAGTGCTCTTAACCTCTGAGCCATTTCTCCAGCCCTTGGCTGGCCCTTTTACAGCATTTAAAAATCAGTGTAATTAGGATTTCACGTGCACACTCTATATCTACTGCTACAGAACAAATGGCCCTATGGTACATTAGCTGAACACATTTATTATGTTACAGTTTCCAGGGTTAGGACTCTAGGCACAGCCCTACTGGGTGAAAATAGCTCACGGTCTCTTACAAGATTGCAACTAGAACAGCACTGGGATCTGTGTCCTCATCTCAAAGCTCAGGTTTGACTCCAGGATTGGGCTCTTGCTGCCTGTTGTCCAGAGGCACCATCTCTCCTGTAAGAGTCTATGGTGTCTTAATCACAGTAAATAGCCGACGGTGAACAAAGGAGGCAACAGCGAAGGGAGAGTGGGTATGTGTGACTTCATTCCAGAAGTGCCAACTCATCCATTTTGCTGTTTTTGACCATGGGAAGTGAGTCACCAAGTCCAGCCCACACTCCAGGGTGGGACATTACACCAAGATTTGACAGCCAGGGATTCAGGGTCGTTTAGAAGCCACCTTCTGCTTGGTTTAATACACACACCCTGAGATGTGCAGATCTCTAATTCTCAAGTGTGGGACTTTTGACAGCTGTACATCTACAGCCTCTTGCACTGTGACATCACTCAAAATGGGATATAGGAGATTTCCATGTCTTTAGGTTTCCTTAGCTTTGCTGTTCTCTTATAATCCCACAATTCCTCTCCAATGCACTGCCACTCCTTTCTCTCCTTTCCTGCTTCTTTCTTCTCCTCCCTGGTCCTTCTGATAGCAGTTAGTAGGGACAGAGAGGGCCACTTTCAGGTGCTGTATTAAAAAGAACACTGTCAGGTGCTGTATTAAAAAGAACACTTGTACTCTGTGCTGTAGATAGGAACAGCCATGCTCATGCTGTTACCAGCTCTGCACAACAGAATGAGGAATTCAGCTGGTCCCAGACCTGCCTGGTCTAGGAAACGTGGTCCTTCCTGGAGCCATAGTTCATTCTAATGAACAGGTATATCAATACGCCACTCAGGAAAGTGTTTTGTGTCCCCTTTGTTGGGTGTCTACGATATAAGACACACTGTGCTTAGCCTTCATGGCTCCCCCCAATCATAATCAGGTAATACTTTGGTGATTGGAGTTTACTGTTTCTTTCCACCTTTTGTCTAATTCTTTTCTTGAACATTCTCAGTGCCTGACACTTGCTGAGCATTCAGTACAAGGCTGTTACTAGAAGGATGCAGGTGAGTCCTCTCTGTGAACAGAGGAGACCTCAGAAAAGGCAAATGTAACATCCCACTGACTGGATACTGAGTCGGAAAGGGGCCAGGCATGGGATCCTGGTGGTCTCTACAAACACTTTAGATCGTAGCAATGTGTTCATGTTGGTATCACAGCCTTGACAAGCATAAGATCCTCACAGCTGGGAAGCTAGCTGAATGGCATATGGGTTCTCTCTTTTCTCTCTGCAGCTTTCCTGAACATTTAAAATGATTCCAAATGAAAGGCTGCTTCTTTGCCAATCTGATCAATGCTTGAGTTGAAATTCTCTTCTTAGATAATTCTAGGTTGTATCAAATTGACAGTTGAGGTCAGCCAGGACATGGGATAAGAACACATTATCTAACTTAGCAGGGCATAAAGTGTTCCTTAAGTGTTCATTAGTACTGAAAAGATAAGTTCTTCTACCACCAGGTTAGACCCCAAACAAGGCTTAATCAAGGGGCAAAATACTTCACTGGCTCCCCTCTTTTAGGAGTGAGCAAAATTTCCTCTGTTAAAGAGCCTGTAGGTGCCCTAGTCTCTTGACTCTACAGCCTCTTGCACTGAGAGAATCCTCGATCCTTCAAGGCACACCAGAATCTTGCCTCCTCTATGAAGCCAGTCCTTCCTAGCTCCAGGGACTTTTGATATTTCCTTCTCAGGAAAAAACTTACAAGTTAGAAAAGTACCATTAGCCAGGGGGGTGGCAGGGAGGTGAGTGGTACTGCCTTTATGATGAACATTTTCAACCTTGACAGAATGTCAGACTCATCTGGGCAGCTCTGAAAACTCCCAACATTCAACCCAACACCATGAAGTCAGACCCACTGAATCAAACTCTTGGGGGTGAGGGTGTGGCATTGATATTTTCAGGAAGTTCCTCTTACCATATTTAATGTACAGCCAAGGCTAAGAATCACCACTCTGAGGACAGCCCTAGAGTGTTGGATGCTCAGCAAAAGAGGTATTCTGAGCATTTTCTATATATGCAAAGCCAGTCTCTCATGCTGACGGTTGCAGTATATACCTTAGTCATGGCCTTTCTCACTCAGATCCCATGTTTGTCCATCCAATGGATATCCACTCTCTCCAGGGCCTTCATCTCCATCTTGCCTTGAGCCCTCTAAAGACTTACCTGGCTTTGTGTGAACATGGCTCCCAAATTAGTGTAGGAAAATCTCTTCTTTAGGAGATTTAAAACTTATTAAAGTCATGGCTGTAGTCTGTTTCCAGGAAGAAGTAGCATACTGTTGAGCATATGGGAAGTAGAAGCTTAAAATTTTTATATGAAATGGGTATGTCTACAAAACCACCTATAAAAACAGAAGACAATGTAAAATATACAGACATATGAATTAATATTGTATTTGAAAAGATATATTTGAAGTGACCTAGATAAGATGCCACAAATGATATGGGAAAACAAAAGTGGTCCAGAAAACAAAAACAAAAACAAATGTAGAGATTAACTGAAACCCAGGTATTGTGACATCAACACCAATGCTTCCACCATTCTGCTGAAATGACCATGAGAATAGAAACTCTTGAGGTTGTCATGGATGAGTGTTGAGTGACTGGCTTTATCAACAGCTATTAATTGCAGTCTGTGCCTAGGAAATTATTATTTTCAGCAGCAGTTTTCCTGAGGCCATTTATTATGAGAGCTTTATGTCAGTGTGACCCACCAGAAAATAAAGGTATGTGAGTCACTCACAACACTAATAAGGTGATTTTATGACCCATCAGCTATATTTTCAGGCAAGAGAACCTCAGGACTAGTCAGTGGTTGACTTTCTCCATGAAAGGCACAGGTGCCTGGGGTTGGCTCTCCCTCCTGCCCCATCCTGCCAGGATCGATCTTCTGATGAAAAAAGACCTGTTGTTAGTCTAGATTTATGTTGGGTAGGTGGCTTGATCACTCTGGAGGATGGAAGACACATGCATAGTGTCTTGTTGTTAAAGAAAAGAATGATTCTTAGATCTCTAGCATTGTCAAGTGTAGAGAGAACACACAAGCCCCAGCTCTATATGGTCTCTTCTGCTAGAAATGAAGTCACACCAGAAAGAGAAAGACCAGCTTAGCTAGAGGATGTACACGTCTAAATGTACATGTTTTGGGTGGGCTCAGTTTCACGGGAGTGGCTGTGTACTTTTCCCAACAGGATATTTCTCACCATGCTGGAAGAAGATGGAACTGTGGAGCCATTGTTGGTACCTCAAAGGAAGAGAGTAAAAGAGAGATTCTAGACCAGAGAGTACCCTGTTTCTTTACATTTTAGTTGGTATGATGTAAGCTTCTCTCCACAAATACAGTACAATTTCACTTCTTTCTTTCATACAGTTCAGTGGTTGGCATGGCCCATCCTTCCACATCAACACTCATTTACCCACACCTCTTTCAAGTGGAACTCCACACTCCCCACGAGACACAGCTTTTCCCATTCAACTACTAGATAGAAAGATAGAAGCAGAGACACTGACATAGGAACATCTCCCTCTGTTTGCCCAGAAGCAATCTACATTACTTCTTGTCACTCATTGGCAAGAGCTTAGTCACATGATCTTACATACCACAGGAAGTTCAGAAAACATGGCCTAGTTGTGTGCCCAGGAACACAGGAAAATGGATTTGGTATAACAAGGTTTCAAGACAAAACTATCAAGCTAGCTGAAAGGCAAATCAATTAAAAACGAAAAGTTCCAAATTTTAATGTTGAAGCCCCAGTTTGCTTCAGGCTAGCTGGTCAAGACAGTCTTTGTTCAGTATTTTGTTCAGTTCAAGGTGTCACTGAGATATCTGGGTGCACAGCACCCAGAAATGAATGGCATGATCTGAATGTGCCCCTCCTCCACAAACACATGTAACCTGTAATGTGACAGTGATATAGTCTTTGGGATCTTGGAATGATACACTGTAGGGGTCTTGATCTGGTTAGTCTGTGAATGAGTGTATCTTTGGCTCTTGTGCCTGCTCTTGGGGCTCTTTTCCTTTTGTTGAGTTGCCTACTCTAGCCTCGACATTATGGTTTTTGTTTTACCTTATTCTATTTTATTTACTGTATGAGAAAAGAATCTATTTCTAATTAAAAAAAAAAAGAATTAAAAGGCAGGGGAAATCTGAAGCACGACATGTAGCAGAAGAGAAATCTCAGGCACTACAGACAGAATCAGGTGCTGAAGGAAGTTGTTTATTGGGGTGAGGAAACACACTCATGTAGACACACAGAGGAGAAAAAAGAACCCTCTGCAAGGCAGAAGAAGCTGAACATTCCAGTTTCTTCTTGACAGTGGGGGCTTTAAATCTCTGAAGAGTTTCCCTCCCCCACTTTAGGGTTGGTCAGTTTGAAAGCAGCCAGCCCATTGATTGGCCCACAACTGTTGTGGGACAGTCCTGAGCAGGCCTTGATCTTGCTGAGCCAGCACATCAGTGGGGCCTGCTGGCAGGAGACAAAGCCTATAAAGCCTTTGTTTTAAGCTGGCAGGCTTTTGACTCAAGTCAGAAGGGAGCATAAAAAATCAGCCATTTTGGAAATTCATCAACTTTATTACGTACCCATGGTCCCTCTCCCTATGTGTCTGCCTGACAGGGAGATTAACTCCTGGTCTCTCATTCCCCACTCTCAGAGGTCACTCTAAGTGCAGCTAGGGGCTTCAGGGGTGATGACCACTCTTAACTGCTTCAAGCTGGCAAAGATTTGACAGTGGAAGAACAGGAGTCAGAGTGCCTGAAAGGAGGGCCTATCTAAGGGCCACAATGAAACCTAACTGATAGTGATGGCCCCATAACAAGACAGTCATTGGTGATGGCTGAGTATCTTTAGAGCTTGTCAGATGAGAAAGGGAGCATTGTGACATAGAAAAAGTGTTAAAAAGGAGACTGTGAATAGAGAAGTGGTGAAATTTCTACTGAAAGCAGTTAGAAAGCTAGCTCAGGTGGTTTTGTCCTCATTAGAGGGATAGAATAGGCAAGAAAACCATCCAAAGCATCTTTGGCAGCAGGCTTTGTGATGGGTATCAATGAAATTGATGAGTTGCTGTTGTCACCATTATCTACTGTGAGATCTATACCTTGGAGATGCCCTTTGTCTGTTCCAAGAGTTCAAGGAACCCTCCATCAGCCAATTAAGTTCAAGAGTCAACCACTTGGCTTCTTCTACTACAACCTCATGGGGAACACGAAGAGACAAGGTTGCTATGGAAAGTTCCTCCGTCAGGATTTACATACTTGGTTTAATGAGGTGAGGCATGCTTGTGCAGCTGGCTGGACTGTGTACCAGGAACTTTTCATCAGAATCCTGGAGAGGCCTATTGGCAGTGCCTTGTCAGCAAGAGGTGCCTCTGCCTGTGTGCCAGCTGTATGTCCAGTGAAGGGGACAACATGGGCCAAACCTGAGTGAAATCCAGGTTTCATTTGTTGAAATCACAGCTAGACATCAGCGCCTGTAAATCTGGCAACAGGGTATCTGGCTCCTCCTTTAATTGGGCAGCATGACTGGGTTGGGGCAGAGGACATGGTATTACAACTCTGAGAAATGCTGTTCCAGAAACAGATAGTGTTATCAGAAAGAGAATCATTACCGAGAAATGGTTGTCCGGATACCATCTCGTATGTGTTAAAGTCCCTACATGCTGTAGGGTGTGGCTGCCCTCCACCTAGGGGCAGGGCTTCTCTCCAGACACCCTTCATTACATAGCCAGGCATCTTGATTCCCTAGCCCCTTTTCTGCCCTTTCCTCTCCTTTCCCCCATTCCTGCTCTCTCTCTCTCTCCTTTTCCCCCAACCCTATGTGAGCTCCCCTTCCCCTTCCCTCTCCTTCACTGTTCCCAATACCTGCATGATATAATAGAGCTTTGTCTCTTTATTAGCTCATTCTGTTTCATTTAATCAATCAATATGGTTAAGTATAATGGCTGAGACATACATTCTGGTCAGTTTGATCCTGGTTACACTTTCCTTCAGTTGTTTTAAGAATAAGCAGGTGGCCAAAATTAACCACTTTTTTTTTTTTTTAACTGTCAAGGCCAGTTGAAGATCTGGTCCTCAAGGCTCAGTTGGGCTTGGGAAGTCTTTCCTTTGCCATTTAATCCATCTGTATGAGGATATATCAAAGGCCTTACCTGACAATTATTTCATTTGGAAGTGTGGAGGAATTTTTTTCCTTCCATATTGAACCTCTTCTTTGCAGCCTGGATCCTGGTTAGAGTCTACTCAATGGCATCTTCATGGTCTCCCTAAACAAAACAGGTGACTTTGCACAGTCAGAGGACTAATCCCTCAGTTCCTGGGATTTAGTTGACCCTGGAGGACAAGGGTGTAAATATTCTCCCTTTTAATTCCTCTGACCACATTATTGTTTACTTTCTAGTGTGTTTATTAAACACCCAGACAGTCAATTGCACTGGTTTATTATTTTTAATTAATCGTGATGTTTAGGTAAAGCTTGAGCTGAAATGAAGCACCTTTAAAATAAACTTGAGTAGACACACTTAAATCTAGACAGCTGGAGTCTGTGAGCCCATGTTACGGAGTTTAACAAAAATCTGGATCATCCCCCAGGTGACAGAAAAGGCAGGCATAGGAGATTTTAGGGGATCTCCCCTCTCATTTATAGAAAGACACTAACTGAAGGATGGGATTATAATTAAGAGTTCCTCCTGGGGGCCATTTCTCAGTATTTCCTAGAGGATATTCAGGCTGTGCACGGGTTGAGAAAAAGCTAAGGCTATCTTCCTAAGCACAGGAGGGTCTAACTTGCTCCAGGTGGCCAAGCTGGTGTTGAAGTAATCTCGGGGGATTCTGTCCCGATCTGTAAGGTCAAAACAGGACCGGGACGGGGGATGCCTAGACAACTGAAGGGTACCCCAGGACTGGTTCCCAGGTGGGACTGATTTGCATTTACTCACTCTTGAAATTCTGGTCCCCGCCAGTTTTCATCATAACCTGTGGGAGGGTCCTGCTGCTGAAGGTGGCATCCTTCTTGTCCAGACAACTCTCTGCAAAAGATGGAGGACTCCCTTCCTCTGGGGGGGGGGGGTCCTACTCCCTGCCTGTCCTTCTTTAGAGGCTGTCTCTGAGCTAGGTGCCTGACGTATCAGGGGAGTACACTCTCACACTACTTCTTACAGAATGCTCCCTGCCCCCCACACCGTAAGGGAGTATGTCCCTGCACGGACTGTAGGACCATGCTGTTTAATGCAGTGAAGAACACTGTGAGTAGCTACTACAGTCCCTCCTGGATGCTTCCCTTTTCCCATATATTCCCCTCACCCCTAGAATAAAGCTGATCTGCCTCCCTGCAGCTAGTCCCAAATGTCATGCCCTTCTGAGCCCTGTATCCCACCTCCACTCCTCCTGCCCTTGTGGCTGGTGGCCAACAGCCCCCAGGGAAGAGGAGACCCACAATAACCCAGGTATCATTACTGAGAGACAAATACTACTAGCACTGCCCCTTCCCCAAAAAAACCCAACTCCTCTCTAGGACAGACCGAAATGGAAAGTGCTCTAGTTGATCCTTAACTTTCTCCATAGGACAGATCTAAGTTAAAACAACATGGCTTCTTAGAGATAGAGCTTTTTTTTTTTATTTATTTAACTTAAATAACCTCTAGTTCCTGTAGAGGAGTAGGACCTCAGTGCATCTCAAAAAGTAACCTAAACAAAAAGAGGATCATTTACATGATCTAATATACAATTTTTTGTTTGTTTGAGCTGTAAATCCATATTTTTTATTTTTTAAAGCTGTAAAAATATTTTTTTTCCAGGTAGGAAGCAAGCATGTTAAAGCACTCATGAGTTTATTTTTTAACTTAGAGAATACAGCCTAAATTAGTAGTCTCTTTACAATTTGCCGTATGTAAATTGGGTGTAAGTCCTTGTAATCTAGGACAGTAAACACGAAAAACAAAGCAGAACAAAACAGCATTTAAAATGACTCAGAAGACGATCACATTAGTTTGTTGCTGTTAAGTCTTGTTACTCTAACTCAAGATGAAAACAAAGCCAAACATTAAGAAAAATAAAATAAGGCAAACCATCTTAGAGGCCCAGTGTTGACTCCTTAGTTTAATATAAATGAGATACAATGGTACCCAGAGGACTTAGCAGGACCAAAAGGCTTTAGAAGGGCTTTGTTCTCACAGCTGTAACGCAATGTCCCATGTGTTGGGGTTGATTTGGAGCTACTGTGTACTTAACTGCCAATTGCTTGACCCCAAGATCATCATTGTTCTACAAGCAAATCCTCAAGCACCTAAACTGACATTGTGTGAACCTGGCCTCCTAAATTCATGACTAGCTAATAAAATTGCCTACAGCCTGTCTACACAGAAGAAAGGTAGGCGGAGCGAAGGTTCGAGGGCCTGTGAGGGGCAGAAAGACCACGAGGAGGAAAAGAGAGAGAAAGGAGCAGGTCTCCGTGGGTTAGCATAACCAGGAGCACATGGCCAAGAGAAGCTTGTTCTGAAGACTGGCCTGATGAAGCAGAAGCAATCCTAATGGAACATGTACAAACACTTGTGGGGATTTTAGCTGGGAGTAGACAAGATAGCTTACAGGGTTAATATCTGCCCAGCTCCAGAGTTTTAAGGCTTAAAATAAATCCAACAAGTTTGTGTCTTTTATTTATAAAACAGCTGGTTAAAGAAAAACTGCTGCCATATTAATAACCAGCATTAGCTAATAGACTAATTCCTTTAACAAATGCCTTAATAATTATATGAATCCATATTAAATATTAATAATTGCCCAACACCCGTGTCCTAACCAGTCATGATCCACAATTAAAGGAGGCACCAGACATTCTGTTGCCAGATTTACAGGCACAGATGTGTAGTTGTGATCTCAACAAATGAAACCTGGATTTCACTTAGGCTTGGCCCATGTTGTCCCTCCACTGGACATACACCTGGCACACGGGCAGAGGCATCTCTTGCTGGTAAGACACTGCCAATAGGACATGCCACACAACAGTTCTGGGCCCAATCTGCCATCCTGGCTTCCTTCAAACTCTCCGACTCTAATTACAGGAGAAAAACTCTTTAGAGGCCCTAAAAGCCCCCAACCCTCGAGAAGAGAGTGGATTTTTGTTTTCCAAGCCCCTCTTGCAAAACAGGGGCCACTTTTCTCTGTGTGCCTGCTCTGTGTGTGCTTTCTCATTCCCAATAAAGCCTTCCTTCAACTGCTGATCTGGCCTGAGGTACTTGAGGTTTCTCTGCAGCTACCTGTTGTGCTCCAGATTTTTCCTGTCTTTTAATTCCTTAACTGTCAGGGAAAAAAAAATGAACCTGATCAAGACCCCAAGACTGTATCAACAGTACTTATTCTGTGACCAGGTGATTAATTGTGAGGGTACAGTACTCATGGCTGGGATCCTTGTACATGAGGTCCTAAAGAGCTGCTGTCCCTATGGGCCAATTGGACAGCATCCCCTGCATCTTCTAACTGTGGTTGAAATGAAGTGACAGCTGTCACCTTAATCAGGAGAAGGTGATCACACAGTAACTCTATGAGATTCAGGTGTGTGTATACCATTCTTTCACAGGAAAGAGGGAACTGGGGGACATGTGGGTTTTATTGAATGACTTTTTAGGGGTAACAAGCAGAACAAGGGACAGATAGACAGTAGCCCTTAAATTGTTCTTATTTTAGAGAATAGGGCCTGGGGACAATGCAGCTTCTGAAAGCACCTGTCCGTGTGTGGTGACACAGGGTTAGTTACCAAGGCCTTGGGGAGCAGCCCGATGCAGTTGTTTTTCTCCTTGGTAGTTTTTGGGCAGATAAAGGTACATTAACATAAGACCTGTTCCAGTATCTGCTGATCTCCAAGATACTTCATCTAAAATAATGAACACATCATGCATGCTAGCTTCCTGTCACTATGACAAAATGTTAGTGCTAATACATTTTAAGGAAAATAACCTGTTTGGGCTCATAATTTTAAAGTATACATTTCATGGTTGAATGGCCCTCTAGCTTCAAGCCTTCTGTGTAAAGCAGAGCATCTAGCATTGAGCACAATGGGAGCAAAGCTTGATGGCAGCCAGGAAGCAAAGGGAAAGAAAAGGCTTCTATTAAAAAGCCATGAAGCCTGTCGGCTAGGAACCATAAATAGCCCAAGCCATTCATGGAGACAGAGCCCTCATGACTCAATCACTTCCTAAAGGCCTTGCCTCTGAGCCTTACTACACAAGAGTGTCATGCCTTAATGGAGGTGGGTGTGGTGACACACGCCTTTAGTCCCAGCACTCACGGAGGCAGAGGCAGGTGGATTACCATGAGTTCAAGGCCAGCCTGGTCTACAAAGTGAGTCCAGAACAGCCAAAGCTGCACATAGAAACCCTGTCTCACCCCCCCCCCAAAAAAAAAAGAGTTACTGATGGGTATCCTCAAATGAATGCCACGGTCTAAATTTATCTCTCCATCCCAAATCCATATGGAGAACGGTAATCGGTAACATAGTGAAGCATACACTTGGGAAGGACATTTAAAATCCCAATCATAAAAGCAGAATACCATATTTTGGGGTGAAATTTTCTGGGCTTCCTCAGCCTCTCCTTATTTCTAGGTACAGATACAAGAAAGTGTGGCCTGTGAACCAGGAAGTGGGTCTTCAGCAGACAGAATCTGCTGGGATTGTAATCTTAGACTCTGGATGAAGTGTGAGAAATAAATTTTTCGTTTTTTCATTAACCAGCTGATGCCTAACTAAGATGAGGAACCAAGACAGAGAGGAGAGGTGCTGGTTTATCATTCTAGCTTATCAGAGGGAGCTTCAGCTGTTTGCACTGAGGAAATTTGTCAAGGAACACAATAGCCATCTTCAAATGTGTAAAGGCCAGTCGAGGAACAAGTGTGCCTGTGGAACTGTCCCTTGCTTAGAAGATGCCTCTTCCAGGCCGCTGATTTCCATTATGGTCAACTCTTGTACAAGTCTGTGAACTATAGCCATGCAAAATGGTTCTTAGATATAAGCAAGTTTTCTCTTTTCCATCCAAAATCCACCTTACCTCCTCCATTCATACATTTCCCTGATTTATAATTCATTCATACAGTCCCTAATGTATAATGCATTTGTTCTTCAGATTTTTATTTGAACCAATTTTTCCTTGAACTGAACAAAATCTTTCACATTTGCACATATTTTAATACAGAGGAGAATCTTAGTTTTATATTTTTCTCTTGAAAATTTCCTTTTAGTGATAGTGTGCGTGCCAGAAGATCACTGACTGATGGACGGGAAAGCAGAAGTTCGTCCTCAAAGGGAAAACATGAGCATGAGTCTCCAGTCTGAACGGTCTAAGCTCAGTTCCTGCTGGTCAAACCTTCACACACAGGATGGTTTGGGCATACATCCTTCCCCGTTTCCCCTGCTAGAAAGTGGGGCTAACGACGGCACCCATTTCACATGACTTTTTGGAGGGGCAATCACAACAATTAAAAAAAAGTTTCACGTTCGACCTTCCATACGATGCGCACTGGGTTCCCATTATTAGAATCGATTGCTGGCAGTTTTAGAGGCTCTTTGCCATGTGTATTAAGAAGGTCCCTGGGGGAGGCTGGCAGGAGAGCAAGGACTTGGCACAGAGAATGAACAATTATCTTAGAAGCCTAGGGGAGAGATTCATGCCCTAGGTAGAAGGTGGGACCTCTTGGTACCCAAATAAAGCACTGTGCAGTGTCCCTTTTGGCTGCTGAGCTCAGAGACATGCGTCCTTTGTAACAGCTTAGAACCAGACTATAATAACTGCCACTCACCTTGGAAGTAAAATGCGAAGCCCTTTTGTCTATAAGGCTCTTCTGCGGCCCTAGGCTGAGAGCAATCCCTCTCAGCAATCCCTATATATATATCACATGATATATATATAGCTGAGGGTTCAGCTCTTCACTTATCTCACTTTGACCACTCTTTTCCACCTGGAGTCCCCAAGGGCTAGCACACAGCAGGCAGGCCCCTTCTCATTGCTTGTTGGATACCTAAAATCTAACAGGAGCCATTGGAATGCAAGGCAGAGTTGCAACCTCATAGATGTGGGCAGTGCCACAACCTCCTGCATCCATCCTAACCAAATACGCACTTAATTTTTTAATTATGCGAGTTTGTATAGGCCCACGAGTGCAGGCACCCATGGAGGTCAAAAGGGGTTGTTGGATCTCTGGAGCTAGAGTTACAGGTGGTTGTAAACTGCCCATAGTGGGTTTTGGGAAACTGAATCTGGTCCTCTGCAAGACCAACTAAACCACTGAGTCACTCCATCCCACAAAATGCACTTTAAACAGAGTTAAGATGAAAAAGCAAGTGTCAAGTGTTGGTTGGTACAATCCCTCTGGAAAACAGCCGCACCACATCCCCTAAAGCTGAACATGTGTGGTCTGGGACCAGCAATTTCCCTTCTAGATTTATGGTAGGAATTGTATGCCTGTTCACCACATGACATGTTCTAGAATGTCGAGATCAGTACTACTTTCAGTCGCTCCAAACTGGGACCTACCCAAACGTTCCCCAGGAGAGGAATATAGAATGAATCTTGGGATAAATTATACGTGCAGTACCTGCAACGCGAGTTTCCAACCACAAGCGGACATGAAGCAAGTTTGGCTACACACAGCAACACAGGTGGACTTGCCACAGGAACACAAGCGCAGGCGGGTGGACACCAAAGAGTGGGCAGTGCTTGAGAAAAACAAAGGTAGGAGCATGGGAGCAGGGACAGTGACTGTGCTGGAGGTGGGGGTGACTGAGGGAGGGACAGGATGTTTTCCGGGGCAGGGAAGGCCTGTTCTGGCCATGACAGCTGGTTACAGGGTGTGTTTGTAGCCATTGAATCAAACTGACCATATATGTGTGGGTTTTTTTTCCTCCGAGTGTCTTATATTTTGAAAAGAAATATTTTTAAAACAAGGCTTATCAAATAAAAAAACATAAAGGGCCTCGAAGCCACACCAGGCTGTGTAGATCCATAAAACTTCATTCAGAAATTATTTATGAAGGCTGTATTGTGCCCAAGATCTTGGAAATCTAAGGACGAGCAAGACAAAGCATCCCTAAGCTTGAGCACTCTATACTTTGGTCAGAAACAAAGCAAGATACCTGAAAACCTGTACGCAGTGGCTGCGACTCAATGCGCAAGTCATTCAGTAAGGCAGAGTCTGATAAGCAGAGGGCGGGAAGTTTTATGCATCCACATAATGTCCCTAAATGAAGGTCCTACTATACGTCCCTATTTCACCAACACAGATACTGAGGCCAGGATAGACGCTTGGCATCACCTTGTTCTCACTGTCTCATTGTTACATAACCAACTTCCTGTCTGTCTGTCACAGTACTTTCACTTTCTGTAGACTGGACCCTGGTCTTCTAGTCTAGGACTTTACAGGCCTTGCTTTCTCTCCTGGAACCTTCCTCCTTTTTCTAAGCCCCATGGCCTTTCATTCATTGTTTCCTCTGCTCTGATGCTTCCCTTGGGCCCTTCGTGACAGATACACTCTACTACGGTATCTCAAATCTAAGTGTAGGGACCATGCTAGTAGGTGTTTTCCTCTGTTGTCCCATTACACAACACAGTAACACATGAGCAACATATATAAGCATATATAAAATGCTGGCTGAGTAGATCTTTTAACTGTCTGCATGAACTTTGAGCAAGAACTACATGTAAATGATGCAGCCATCTACTATAGTTCCAGCTAACTTAGAGCAGTTGCTGCCTGTTCTTCAAAGTTAGGCAGAGCTGTTTTCATAACTCACACCAAGCCTTTGTATTAAAAGGCAAATAAGAAAATTTTGTATGTCTGAGTACATACAGTACACTCCGTGCTGTCTCCAGCCTGTTTCTTCGTCTCCTATGATTTCTCACTCCACTGGGCAAGAAGGCTTTGAGTTGCCTGCTTAAAGGTATTCAAAATGAAGCCGACCTTGGTTGCCCTGCCAACCTCTTTGTTTTCTCATTTCCTCACGGCAGAACTGTGGGGGGCGGGGCAGCTGGGGAAGAAGGAAGACTAAAAGCTCTGAGTCGCTGCAGAGTGTGCCGTTGTCATTGTGTTTTTCCAATTACTGCTTTTCCCAGAAGCGGGCTTGGGTAGCACACCGGAAAACTTCCTCTCCCATCTGATTGTTCAAAATACCCAGAGAAACAGTTTTCCTCTGTGCTTCAATAGCTTGGCTTCAGCCACCACACTTTAGAGCAGTTCTCAATCCACATGGGTCATGACCCCTTTTAGGTCGAACAGCCTTTTCACAGGGGTCGCATATCAGGTATCCTGCATATCAGATACTAACATGATGATTCTTAACAGCAGCAAAATGACAGTTATGAAGTAGCAACAAGAATAATTTTATGGTTGGGGGTCACCACAGCATGAGGAACTGTGTTAAAGGGTCCCAGCCTCAGGAAGGCTGAGAACCACGGTTCTAGAGGCTTCCTTTTCTTTGTCTGAGAATTTCATACATGTATATAACGCACTTTCAATCAAGCACACCCCATCCTCTACGCTCTGACTTCTGTCATATTCCCACCACTTTCCCTTCCAACTTCACGGCTTTCTCTTTTCTTAAAACCCATCAACTCCACTTAGTGCTGCCGGCATGTGCGTGGGCGTAGGGCCATCTACTGGAGCATGGGTGGCCTCTCGTGTCCTAAATTCCTGTAGGAAAAAAAACAAAAACAAAAAAACAAAAAACAAACTGACTCCTACCTCCTCCGGCAGCCCTAGATTACCAATAGAGGCTCAGATGGGAGAGGGCTGCCTGAGCTCCCGGCTCATCTATGCTGAGGCATTAGCTGGCTTGATCCAGTGCACGTCCTGTGTGCTGAGCCACAGCCACTGTGAGCCCATGTGCACAGCAGCCCTGAAATGTCAGGCAGATGCTGTTTCATCATGTCTGGCTCTTAGAGCCCCTTTGCTCTTTTCAGTGATGACCCCTGTGCCTTGGGAAGAAACTTTGTAATATAGATAACCCATTGAGAGCTGAGCAATCCACAGCCTCTTGTTCTCCGCCTGTCGGTCATTGTGGGTCTCCGGATTAATCTCCATCCACATAAGAGAGGCTTCTAGGCGTGTAAAGATAAGAACTTAGGGCAGTTTATTAATATGTCCATTTAGTGGAATAATAATAGTAGGTTCTCCCGTAGGGCTGATGATCTAGCCAGCTACAGGTGTTTGGCCAGCTAGTGGCACCAACCATGTTTGGCCAGCTAGTGGCACCAACCATGAGCTTTATTTTGTTGAAGAGAATTTAAAGCCCATCAGAGAGCAGTTACTCCCACACTCAGCCAAACAATGATGATACCCACACAGAGAGACAGAAAATAACTGCCCCCCCGTAGCTGCACTTTTAGTTCTGAGTCTGCCCTAAGCATCTCTTTCCCTTCCTCATATCCCTCTTTCTCCTTCTCCTCATCCTCCTCTTCTTCTCTTTCTGCTCTTCTCCCTACCCGTCCTCCTCCCATCTTCTTTCTCTTGATTATGAGTTTGTTTGTGGTGTCCTGATGCTTTGCAGTGTCTTTTTTTTTTACATGTGACATCAGTTTTGTTTTTTTTTTTTTTGTTTGTTTTTTGTGGCAACTTCATCTTCCAGGCAAACAAAAATCCACATAAAACCTTCCCTTAACGTGTGTAAGCCCTGAAATGAGAGTTTCTAATTGGAAACAATAAATTGAAGTTTATGTTTTCTTTCCTGCTTACTCCCAAAGCACTCGGGTTCTATAGGAGTCTATCCAAAGAGCAGTGTGAAGATGCCATAACACCCTATCTCTGCCTTCTGAGAGTGATACCCACTGTCTCCCCTGTTTCAAACATCATTTACAGATGACAAAGGCCACCTTGTCAGTCTCTGGGTGTTCACTGATCTATGAATGCAAAAAAAGATGTTTTTTACAAGAATAGTTCATGGCCAGTGTGCCTTTTAAAGACTGCAGAGAATCCCAGGGCTTCTGGAAGCCCCTTGTGAGTACTCAAGGCTCTGGAGACTAGAATGTCTCTCAGTTTCAGTAACCACTCAACCTCTGCCCTGTGAAAATGCAGTGGAAAACCCATTCTCCAATTCCTCATTTTGCTACTTAGGCAAAGACCTGGGAAGATCCATGACTCTCGAGTGAGAAACATGTCCATCATATCATTGGGCACGTGCAGACACTGTACAAGTGGCCAATGTGTTTCTGAGAGAGAATGACGGGACCATCCTACCAGGAAATCCTGCAGACCCTGCGTCCTCAGAAATCACACTTGGACAGTGGAAGAAAACAAAATAAAAAATTCCCAAATGCCCCCATTTTTCCTCAAAGGAGCAGCTCTGGGTTCTTTGTTCTCCTCCCCAAGAGTACTGGGGTCCTAGGTGACTGGCGTGACTGGCTCCCTTTTTGGAAGCGTGTCATTCACAGAAGTCTTGGCAAGTTGGTGGTTTTAGCAATCTCTGAATTTGCCAGAGTCAGCTCAAGTGACAAGAATTTAACTTCTGGGATCTTTTACATCTGTTTGTCATTTTCCTTGCAGTTTATGGCTCCCTGAACTAAAATGCAGTGCCCAGAGGCAGGTATTCTTGTTCAGTTTGTCCATGGTTCTGTTTCTGGTAACAGTGGGCCTGGGCTCCTAGAAGATGCTCAATAAATAACGGAGAATATCTAAGCACAGGTCTGGGAAGCTGCAAGGCTTAGTTCATCTGTGGAACAGCCTCGAATACTCACCTACAAGCGGGGCCTAATCTCAGCTGTCTAGTTACTGGCAGGTAACCAAAAGAGAGCCAAAGAAGCATGTTAAGCAAACATCATAAACATGCTGCCAGTCAAATCAAGATTGGGAAATTTCATAGAATAACAATTGTTTAACAAGTAATGGCAACAGAAAATGCATTAGAGCTCTGAAGGGAAAGGTATCCTGCCAGTCAGGAACCCAGAAACACTACAAAGTCACAGTGCACAACAAACCTCACATAGAAAACACAGTAGAAGTCTGCCTCTACCCCAGAGAGAAGCAGCAAAGAACTGAGAAGGAAGCAGGCTTTATATAGGGCTTCTTGGGGACAGAATTTTCCAAGGTGGGGCGAATCGGTGAGATTTCAAGTCCTGAGCTTGGAGCAAGCTCAGATATTAGTGGCATTTTGAGCTCAGTGACTGGTGGATTTTCATGTCCTGAGCTTGTGGTTTTTACCCAACAGACAGAAGATAAATTTCTAGATCAAACAAGACATGAGCCATAAAAATGACTGCATCATGGTTTGGGAGGTAAAGTGCTTGCTTTGAATTCATGAAGGCCTCAGTTTGGCCTATAATCCCAGAACTGGGGAGTAGAAAACAGATGGATCCTGGGAGTTTCCTGACCAGCTGGTATGGCAAACTCCAGGTTCAGTAAGAGAGCCTGTCTCAAAAAAAAAAAAAAAAAAGTATAAATGTATAAACGTACAACATGACTATGAGGGGTTTCCAGTGCAAAGGTCTCCTGGCAGTTGGGAGCCAAGGAGCACCACAAAGTCACACTGCACAACAAACCTCACACCAGAGATTTGTTGGGTAGAACAGAGTAGCGGCTGCCTTGAATGGAAAACAGAGACAGTAGGAAAGATGGGCAAAAGGAAAGGACCTTTTATAGGGTTTTCGAAACAAGCCCAGTGAGCTAGTGGGAAAGTACAGTGGGTACAGAAATGTCGTTTGGCCTTTAACACCAAGTCACAGGGTGGGGATTTCCAAGTCTTGGAGTTTGGGTCAGATCAGGATCAGGATGGTTTTCCCTGGTCCTGGTTTGGGGTGAAGTCAGGTTCAGGGTGTTCTTTTCTTGACTCTTCCCCTCCTAAATTTCTCCCTTTTTTACTTACTATTGATAAATAATCAGGAACTGGAAAGAGGGCTATGCTATCACTAAACTACCTCCCCCTGTATCAGGGTAAGCTTGATCTTCACAATCAGGGCATAATTAGAGGTCGTAGGCCTCTGGTCCCATAGTTAGGGGCTGATAGATAAGAACTGATTAAAGGTCTGGTTAGAAATCTTTTGATTTTGTTGTAAAAAAAAAATCCAGACAAGAAGTTTGTAAGGCAGGGAGCAGTTAGAATTAGGAAAAGGGAAGAAAAGGAGTTAAGAAAGACAGCATCCAATTCCAATTGGAATGGTCCATTTGTCAGAGGATCAAGCTGTTCCCTAAGTTTTTGGAAATCTGTTTGGAGTTATCAGATCCTGTCTCTTACAATACTCAGTTGGCTGACATAGAAGCAACACTCCTCCCTGAGGAAGCAGCAACAGCCACCCTTTCTCCTCTGTTAGTAGATCCAATCCTTGATGATTTCATAGCACTATGGAGGCCCACGAGATTATTTGGTCTTGGAGGGTGAAGCCGGTTTGAGCCACCAGTTGGAGGTCCTGGATGAACCAAGCAGAAAACTGATTAACAGTTAGGGAAGGAGTTATTTCTGCGGTTCCAGTGGCAATGCCAGTGGTTATACCCAGGACAACAAGAAGAGGTAGGCCCGGAACCATTCATTTGTTATGCTGTCCTGCTATAAACTCTGTGATGGGAACCAGTGAGCACTCTTCCAAATTTTGGAAAAATGAACACCAGACCCATCAGAGGGTAGACAGTAATAACTGTGAGTGCTGCAGAGGATCGGACGTTGTGAGCATTTGGACATAGGGCCTGGGTGGTAGTGCTTAGGGTCAAGGTACTGTTACAGTCTGAGGAATTCAGTGTGCCCATAAAGTGTGCCCCTGAGGAGTTAAAGCAGTATGATGAGATACCAAGGAGAAAAACGTGGGAGAGACAAGGGGTGGTGGTGATATTTGACTCAAAGCAGTTAGTGAGCAGCAAAGGAGGAAGTCTAATAGTCCAGTAGTCAAGGCCACTAACAGTGGTTATGAGTTTGACCTGGGGTGAACACAGAGCATTCTTCAAAGCAGCTAGGCAGAGTTTTACTTAGTAGCTGTTATGCAGAAGTTAAGGTCCGAAGCAAGAGATGAAGTGACCACAAGGACAGAGAGGTGGGATTGGTGTTGTCCAAGAGGGGAGATGTTAGTGTGGTTAGAGACTCTAACCATGGATGTTGGATCATATCTTCTATTTTTTCAGTACCTAGATGTTGGGAGAGTAGGGTGTATAGTCTTTGTATTTTGATTGTGCCTGCTGGAAGGCTGCTAAATAGGTCATAAGACAGTTTGGCAGTGACACCTTCCTCCCATCTGGTGTCTCATGGGTCTTGAATGTAGACATGGAAGGATCCCTCCTGTATGTAAAGAGGAGAAGGTGGGGGGATTAGCATGGCCCAGATTTGTTCCATGGTTTTATAAGAAATATAAATAAATATAAGAAAGTTTCCAGTCATAGAGAAAACAGGCATGGGGATAAGCCCTGGTGAAGGAGAGTTAGATAAAGGAGTTATAGGGAACTGGATCAGCCTTTGACAGACTGCTATCAAGCAATTTTTCATCCCTATTAGAATGAGATGTTGGTTAGAAGAGGTCTCTTGGATGTTAAATATCTATATGTAAGAGATAGCCTGGACACATGAAGATAGGAAGAAATAGAGAAGGAGAAAGCAAGGTTAGATACGAAAGATTTTGTATCATTTTTTCTTTAGTGGCAGAGAGTGTTTGAGTTTGAGAGAATTTGAAACTGGGATATGTCAGTTTTGATCATTGTGTTGTACTGAGATCAAGCTGTTTGTAGTATCAGAGTAAGGCTTTAAGAAATCTGAGCCCATGGAGCTAGAAAGAGTCGCTACAAGTGGAACCTGGGAGACAAGAAAGAAGCACGCACGGTAAGGTGTAGAGAAGCTGTGAGACTTCCAGGAAGGAGCTGAGAGACAAGAAGGTCAAGGTGGCAGAGGCCCAAAAGGGCTTAAGGAAGGGCCGGGAGGAGAACCCCTGTTCAATCAGAAGCCGCTCTAGCTTCCAGAATTCCAGATAGGCCATCTGTCCATTGACCTCCCCCATTCTCCGTGTCCCCTCTCTGGCACTATCCTCAGCCCCCCAGGCCCTCCTCATCACCATAGGATGATGATCACCAAAGACCAAACCTAAAAATAATAGAAATAAAAAGAGAAGAATCCCAGCTCAAAGGCCCAGAAAATATTTTTAACAAAAACATAGAAGAAAAATTTCCTAACTTAAAGAAGGAGATGCCTATAAAGGTGCAAGGAGCATACAGAATACCAAGTCGATTGGACCGGAAGAGAGAGTCCCTCACCACATAATAATCAAGATGTTAAACAAACAGAAGAAAGAAAGAATACTAAAACCTTCAAGGAAAAATGGCCGAGTAACATATAAAGATATGCAATTATTAGAATTACAAGCAACTCCTCAAAGAAGACTCTGAAAGCCAGAAGGGCTTGGACAGATATCCTGCACACTCTAAGAGACCACAAATGCCAGCCCAGACTGCTATACCCAACAAAACTTGGAATCATCATAAATGGAGAAAACAAGATATAATAAACTCAAATTTAAACAATATCTATCTACAAATCCAGCCCTATAAAAGATACTAGAAATAAAACTCTAACCCAAGGAAGTGAACTATACCCATGATCGCATAGGAAATAATCTCACACCAGAAAAACCAAAATAAGGGAAACACACACATACACACCACTACCACCACCACCAACAACAACAAAATAACAGGAATCAAAAATTATTGGTCATCTGTTGTGGATGTTTTGGTTTATGATATGTAAACATGTTTTTGTTAAAATTCCAAGTTGGAAATTTTAGTTTGTCCACACCTGTTAAGTGTCTTGTGCAGAGCGTGGACTTTGCCAGGTGGAATTAGTTGAATTCTGAGGACTTTGAGGGATATAAATATGACAGCCCCTAGGAAGAAGGCAGCTGTTTGGAGGAGGACTGCTTGCTGCTGCTTCATCCGCTGCTGCATTTGCTCGTTACCTGGACTTCTGGATTTTTGAATGACTGATATTGGTGTTGCCCCCAAAAGAATCCTATGATCCTACCCAGTGGAAGTAGCAGAGAACTCCACTCCCTGTCTCCACTAACCTTCTTTCCCTCCTACCCAGTGTTGGAGGGTTGGAAGGGAGGTAGAAGCATTTAATAATCCCAAATAAAGTAGGTTAAAAAATCAAGGTCAATAGATGGCACCTAATGTGGGGCTTTATTTGTTGGCATACTTTTAAAAAATTCTTTTATTTATGTTTCTTATATTTTCTTCTCCCTATTCCACCCCAATCCCTTCCAACACCCCAACATCAGGTAGGAGAGAGAAAGGGTTAGGGAGAGGGGGGTGCAGTTCTTTCTTAGTTGTTTCCTGTTGGTCAGAGTCATCAGGATCCTTGAAGCCAGTCCAATCCTCATTTCAGGAGATCTCCATTTTCTTGTTTCACAACAGCAACTAGGAGCAGCAAGGGAGAAGCAGTCTTTTTCTTTCTCCGATCTCACTCTCTGGGCTCTGGCATTTATTCTCTCTTCAGAGTCCTCAGATTCAAACTATCTGCAGCTGGCAAAGCGCTCCTCTCAAAGCCCACATGAGGCAAATAGTCTGCTGCTGTGGACCATCTGAATCAGCCCCACACCCCACACCTGGGACCAAAACAAAAACATGTTTATGTCCACAATAGTCATTGATATCTTTAAATATCAAAGGACTCAATTTCTCAACAAAAAAGAAATAGACTAATAGAATGGAAGGAAAAACAGGATCTATTCTTCTATTGCATAAATGAAATTCACCTCAGCATCAAAGACAAACAGCACCTCAGAGTAAAGAGTTGGAAAAAGATTTTCTAAGCGACTGGATCTAAGAAGCAACTTGGTGTAGCTATTCTTCCATTTAAAAAAAATATTCTTCAAACCAAAATCAATCAAAAGAGACAGGGAAGGACACTTCATAATCATCAAAGGAAAATTCACCAAGATAATGTTTCAATTCCTAACATCTATGCCCCAAACACATGGATACCTACATTTCTAAAAGAAAGCGTAATCTAAAGCTTTTAGTAACCTGAAGCTTAAATCTCATCCACTCTCACATATTAATAGTGGGAGACTTCAATAACCCATTCTCACCAATGGACAGGTCATCGAGCTAAAAACTAAACAGATAAATACTGGAGTTAACAGATACATGTAGAACGTTTTATCAAAACACAAAAGAATAAAACTTCTCAGCACCTCACAGAACTTTCTTTAAAACTGACCACATACTTGATCACAAAGCAAGTCTCAACAGATATAAGCACATTGAAATAACTCCCTGTATCCTATCAGACCACCATGGACTAAGGCTATATAGTTCAGCAACAACAAAAACAACCGAACGTTGTAAACCCATAGAAATTGAACTATTTTCTACTAAGTAAAAGCTGGGTTAAGACAGAAATAAAAGACTTCCTAGAATTCAATGAAAATGAATACACAACATGCCCAAACTGATGCAATGAAAGCAGTGCTAAGAGGAAAGTTCATAGCACTAAGTACCTATTAAAAAAAATGGAGAGATTTTATTCTAGCAATTTAACAGCACACCTGAAAGCTCTAGAACAAAAAGAAGTAAGCACACCCAAGATGGCAAGAAATACTCAAACTGAAGGCTGAAATCAGAAAGGTGAAAAACAAAGAGAATAATACAAAGAAGCAATGAAACAAAGAGTTGTTTCTTTGAGAAAATCAACAAGATAGATAAACCCTTATCCAATAGAACTAAAAGACAGAACAAGAATATCCAAATTAACAAAATCAGAAACAAAAAAGAGATATATCAACAAAATCATTAGGTCATACTTTTACTCCACAAAATTGGAAAATCTAAATAACATGGATAATTTTCTCAGTAGACACCACTTACCAAAGTTAAATCAGGATCATATAAACAAATTAAATTGTAGGCTTAGATTTTTTCAAAAACCTCCTTTATTTAGGGTTCTTAAATGCTTCTACCTCCCTTCAACACATTGACCAGAGGTAGGGGAGAAAGAAGGTTATTAGGAGAGGGGGGTTGTGAACCTTTTTAGACATAGTTTCTTTGGAATGATTCCATTCTTTGTTGTTTGGACACCAGCAGTCCAGTCAAATACCCAACACCGAACAGCCACAGCAGGAGCACAATTCAGCAGAAACAGCAAGACTTGGCTGAATCAAAATGAGTCAAGTTGCAAGACAGCTGCAGGGCCATGAAAGTTCTCTGCTCTGGAGGTTTCTCTTTGAGAAGTGAAGTATAGAAAAACGAAGACCAGCGAAGTGATGCTCACCTTACAAAGAGTATGCAAAAGCCTGTCGGTGGGCTTTTCTTTATCCTTTCTAAGAGCCCACACAAGGCTGTTTAAAAACCATGCTCCTTGCCCAAGACAGCTTCCAGTAAAACATCACGAGCCCTCTTGCGTGTCTGTTTTCAGTTGACCAAGATCATGTGCCCTCTTGTGTGTTTGTTTTCAACTGAGGATGAACTAAAAACATTTCACCACATTAAATAGACCTATAATCCCTAAAAAATTAGAAGCAAGCTAGGCACAGTGGGCACACCTGTAATCCCAGCACTAGGGGAAACAGAGGTAGGTGAATTTGAGGCCAGGCTCATCTACAAATTGAGTCCAGAACATCCCTGTCTTGAAAACAAACAAACAAAAAACAAAAAAAGCAAGAAAAAAAAAGAAGATAGAGGGGAAAGAAATATAAGTAGTTATTAGAAGTCTCTCATTCAAAAAAAAAAGCTCAGGGACAGATGGTTTCAAGGCAGTATTCTACCAGACTTTCAAAGATACCCTGATACCTACACCACAAAAAGACCCAACAAAGAGAATTTCAGACCAATTCCTTATGAACCAAAAATACTCACAAACCAAATCCAAAAACACATTAAAAAATATCACCCACCGTACTGATGTAGGCTTCATCTCAGGAATGAAGAGGTGTTTCAATATACGAAAATTCATTAATGAGCAAACTGGAAGGAAAAAAACCATATGATCATCTCATTAGATGCTGAAGAAGCTTTTGACAAAAAACCAACACCCCCTCATGTTAAGTCTTGGAGAGATAAGGGATACAAGGTACATACCTAAACACAATAAAAACAATATACAACAAGCCAATAGCCAACATCAAATTAAATGGAGAGAAACTTAAAGCAATTCCACTAAAATCAGGGACAAAACAAGGCTGTCCAGCCTCTCCATATGTATTTAATATAGTACTTGAAGTTCTAACTAGAGCAATTAGACAACTAAAAAGCAAGGTGATACAAATAGAAAAGGAAGAAGTCAAAGTATCATTATTTGCAGATGGTATCATAGTTGACATAAGCAACCACAAAACATCTACCAGAGAACAGGTAGATACAGCTAATAAGCTTCAGTGAGGTGGCTGAATACAAGATTAAAAGAAAAAGTCAGTATCCCTCCTATAAATAAATAACAAATGAACTGAGAAAGAAATAATCCAAAAATCACAATAGCCACAAATAATATAAAATGTTTTGGGATAACTCTAACCAAGCAACTGAAAGATTTGTATGACAAAACCCTTAAGGATTTGAAGAAAGAAACTGAAGATGATATCAGAATATGAACATATCTCCCATGCTCATGGATTGGTAGGATTAACATAGTAAAAATGGTCATCCTGCCAAAAGCCATCTACAGAGTCAATGCAATCCTCATCAAAACCCAATACAATTCTTTACAGACCTTGAAAGGACAATACTTAACTTCACATGAAAAACAGAAGACCCAGGATGGTTAAAAGAATCCTAAACAATAATAAAACTTTTGGAGATATCACCATCCCTGACTTCAAGCTGTACTACAGAGCAACAGTAATAAAAACTTCATGTTATTGGCAAAAGAATAGACATGTTGATCAAAAGAATCAGATCCAAGCCTCAGGCATAAATGCACACACCTATGGACAGCTGATTTTTCTTTCATAAAGAAGCCAGAAAAACAATATGAAAACAAGAAAGAATGTTCAACAAATAGTGCTGGTCTAGCTGGATGTCTGCATGTAGAAGAATGCAAATAGATCCATATTTATCACCCTGCACAAAACTCAGTTCTAAGTGAATCAAAAGCCTCAACATAAAGCCAGATACACTACACAAGAGAAAGTGATAGGAGAAAAAGTGGGGAATAGAAGGAAACCTGATAGAAGAGAAACTGGGAAATAGCCTTGAACTCATTGACACAGGAGGTGACTGCCTGAACAGAACACCAACAGCTCAGGCACTAAGAGCAACAATAAATGGGACCGGATGAAACTGAAAAGCTTCTGTAAGGCAAAGGACACCACCAATAGGACAAAGTGGCAGTCTACAGAATGGAAATTTTTTTTTCACCAACTCTACATCTGATAGAAATCTAACAGCTAAAATATATAAAGAATTCAAGGTATCAAAGCAGGCTCCAGGAGCCAGAAAAAAGACACTCACTGAGTAGGCTAGGAGGGATGGACGGATGGAGCAGGTGAAAGGAAGAAGTGGCTGAAGAGGCAGACTCTGGATTTGGAATCAAATATGGTGGGTTGCAGAAGCCAGTAGAAACAAATTGTTCCCACATACTTTAGGGGAGTCAAATCAGCAGCTGAGTCAGATTAGAAGTTTGGTTTGGAGCAGCTGAGTCTCTTTGTTAGTTGAAAGGTGGGGATAAGTTGGTTCATCCTGTTGGTTAGTGGTTTGGTCTGGGAGGGCTCATTGAAGCTTATGAAAAGGCTTGGTAATGGGTGCAAGGAGGGGTTCATATGAGGGGCCAAAGGCTAGCTCATATAGGACTCAGGAGTTGGAGTAATAGCTAGCCCAAGATGAGTTACCTAAAGGGTAGACAGCTGGACCCACTCAGATAGAAAGTTTAGAAGAGCAGAGGAGTCAGCCTGGCTAATTTGCAGGTACCAACTACAGAGGAGATCATCTACGTATTGTATAAACTTTGGATTTAGAAATATAAAAAGAGAGTAAGTCTGAGGTCAAAGCCTGGCCAAATAGTTGTCCCTGGGGTAGGACAGTCCAGGCAAGTTGAGTAGAAAGTTGGGTATCTGGGTCAGTACAAGTGAATGCAAAGGTATTTTGTGACTGAGGATGGAGGGGAATAAAAGAAGGCACATTTGAGGTCTAGAACAGAAAAAAAAAATGAGTGGTCTCTGAGGGGTGTGGTAGACAGAAGGGTATGGGGATTGGATAGCATGGGGTGAAAAGGAACCACTGAGAGTCAGAAGCCAAAGATCCTGAATCAGAAGCAGGCTCCACTGGGTTTTCGAATCATGACTATGCAGGTGTTAAAGGGAGAAGACATGGGGCACAGAGGCCTTTTCTTAAGAGGTCAGTGATAAGACGCTTAAGTCCCCTGAGACTTTCGAGAGAAAGTGGATATTGAGCCTGGTGATATAATTGGTAGGGTTTTGTAGTTTAATGATGAGAAGGGCATTATGTTTGGCTGTAGAGGGGTTTGAGAAGTGTATACTCGGGGATCCACGTGGGATCCAGCAAGGGAAAAGGTGTGCCAGACTATGTGATTTGTAAGAGAAGAAGGGGAATGGCCAGCAAGCCTGAGCCATCTCCATGGGGAGAGTGAAGGAAACAGAGGCTCCCACTTTGGCTAAGAGGTCCCTTCCCAGCAAGGGCAGGTTGGTACCATTGGGAAGGAGTGGGTAAGGGAAATACCCCTAAAGATACAACTGAGTGGTGATATTTGCTGAGGCTGGTAAGGCTGTTCCTTTACTATGACAATAAGGGAACAAAAAAGAGTGTGTGGGGGGGGATCTCTAAAACTCCATCAGGACCCAGTACAGGTGACTCTGATGTTCAAAGGAAACAAATGGGTTTCCCTGATACTGTGATGATTACCCCTGCTTCCTGTTGGAGATGGCAGCAGTTAGGTCAAGGGAGCTGGGGCTCCCTCCATCATCTATGGCCATCTCTCCTCTCCTCCCAGTCCCGCCAAGCCCCTCCCCCATCCTCTTTTCCTTAGAAAAGGGGAGTGCCCTTTTCCATCCAGCCCAGCTCATCAAGTTGGAGCATGTCCTCTTTCCCTGTGGCCTGGCAAGGCAGCCCCACCAGGGGAAAGTGATCAAAAAGCTGGCAAGTGAGGCAAATGCAGTCCTCATTTCCCTTACTAGAGGACCCACATGAGGCCTAATCTGCCCATCTGCTACATCTTTGTAGGGGACCTCAGTCTTAAGCCTTGCTTTTAATGATTTTTTTTCTCATTTGTTATTTTTATTCTCAGGACAAAATCCATCCCAAAGCAAAATATCTTAGTGACCTATTGGTGCCTCCTTGTTTAGCTTACACCACATAGTCACCTTTAACCACGATGGTAGTGAAGTTACATGGCATGACGACACTTTCCAATCCTAGCAAAGATAGCTGGAAGCCACATGGCTGCCTCCATGCTGACAGAGGACAGCAGCTACGATTGTGGCAAGCCACATGTTATATCCCCAAATGATGTCACCCCCACATGGTTCCCTTAACTATCAGTGTCCTATGTTATGAGTTTTAAGTTAAACCTCTTGTTACGGCTTTTTAACCATACCCAATATACTTACAAATCTTCAGGTCCAGAAAGTTTATAAAATAGTCTTACAAAATTATTTTTTTCTTGTTTGTTTTTTTCTTTTTTCCTTTCTTTCTTAAATTTTTTAAAATTTATTACAATTTGTTTACTTTGTATCCCAGCTGTAACCCCCTTCCTCCTCCCCTCCCTATCCCACCCTCCCTCCCATTTCTCCTCCCTTGGCCCTTTGCCAGCCCACTGATAGGGGAGGTCCTCCTCCCCTTCCATCTGACCCTAGCTTATCAGGTCTCATTAGGACTGGCTGCATTGTCTTCCTCTGTGGCCTGCCAAGGCTGCTCCCCACTCAGGGGGAGGTGATCAAAGAGCCAGCCACTGAGTTCATGTCAGAGACAGTCCCTGTTCCCATTACTAAGGTACCCACTTGGATACTGAGCTGCCATAGGCTACAGCTAAGTAGGGGTTCTAGGTAATAGCCATGAATGGTCCTTGGTTGCAGTATCAGTCTCAGAAAAAAAAAACCCTGGGCCCAGATTTTTGGTTCTGTTGCTCTCCTTGTGGAGCTCCTGTTCCCTCCAGGTCTTCCCACCTCCCTTTCTTTCATAGGATTCCCTACACTCTGCCCAAAGTTTGGCTATGAGTCTCAGCATCTGCTTTAATACCCTGCTGGGTAGAATCTTTCAGAGGCCCTCTTTGGGAGGCCCCTGTCTTGTTCCTTGTTTTCTCCCTCTTCTGATGTCCATCCCATTTGCCTTTCTGAGTGAGGATTGATCACCTTACCCAGGGTCCTCCTTCTTGCTTAGCTTCTTTAGGTGTACAGATTTTATTATGTTTATCCTATATTATATGTCTAATATCCACTTATAAGTGAGTATATACCATGTGTGTCTTTCTGCTTCTGGTATACCTCACCCATCAGAATGGCTAAGATCAAAAACTCAATTGACAACACATGCTGGAGAGAATGTGAGAAAGGGGAATCATCCTCCATTGCTGGTGGGAATGTAAACTTATACAATCACTTTGGAAATCAATCTGGTGCTTTCTCGCACAATTAGGAATAGTGCTAGGGTACATGGCCAGTTACACCCTGAACTCCTCTCCACCTCTCACAGAGAGTGTCCCAAGTCAGTTCTGTCTGTGGAGGGTGAAGTGATGCCTGCTCTTCTTGTTGACGAGACTCAGATGAAGTGAAGACACTTGCAGTGTGTTGAGAACTCTAAGCATCAATTGTCAGAAGTATTAGAAGCCCTTCGAATCTGAATAGATGAGGACTCTAGGGTTTCTAAACAGAGAAATAGCAAAGCACAAAAAACACCTGCAAGAAACACTCCTGACAGTGAAAATTAGAGAAGGGGATTGAATTTCCATTCGGTGTTCAATCTAATGCAGGGCCACATTGTTGTATTTATTTATTTTTTTATGTGTGTGTGTGTGAGAGAGAGAGAGAGAGAGAGAGAAAGAGAAAGAGAGAGAGACTGAGGATTAAACTCAGGGTCTTATACAGGTGGGTAAATACTCCACCAATGGGTTAGATCACCCAGCCCTTTTAAACTTTTTTTTTTTTAATTTGAAACAGAGTCCTACGATTCTCCTACCTCAGTTTTCTGAGTAGCTAGCTGGGCAGGCCTGTACCGCCAAACCTTGACTTGTTATTTTGTTCATGAATTGCTGATTTATTGTGCATATGTTGAAGGTTCAGGGACAGTCAACAGAAATGAATCATGCAAAGGGGATGAAATGCCTTTTTGTTAGCAATAAATTGATATTGAAAAACATGGCATTGGAGTAAACAATAGAGGATTTCTTGATATTGACTCTAGAATTGGATTTAATGCTTCTCATGTTGTTTCAGAATGTCTGATGAGAGAAATGAGTGCAGAGAGCAGAGAAAGGGTGAATAGCTTCTCATCTCTGTGCTGCCAGCTATGCAGTGTATACATAAAGAATGAAGGCCTGCATTTACGGGTATGTAGGATCACAACTCAAGAGCACACTACAGATTACCCCCTGCTACCAACATATCCCAAGCCTGTCAAGCCCATTAACTAATAACATGAATAGAAACATGGCTAACCCCCTTTGGAATCTGAACTGCTTTAAAATGCTAATGTAAGACAGGACAATCATTAGCTCTATAGAAATGTGCATGCTGACAGAAGGATTATACAAATAATTTCAGGGGTGATGTGAACTTCCTGGAGTCCATCTCTGCAGAAGACGGAACGCTGACACTCTATAACTCTGACGGCATTTTGGTCGTATTGCAGGGTTTTCTTGAAGCATCCAAGAGAACGCACTTGAACAATGAGGTTAAAATAAAGGAACCTTCAGAACAAACAACCAAGAGGCCAGGCCTGACAGCTCAGTAAAAAAGTTCCAGTGGCCACAGGGTCATGTTTGAAATGACGGATGGCTTCATTTCTCTCTTTTGACATTTAAAAATTGCTGGACTGTTTGTTTTTTTGTTTTGTTTTTGTTTTTGTTTTTTTTTGTTTTGTTTTGTTTTGTTTTTTATTTAAAGGGAAAAAAGAGAGAGGTAAATACCTGATCTGGCTTCTGAGGTGTTGGCATTTCGGGCTGGCACTGTCTCTGTGGGGGAGCGGAGATCTGCCTCCCCTCCTGGCTTGCCATTTTAGCTGCTTCTGCAACATTGTCCAGGGGATACGGTGACTGGCTTCTTGATTTTGACCACATAGGTGATCTGGGGCCCTCTGGATTCCCATCTACACCCCTCACTTGAGCCTCAGCTTGCTTTCAGATCTGTAGTGGCTACTGTTCTCATCACTGTGACCATGCTCCTCACAAGAAGTAACTTGAAGGAGGAATGATTAGCTCCAGCTTCACAGGATATAGGCCTTGGTGGAGGGAAAGGCTTACGCCAGGTGGCTTCCTGGTGGAGGGAACACAAGCCTGCTCATGCCACAGCTCACCACCTGTCACATCCTGCAACTTTCAGCTGACTTGGTTCTGGAAACACGGCGCTCAGACGGTACGTACCGACCACAGCATCATGCCATGTGTGCTACAGTACGGCACGCAGCCATCGCGCCATGCAGGGCCACCTCAGCCCAGGCTCTAGACAATCGTGTTGCAAACTGCAATATTTTTGCCAAGTTAACCACATTTTCTGCTCTCACAGAAACATGTGGTTTAATTATGGAAAATAAACTTGTAAAGATACTTTTCTATCATTCTACAGCATGTAAGCATCTAACCAGGACATCTTTGGGTTGCGTTAAGACAAGCAAGCACATCCACCATGTTTGTATAAGAATTTGCTTTCATTTTCTATACATTAAAATTATATATATACCAAAAAATTTTATAAAAAGTTTTTTTTTGTAATTTGTTACCAGAAAATGTTTGATCTGTCTGTCAGTTTATATAGTTATATACCTGGGGTTGTATTAAAATTTCTTGGATGTAAAGAGATGGGAAGTGGATAAAGTTTAAGAAGCCTGAGCATAAGGTTTCCACAGCCTCCGAAAGCACCACTGCCATCAAGGATCCACCATCCAGGTTTAAACATGAGCTTCTAGAGGACACCTCACACGAAGCCACTGCAAGGCCCCTGGCACAGAACAGTGAACTCTGTTCCACATTGGTCTGCCCTGGCCCGTTCCTGGTTCTGGGTCAACACAGTGGTTCTAAGGACCAAACAGAAAATGTCTTTGGTTTGTCAAACACCACCAGCTCCTTTTCCTTGCAGACAATTCCATCCTCTGACAAAACTGTCTGTGGGTGTTTCTTTCATTTTATGGTAGTGTATAGCTTAAAATGGAGAGACAAATGTTACCCAGGTTCCCCTGGTTCTGATATAGAACTGCCTGAATTTATTTTCCTATCCTGGTGATAGGACAAGCTACAGACATAAAAAAGTTGATTTCTATAGGTAGCCTGGGCTTCAGAGCCCTATAAAGCACAGCACACCTTTAATGTTTAATTTTGGTGCTTGGCTGATTTAACAGGTTCCGCTAACTGCACACGTGGGTGTCTGGCGCAATCTTCCTGAAGCCATGCAGTTCGCCCAAAGAGACATGCTGGAATCTGCCATGAGTTTTGACTCGGCAACCTTGTTTGTCTGGAGACGTTTTTAAGTCTCTTTTGTTTCTGAAAGACACCTTATCAGGTACGGCATTCTTGGTAGGTGTTTTTATTCCTTCAGCAACCTGAATGTGTCACTGACTCTCTACTGACTTATAAGGTTTCAGCTGCCTGGGATAGCCTTATGCACAGTCCTTTACACAAAACAAGGTGCTTTCCTCTTGATACTGTTAATATTCTTTCCTCTTAAAATTTGTTAGTTATCATGCCTGCAATGCTTTCTTTGACTGAAACCCATTCGGGTCTTTTTGGCTTCCTGTACACTCACAGCTCTCTCTGAATTTAACAGGGCGTCAGCCACTGTTTCCCTAAGTAAGTTCTCTGCACCTGCTTCCTCTCGTCTCCCTCCGAGACCTCCACAATGGAGGCTAACCTTGGTCATGTACCATCCTTCTTGGAGGCTTCCTTCAACTGTCTGCAGTCTTTTCCCTCTTCTGACTGGATACTTTGACCTGACCCATCTTTGTTTTAATTCTCCTGCTGAAACAAGTGCATTGTTAACATTAAGTATTGTGCATTTTGATTTTATGACTGTCTTGCCTAGTTTTATGTTGATGTGACACAAACTAAAGTAATCTGAAAGGAGGGAACCTCAGTTGAGAAAATGCCTCCATGAGATCAGGCTGTAGGACATTTTCTTAGTTAGTGATTGATGGGCGAGGGCCTAGCCCGCTGCGAGTAGACACATGCCTCGGCTGGTGGTCCTGGGTTCTATAAGAAACAGACTGAGCAAGTCATGGAGACCAAGCCAGTAAGTAGCACCCCTTCATGGCCTCTGTATCAGCTCCTGCCTCCAGGTTCCTGCCCTGCTTGACTTCCTGTTCTGACTTCCTTCAGGGATGAATAGTGATTTGAAAGCCTAAACCAGACGAACCTTTCCTTCCCAACTTGCTTTTGGTTGTGGTGCTTTATCAGAGCAATGGAAGTCCTAACTAAGACACTTATATTCTTTAGCTCCAGGATTTGTTTAACCCTTTATTTTGCTCAAACATTGCCTGACGTTGTTGCCCCATCTACCTATGTACCTGTCAATATTTTTGTAACCTTACATCTGAAGGCCCACAGTTTAGGAGAGTTGCTGAAGGACACAGGACTCTGGGGACCAGCCCTGACATTGTACAGCCTGGCCCTGGCTCCTATCCCCTTCTACTTTCTGATCCGTGACGTGAACATTCACCTGTGTTCCCTTACAGCTTGCTGAGCTGCCTGAAAGCAATTGTTTTGAATTCGTTGTCATCCACTGGATATCCGTTTCCTTGAGCATGTTCTGGTCATGTTACTGTGCTACTTTGGTAGTGTCATCTTTTTGTTGATTTTTTTCATGTTCCTGGAAATGTAGCTTTGTACACATTTGAAGAGACCATTTCCTCTTTTCACTCTTTTCCTGTCTTCAGTAGAGGGACACACCAATCATCCCAGCTAAGTATTCTGAGACTCTCTCAGACCTTTTTAATAGATGTGTCCAGTCCACAGTGCATGTTTCTTCTTAGAAAGAAATTACATTTGTGTGTCCCTTGATCCCACAAAGCCAGACAGAGTACACAGAGCCTCTCATTTGGTTCTCTCTGGCAGATGGCTTTGAAATGCTCAATTTTGTGACCCCTCCCCTCCTCTGCCACACTGAGATGCACTCACCATCACAGGGTGCATCTGAGGAGACGGCCTGGGGAAAGCAGCACCAGCAGAATGAGCGTATGTTATGAAGTGGAATTTACTAGAATGCTTTGCGACTGATAAGGCTGGGTAATTCAACAGCAGCTATCTAGACTCTGGAGAGACTGGTAAGCCAGTACTCGTTCAGTCCACAAAGCTAAATGCCTCAGTAGTCCCAATGTGATGTTAAAGGCCTGGAGGAGTTTCAGTCCACATTGGAAGGCTGAAGGAGCTGGAGTCTCATGTCATCACCAGATAAGATGTATTCACCAGCAAGAAGCAGAGGCAAGCGAGAGAGCAGCACCGATTATTCCTGACCTCTTCTAGAGGTGCTTCCCACTCTGGGGGTGGGTCGTCTCCCCTCAGTGACTCTTTCCTGAAAACACTCTCACAGAGCCACCCAGAAGCAGGTCTCCCAGTTGAATCTACATCCCCTCCGGCTGATTCACCACTGCTGAAATGTGCTGCTCGCTTAGGCTATCTGTAGGTCATTATTGAGTGGGGAAACACAGTGAGATGCTCCACCCACCTGACCAGGAGGTTTTTATTCTGATGGGTTCTTGGAAGTAATTAAGACCTACAGCCCCTTTTTCTTGCTCTCAGACTCTCAGTTATGATGACCACATCAGTAAGCTGGGTGAGGTGTAAGTCCCTTGAGCAGCTTAGTGGATGGCTGAGAGAGGCAGGCACTCATTCACCATACAAGACACTTCAGCCTGAAAGTGTCTCTGCTAACACAAAACTACACCACGTTGGAGATGATGTGGGCCCAGTGAAGAACCCCTCTTACTGCGATATATCTGATAGCGGATTTTATTGTCGCTGGAGTGGTGTGCCAGAGCGTCTCCGCTGGTCTCCCGGCCTCGGCAGAGCTGCAATTGGTCATGGGTAGTTATCACATTGAGCCTGGGTGCAGGCAGTAAAACTCCTCCTTCTAGGGTATTGTCATCAACCCTGGCTTTTAGAGCCAAGGTCTCCTGACCTTGGGGCCAGCTCTCCTGGCTCCCGCAGGTGGCAAGGATTGATGAGAGGAACACACACACACACACACACACACACACTTCCCCCTCCCCACATACTCCATCTCATAGCACAGGAATGGTCTGGCTAGAATCACATTTTTTAAGCTTGAAGGTTTTCTTTCCTGTGAAAAAGAGTCTAACTCCTAAAATTCACACATATATTTTTTGTTGTTACACGATGGTGGGGTTTTTTTGCAGTTCATTTGCTTACCTACTTAGTTCAAGTTGCTAAAGAGCAAACATTCATTTTTTTTCACAGCCCAGATGCTGGGCATCCCAAAAGCAAAGCACCAGGTGACAGTGTGTGGTAGCTGCCAAAGGCCTGCTTTCTAGCTTGCGAGCAGCCACTTTCCTGCTTATTGTCACATGGAGGAGAGGGAGAGATAGCTGTTTCATTCATCTTTCTATTCCTACCCAATAACGTCGTCCTTGGGACACAGCAACATTTAGACACTGTTGAATGAAGACATACTATGTACATAAGGGTGTGAGTGAACAGTTAGGTGGATGACTGAGTCAGAAATGTTGCTGAAGATGTAGTGATAATCTGTGATGAAAGTGGATGGCATCTTGGGTCAAAAGACTGAGAGAAGAGAGAAAGAAATCAGCTACAAAGATCTCATCCCAATAAATGCAGAGGTGTGCCAATGGTGAGTGAAATAGTGCCCTGGATGGTTCTGAGGATTTAGTCATCTAGTCAGTATGGGCTTGTTGTGGTAGCTCACTAAGACGTGGCTTCGATCAGTAAATCAACAAGGAGTTACTGGGTGTCATTTGTGGACTCAGCCTGGTGTTGCAGCGAGCTCGTCAGGGAGGCAGAGCAGAGGGCAGGGCATGGACGAGGGTGACCCTGGCTACAACACCGGTGTGGTAGAGGTGTGGCTAGTTCCCTGTGACAAATCTCCTCTGAAAGAGGTTAAACTTGAGTGGGATTCAGACATGCACGCAGCCTCTCAGCTGCCACCCACCACTCAGGACCGCTGTGCAATTGCTGGCTGGCCTGTCATGTCTGTCTTAACAGAACACTGTCAGCTCCTGAAAGTCACTGGACGAGCTCGGAGCAGCTGTAGTCAGTTATGCATGCGTGAAAGGTTCTGTTACGAAACCAAATTTACACAGAGAGCATAATTTTACTTTAACTGTGGTGTAAGAATGGGGCTGCTGAGTGATGAATCCGAGGAAGCTTATGGGAGATGAGGCCTCGCTGCTTCTCTCTGCCCTTGACCATAAAAGATGTTTTAATCACACAGAGCTGTTCATGGTGCTTTTGTTGTCGGCTCTACAGAGATGGGAGAGAACTGAGTGTTCTGAGGCAAATGGTGAATTTAACACACTCATAGCCAGAGCATCAAGATTAAACTGTAGGAGAAGCATCAGGCAGCTCTAATGAGGCTGTGAAAACTCCCAGCAGGAAAGGCAGGGCCTTGTCCTCTGGCTGTTGGGTCACTTCCTCTGGCCATAACAGCCATGGAGGCAGCTCTTGTCCCATTAGTTTTAGGTACACAGCCCTTGCTAGTGGAACTACAAAGGTCCAGCACATGCTGGGCATTAAGTATTCCTGAAGGCAGATGAGAGCTTTTCCTCCATCAGAATGTCATGCAGAGAGGTGAAACATGCTTTTCCCGGGGCTCGCTATGGGGGCTTCCTTCAGGACTCAGAGGATGAGCCTGAAACCTGAACTCTCCAACATCCCGGGGAAGCCAGGCCGTCAGGAGCACAGAGTCTCAGCTAGGCCAACAAGCCTTTGGGTCACTTTTTAGTTCCCATCCTCTTGATGGAAAAGTGGGGAGAAGGCACTGTGGTGAGGCCTTCTCAAGGCTTCTGCCAGAGCTGCTCTAGAGCTGTCACTGTGACCCTGTCTCGGGCCTCCAGCAACCATGGGCCATGTTGGGCGCCATAGGCATCTGGTCCCATCTAATAGGTAGATGGGCAGAAGTGGTTCAGTGGCATCGTTTGCAAGTCCGTTCCCTGCCCTGGGCTGGCCTTCTGCTGATTTTCTGAGACCTGACTTTCTATGCACAGACCCCTTATGTGACAGCTGCCAGCTGCCCTAGTGTTATCTCAGTGCAAATAAGAATGTGGCTTCTTTTGCCCACACCCATCCTGGCTCCACTTCCCTGGTCCCTGTCTGAGCTCTGTCTTCCTTTCTGTAAATGGCATGATCAACTCTCTCTTGCTTTGAGGAGACATCAGTGCTGTGTTCTGAAGGTTGTGTCCTCGAATTCACAGAGGACATATGTGGAGGCCCTGGTTCCCAACATGATGGTATTGGCGAGTGAGCATTTGGAAGGTGAATGGGATTATGATCCTTACAAAGAAGAGGTCAGAGAGTGAGCTGGCTCCCTTTCAGCCATGTAAGAGTAGAAGAAGAAGGTGGCTTTCTGCTAAGGAAGGGGGAGGTTGTGTCTCACCAAAAGCTGAATCCCAACATTCTGACCTTGGACTCCTCAGCTTTCACACTGCGCCTGTGCCCCTTGCACTTTATCGAATTAGCGGTCCAAAATGACTTCTGAATTCTGAACTCCTTGGCCCACTTGTAACTAGAGAACTCACACTGGTACTACCAAGCCCTAGTTTGGGACTGGCTAGTCTCAGAGAAGGTGTGTGGTACCCAAGATGCTTGTCTCTTGTATCAGGCAAGCTGAGAACCTATGCTGGTGGAGCCGGCTGTGTCTGTGAATGAATGCCAATAGCCCTGGATGGAGCTGTAGATTTCTCTCTCTTCATGACTGATAAAACAGGAACATTTGTATGAAGGGAATGTGGGGGCCCCAGAAGGCTAGCAGGGCCTGAGGTCCAAGTGTCCTCAAGGACTCTCACGATTCCTCCATGTTCTTTCTAATCAATAGGCATTGGCTGCTGTGATCCCTTGGCTTGGACAATGTCATTTCCTGTGTCCTTCTAAGTGTCCCCCCCAACCCCTATTAACTGATCTCTCCTTGCTGTATGGCAGCTAGAGACAGCACAGCACAGAATGTCTGTTTACAAACATGAATCCTCACCCCAGAACCCCTGACTCTAGCTCTGGGTCTACAGGGAGGTCCAGGAGCATTTTAAGTAGCACACCCACATGCTCTGAACTGGTGGTCCTCAGGTCATGGGTAATACTGACACACCTCTCTCCTTTCTTCCCCCAATCTTACCCTTCTTCCTCCCATCTTTCTTTCCTCCTTTGTCTCCTCTCATATTGTCCTCAGTCAAGGACCACTGTACCCAGGTAGGAAATGTCCTTTGATGTGTGCACAGAGAATTCTGACACTCTCTCCCTTCCTAAGAGTTCAGACTTAAGTCATTCAGGGCCAAGCAAGGCAGGTGTCTTGAGTACCCACCTGGGACAGAGTACAGAAACCATTGTGACCTAGAAGCCAGGCCGTCTCTAGTGTGGCCTCTGTGCCTGAGTGGAGCTGAAGCAGCAAAGAACACAGGGGACTTTAGAGCGACATTTATTTTGGTATTCTCTGAATCTTCTCTCACCTTTAAAAACATATTATTTTTGCAGTGAATATGTCATGTTTGCCTCATTCTTCGGAATTAAAAATAAAGTGAGAATAGCTGTCACCAGACAGGGAAGGATGCCAAGGGGCCCTGGGCCTGGATTGATCCCCACATGTTACAAGCCAGGAGCAGGGTCTCCTCGTCATCCAGACAACATTGTGCAAGGCCTGGGGGTGGATGCCTTTCCCCTCCCCCAGCTCCTTCACCTCCATCTCAGGCTGGGGGAGGTCCCTGCCCATCTGCTTTACTTTCTGGGGCTCTCTGAGTCAAGAATATTCCTGGGTCGTTTTAACAATACCCACACCACCCTCATCCATCTGCCCAATCTTTGCTTCCACTGGTGCAGGGCCGGGAGATAATGCCCTGAGTGCGGCAGGGCTGTGAGCTTTCTGGAGAAGAGAAACCTGGCATGGTGTTCTGTGCCAGTAATCCCAGTATTTACAGGTGGAAGCAGGGAGAAGTTCAAGGTCATCTTTAGCTGCATAGCAAGTTTGAAACCAGGCTGGACTACTTCGGGCCCTGTCTCTAAACAACTGCACAGGCAGCTCTTGTCAGCTGAGCATCTCCCACTGAGTGTCAGATGCAGCATCTCACAGTGTCTGTGCAAACCAGAGACGCACCATGATTCCCAAGGCCAACGAAGACCCCAAACCCGATGTTCTAGTGTCAAAACTCATGCTGAGTCTCCTTTTTCTGCCCCTACATGAGAAATTTTCCATTGTGTCCCCATAACTTGGAATCTTCTGGTTTTCAAATCAAATATGGCTTATTTTACACAACAGCCCCTGAGCGCTTGGTGAATGCTGACTCTGAGCTTACTGTCTTTATTTAATCTACTTTAAGTCTCAACAATACTCTCGTTTCTTGTGACACCCAATAAGAAACTGAAGCCTAGAAGAGTCAGGAGCCAAGGTCACCCAGCAGTCACAGGCAGCCTATTAGGAGGACATATCCCTAGAGTGCTTCCCCTGAAATGAGGGGAACATGCCCACCGAATAGTGAAGACTGGGAGACCTAATGTATGTATTTAATTGCCTGGCGCATCAGTGCTCGGGAAATGCTACTTTCCTTTCTTTCCTCTGTCCAGGGAGAAACAAAGAGATCCAGAAATGCAGGCTAGCATGCTGAAGAGATTCTGTTCAAGCTGCTCCCTGGGAAAACTACGCCCTGGTGAAATTATACATGAAAACCAAGCATTTACTTTCCTTGGCCTTCCTGCTTAGAAAAAAAAAAAAGTGTGTGTGTGTGTGTGTGTGTGTGTGTGTGTGTGTGTGCATGTGTGCACATCCCAGCACCCAGGCCTTTCAGAAGTCAGTTCTTGCCTTCCATTTTGAGGAAGGACCTCTCTTGTTCTGTGTCCATGTTGCATGCTCCCAGTTAGGTGGCTGGTTCTCTTGTCTTCTGCTTTGCCCTAGGCGTACTGGGATCACATATTCATGCCACCAGATCTAGCTTTTCACTTGGAGGCCAGGCTTCCGTGCCTGAGGCAGCGCCCTGGCCTCCTTACTTTCCCCACCATTATTCCTAGAAAACACTATGAGCCAGATGCTTGGTACAGGTGGGGTTTGTAAAATCCGTAAAATGAATGCTAATCTCATCTTTGGGTAGAGTTTAAAGTACCAGAGGCTTTTCTTCATGAGATATTGATGTCTAGGAGAAACCCGGTATCCCGCCTCTCCACGCCAACTCTGCCAGCGCTCCTGGGCAACTCACTGAATAGGTCAGAAGCCCATCAAGTGCTCTGCAGACTAGCTGGGGCCATGCAGGGGATTCCCCAGCTGGCTTCGACTGCAAGCCCAGAAGCAGGCCCAGTATAGTAAAAATCTGAGATGGGAACGAATAACCCAGGGTCTCTTCCTAGCTTGCTCACTTGTTTGGGCTTATTGTCATTGGCTTTAAAGTGGGATGTAGTGTCAGCTAGGGTCTCACTAAGTTTTAGTAGGGAAGACAGAAGGAAAAAGCGGGCTCTGGAGATTACCTCTCAAGCTGGTCTTTATATTCAGCAACAGCTCAAGAGCCTGCTGCCTGAAAAGGAGACTGGCTATGCCCTGAGCACTGTGCCTGCAAACTGTTTGTGTCCTCTGTGGGATGCTCACGAAGAGCCCATGTGGAACCCTACTCAGCAGCAAAAGAAGAGACCCATGAACGTGTGCTTCAGTGGGCCTCAGTGGCCTCAGCACACTGTTTGAAAATGGTCAGTCTTGAAGGGCTCACGACTGACTCCATCAGTACAGCATCTTCCAAATGAGAGTGATGGAGCCGGGGAACTGACTGGTCACCTGGGACGGGGCTGGGCACGATTATGCCAGGGGCAGTGTGAAAGAATACCTTCGTGGCCACGAGTGGTTCTTTATTTGCACGGAATTCATACGCAGGCACACACACATGCACATGCATGCACGAAAATGTGTCAAGTCCTAGGGCAGTCTGTAGTGTAGGCCAATGAGTGGATATTTCCTTTTTGGATACTGCAATATCATTATGGAAGGGGGCGACATTGAATAAAGCTAGGTGTTGCACAGACATGAACTTTCTCTGTTTTGCTATTTTGTTTTGTTATTTTTTTTCTTCCAGATTTCCATGTGTTCATAATTAACTTCACAGTTGAAATAAGTCAAAAGCCTACGAGAAACGATTCTATGCTTAAGAGACCAAGGACTGCTGTAGTCATACGGGGCCACACACTCAAAAGAAAAGTTTTGATTCATGTGACTGACTCCAAACTCCTGAGCTTCTCTCTACACAGTGATCTGTGTGTGGAAAGAAACTCCAGAATAGCCTTCAGCTGCAACCCCCTTCCAAAGCATCCTCACCCTCAGCACCTGCCCTTGCCAGGGGAGAACATGTGATGTCAGTGCCACCTACTCGGACCAGGGGCTGGCAGCCAGCTTCCCCCAAAAGGACTCTGCTGTGGTGTGTTGCAAGATTCTGGACTAAGCATCCAACACCAATGAGAGCAGAAGAGAGATGTCACCAGCGGGCTGAAGCCAGGGCAGGCTTCAACCCTGGGTTCACTTTGTATTCTCATTTTATATTCTAAAAACCACAAGTGGGCAGCTACGACGCTGTTAAGGACAATGACCCACTGTTTCAGCTAATTCTCCAGGTCATTCTGTTTCAGGTAGCAGGTGAAGTCATGCTTGGCAAGTAGGCAGTACAAGCAGTGATTAGAGTAAATCATTAAATAAAGTAAGAAATCAGTATTTGCTAATTGGTCCTTTTGCCTTGTTCTGCTTTAAGTGCCCTTATTGCCTCCATTCGCCTCCACCCAGGCTTCAGTTGAGGGAGAATGGCCAGCATCTGTGCCTCACCCTCAGCACGTAAAAGCTTTTTCTCTCTGCTCCCTCCAGTCTCCCTTCAGCTTGTGGTCTTCAAGTGACCAGACTGAGGCTTGGGTGGTATGGCTAATGAAGATTCTTCCCTTAGCCAATCAGCTTGCTGAACTTAAGGCCGTTTAGAGAATATTGTCAAACCCTCCACGGTGTCTGATCACCTTCCATGTCAGATCAAGGTCCCGCATCTGCCTCTAACCAGCCATGTCTGATCTGTGTCTTCAGCAGGAATCCTATGATGTCAAGCAAGCTAGGACCCTTCTTGACTTGCTCATCCTCATTCCTGAGCCTACCCTATGTCTTGGGCATCTAATTCACTCACCCATACTGTATTTGGGATTGGGGTCAATACTTCACTGGAAAAATCCCATTTCCATGGCTTCTAAACCCACTGAAGAGGTCCTGGATAAATATTGCCTTATCATGCTTTAATGGTCAAAGATGGAGAAGGGAACAAATGTAACAGCTCTGTCAATGTAATGGCTACCAGACACACATGGCTGCAGAACACTTTAAGTAAGGCCAATCTCAAACCAGACATACCACAAGCAAAAAAATTATGTTGAACTTCAAAATTTTGGTACAAAAGATGTGAAACATCTCAAGACATTTTATACTGAAATGTTATGTTGAGCTAATATTCTGGATTATTAAATTGGTTAGGATGATGGCTAACATTCATTTTGCCCATTTCAATTCTGGAAAAAATAATTTTTTTAAATACATACATGTCTTCCATTGTATCCCATTAGACAACTTGTCCAAACCTAATTTTGCGCTTGTAGCTTACTCTTTTTCTATTTTCCCCCCTGCTTCCTTTTGCAGCAGCCAGAGTAGTTTTTGACAGTTTCTTTTTTTCTAAAATGAAATGTCTCTCAAGGGATGGTGGTATTTAAAAAGTGCTTAGATGACGGTGAAGAGCCTCAAGGGCCTCTGTACTTAGCGATGTTTCCTTTGTAACAGGCACTTCTCATATTCAGAAAGAACAAATGAGATGATGCTAAAATCTGAATCTCCTTACCTCTGAATTACCATTAGAACATGTCCTTTTACGTTCCTGAAGTTTCCATGGAAGCTTGGGTTCTGTGAGACCATCTTCACTTAGAGGTAAGGTAGATTTCATGTCTGGGGGTTTGGAACTATTTTTGACAGCACTTTAGTTCCTCTCATTTTTTTTTCATTTGTGTGTGTGGGTCTGAGAAAAGACACACAGCATCTTTAGAAATTCGCTTTTGAAAGACAATGCTTTGATTGTCCTTCCTCCTCCCTTCCCTGAGGGGCCTACCTCGAAGACACAAAGGAGCACTAAGTTCCCTTCCTCTGCTCTGCTTTCAGGAAAGCCCTGCCAGAACTGCCAGTGTTATTTGAGGGCATATATAATAGAGTGTGAGGAGCTAAGTTTTCAACTCACAGCTTGGCTGCTAGGACTCAGCTGCATCTGGAAAAGCCCAGAGCTGTGGGCCCAGGTCGGCAGCTGCCAACACAGCAGCTCCTTCCTTCCCTGCTAGACCTCTGGGTGACAGGAAGGGGATTTCATAGAATAAACCTCGTTCTTGGATGGATATGCACTGAGAGCAGGTGTCCTCTTGCTTATTGTAACAGCTTCGGTACTTCCGAATGGCGATGATACACCTGGTTTGAGGAGAGCTGTCCCCCTAGGCTCCTTGTTGAACACTTGCCTTCTCCACCCCACAGGGAGGAGGAGCTTTCCTGGAGAAAATGTGTCACTAGGGCTGCTTTGAGGCTGTACAGACTCACTTCACTTCCAATTCTGTTTTCCGTCTGCAGATGAACTGTGAAGCTGGATTCCTTCTCCTGCCACCACACAGGCCTGATGCTGTGACTTCACAAAGGACTCCATCCCTCTGGAACTAGAAGCCCAAGTAAAACTTTTCTCCCTGTGTCAGCTTCTGACAGGTTTTTTTTTTTTTTTTTTTTTTTAAATCACAGAAACGGAAGGCACTAGAACACTCAGCTGTACTCTGGTATAAAAAAACAACATAGAATATTAAAGTCCTTAGAAAAGGATGAGACTAGCTGCACCGGTCAGCGAGCACAGGTGTGAGTGGGAGATGCTACTGCCGAGGAATGGTGCTGGGGAGTGTTTCAGAAAGTCTCTGGGTTAGGTTCTCAAGCCCTACTGTGGAGGAAGGGGTGGAAAACAAGGGCGTGTACCTGGCTGCTTTAAGTTGGGCAAAACGGTTGTGTAGTAGAGAGGACTAACTGGCCCAGGGAGGGCTCCCTCCTGATCCATGCTCCCTTCCTCACCCAGCAACCTGAGGATTTGCAGTGTCAGCTAAGTATCCGGGCACTGGACTAGGCAATCGGAGTACCGGGACAAGGAGCTGACCTGCCTCCTGGGCTTCGTGGGATGGTGAGAGGGACAGGTGTCAGCACAGTCAGGTGGAAACGTGTGAGCACTTCCTGCAGTGGATAGTAGAACTGATTGTCAGAGAAAGAGGAAGACAGCACAGTATCCAAGGCTGAAAGGCCATTAAGGAATAGTGTATGTGGCTGCTCCAATGGAGGGAGAAGCCTGGGCCATAAGCCTGTAGAGGTGAGCAGCTGGTAGAGCCGGCTAGGGTTGAGACAGCAGTTTCTCTGGCTCAGCCTCCAGGTAATACCACCAGGGACCCTCACATTGACGGTACACAGTGAGACTCCCAAGCTGAGTACCTGGCTGAGCTCTGTCCAAACTCCTCACACAGAAAGCTGCAAGAAAAGCAACAAATGCTTTGGGCTGTTACGGGTGGAGTTGTTTGTTACAGGACAACAGAAAATGAATGCAACATCCAGATCCCCGGGGACCTGGAAGCATTAATAGAGTGCTGAGCACATGCTAGGGACTCTGCTAGAGTTTTGCATGCCTGTGGTCTATTAAACCCGTGAAGCGTAACTTCTATTGTAGAAGTGTTCTCCTCTCAGCAGAGGTGAGTAGGCCAGCTCATGTCCATCTGCACATGGTCCCAACCAGGCAGCACAAACTACACTTTAAAAACGCCAGCCTGTGGGCCTTTCATCGAGCCTTCCTTCATTCACTGCCAGCTGGATGTGAGCAAGTGTCGTGGAGGCTCCCGAGCCTTAAAGCATCTCAAGGCTCATTCTCTGGCTCCATCTTCAGTGAAGAGTCCTACAGGGCTCAAGAAAGACCATGACTCTCTTTGTTACTTAGAAAAGTTTTATTTAGGGGACATCAAAGCACAGAACTAAAGCATCATTTGCTGCTATCTACAGACACACAGCTTCTTTAGGGGGACATCAGTATAGGGTGGCAGGTACTTCCCAGGGAAGTACCGAGTTCAGTGGTATAATAAGCTTTCAGATGTGTTCTTCACAAGATTCTTTTCTGACACCGTTCTCACATTCTGTACTTTGTGGGACGAAAGTGAGGATGAACTTGGTGTTTAAAGTCGTTCTTCATTGGCCCAGTGTTTTTACCAAATGAAACAGAAAAAACAACATACATATTTTTCTTAAAAGGTTTCAGAAAAATGTAATCATTAGAAATTTAATTTAGACTCCACCCAGCAGAGGATCTAAGCAGATGCTAATACTCACAGGCAAACTTTGGGCAGAGCGCAGGGAGACTTACATAAGAGTGGGGAGATAGAAGGACCCAGAAGGGAAGGAGCTCCTTAAGGAGACCAACAGAGCCAACAAATCTGGGCCACGGGGGGCCTTTAGAGGCTGATGCACCAACCAAGGACCACGCATGGGGAGGACCTAGACTCCCTGCTCAGATGTAGTCAATGGGCAGCTCAGTCTCTCCCTAGTAAGGAGAGAAGGGGCTGTCTCTGATATGGACTCTGTTGCCCAATCTTTGATCACTTCCCCCTGGTGGGGGAGCCTTGCCAGGCCACAGAGGAAGAGGATGCAGGTGGGAGGAGGGCTCCCCCTTTCTGAGAAATAGGGGAGGGGGAGGGAGGAAGAGATGGAGGGTGGGGCCAGGAGAATATGAGGGAGGGGGCTAAAATCAGCATGTAAAGTAAATAAATTACAAAAAAATAATTTAAATAAAAAAAGAAATTTAACTTAGCTGGGCACAGTGGCTCATGCCTTTAATCCCGGCACTAGGAAGACAGGTAGGGCCAAGCGAATCTCTGAGTTTGAGGCCAGCCTGGTCTACGAAGTGAGTTCCAGAACAGCCAGGGCTACACAGAGAAACCTTGTCTCAAAAACAAACAAAAAAAAACCTGTTTCAAACACACACACAGACACACACACTACCACCACCACCAAAACAAAAAACTGAAGAAGAAGAAAAGAAAGAAAGAAAGAAAGAAAGAAAGAAAGAAAGAAAGAAAGAAAGAAAGAAAGAAAGAAATTTAACTTATACACAGAACACCACTGTACTGAATGCCACTAAAGTGCAATTACGGTGTTTTTAAAAGACCAACTTGTTGTCAAGTGGAGCGGATTGTGTTTGTTTTTCTTCGGAACACTTATCACACTGCAGATTCCTACAGTTTTCTCCTGTGGTTGAGTAATGGAAAAAGTACCACAAGACACAAGAAACTTTGTACCTTTCAGGAATCTAAGAACAATTACTGATTAAAATCTACATGCTTCGGTGACAAAGTACTTTACAGCTAAAAAGATCCAGAAACACAATACGTCTAATTTGATTCAGGCAGGAAAACCAACTTTGAATTAGCACCTATTATATTCCACAGCTGACACAATAGCATCTCTGTCAATCTTCTAAAAGAGGTTCCGATGTTCTTGTGAGAAATAAGGCCAAAATGCCAACAGCTGCCCCAAAGGAGCCATTCACCTCAGCACCCACAGACAAAACATTAATTGGTAATTGCGAATTTTAACCACTGCTCCTTTAAGAGGTTAATTCTGCATTGCTGAGACAGGACCTTAAGACTCTCACTTCCCCAGTCACTGCCAGACAGCCTTGAACTTACGCTGAACTCGGAAAGTGGTCACGACTCATCCCAGATCAATAGCTAAGAATCTAAGAACGGCCAGTGTGTACAGGGAAAGACTGTTTGTAACACGACTCTGTTCTACTAGTCAGCACAAGAAGCTTTAACTGCTACCCTCTCCGGTGGGGGACCACATGCCTTTTAAATCAGATCCTAAATGCCAACACACTAAGGCTCCCTACTGTTTCCCTTGCTTGCTCACTCAACCCGTGTTTACAGAGCTCGTGGTGTGTCTCAGCCGCTGATTTAAGAGTTGGTGGTACAGCAGCGAATCAAGATTCCTGACCTTTGTAGATCCATTTGTGCTGCTCTGACACATAGATTAAACCAAGCAGGATGTGTATCCTGAAAGGTGCAGCCATCCTTCTTTCAGTGGGGGCTAGTCTTGGAAAGGAAATGTTTACAGATGTTTACACACGTTAAAACATACATGCAAACCAGAAAAGTGGCAGTTTCTAGCCCCTAACAGTACCACTGGAAAGTGGTATGTTGTGCCCATCTCCCCCATGCTCCAGAGACACGGAACAGAAGGGAAGATAGGAAGGAGTTCGCCTTGTGACTCCAGGGTGTTGCCTAGTCTCTCCAGACCAGAGGCTGGCAACCTGAGTCTGACTCTAGCAACCGAAGGTGTGTAACGGAAAGGCAACCTTCTCTCGGAAGCATGCAAACATGACTCAATTAAGTGAACATACAGCCAGGTCTCACACTGCAGGCAACAGCTTTCTCATGGGCTAGGTACACTTGGCTCAGCGTGGAGCTTGCTCCTTGGCAAGCTACGACAAAATATGCGTCTGTAGCTTTAAAAATAGCCTCTATCCCGAGCTTGAGGGCCTCTATGCTGGAGGAGGCCTCTAAGCGTCCCTTGATAAAATTGCAAATGTACTAGAATTCCACTTCCAGAATGATCTGTGCTGCCTCTGCTGCCACACTGCTGTGTCGAACAGCAGTCCAGTAAGGAAAACAAGTCGTTTGCCAGGCCTTCAAGCAAGGTCAGTGGCCCCAGAGTGGTCGTTTAGGATGTCTGTAATAAAAGGAGAAGTCCTTACAAAAGCCTTCCTGTCATCGCTTGAGAAGTGCTCCAAGGCAGCAGGTCGGCAGAGGAAAGGGTTAACCTCCTAACTGCTGAGCATCAGCCCCTTAGAGTTCTAAATCCAGGTAGCACCACATGCCCACAGGCTGCTCCCTGGAAGGGAAGTAGAGAAGCCAGCTAGGCCCAACGGCTCAAAACCACGGATATTGCTTTATCCAAACCTCTCCAGAGAGGGTTCACGGCTGAAGATGGTCATCTGCCTCCAGGTGAATAGCAGACCCCATAAATCACCAGCTACGGAACTCAGGGCAGGAAATGGGCAGGGGGACCATACGATATGGTTCCTCCCAACACCACAGAGGGTTTCCTTCTTTCTGGAAGGGTCTTTATTGTGGGCATTCTATCTTCTCTTAGTGCCTACATATGTCTTTGCTACATCTCTAGGCACTGATGCCCTCAATATAGGACCTGCCTGCTCATATGTGTCACGGCCAGTACCAAGTGTGATGCCTGGGATGCTGTGGAGTTGTCTTGGGGCTCAGGGTGAGGATGGGAGGGTGAAGTGCAACAGGAACCCAAGCACACTTTCTGACCAGAGGATTACACACCATTAGGCTCAGACAGTTCCTGATCTTCTAACATAAAGTAGGAATTTTTACTGCCTCAAAGTACATGTTATGGGTAGGCTACAAGAGAGATGAAGCTTTTTGAAAAAAAAAAAATCCATATCCTAAAAAAAAATATTTTAAAGGTCATTTCGAAGATTTAAAAAAAAAAAACATACATACACATTGTGGAGAATGGTAATGGAATGTCTCAGACATGGCAATGTAAAAATATACAGTATTGGTTCCTTAGTTATCACTTCTCAGCCATACCGTAACTCAACAGAAAGAAACATCATGGACCTGTGCCATGCAGAGCACCCATGCAGAGCACCTAGTGCACTCCTGATACTTATGTGCGCTTTCCCACTCAGAAACTGCCATGAAACACAAACAAAACTGTTTTTTCTGTACATTCCCAACACACACAACCACTTATGTAACACCTGACCTCACAAAAAGCAATTAGATTAGGCAAACAATTGTCCCTAAGCTTGGTCAATAGTAAAGCAGGAGCTTCCCGAGGACGTTCATTTCAACAACACATTGAAAACGGGAAGGCCTGCAGACTAAAGAGTCTCCATTTAAAGTGGGAACACATAACGTGTGCACCTTGTCAGAATGGGCCAGGGTTAGTGAGTTCTAAGTCAGCATACATGTTTATACGGTCAGGCCCGTAGCTCACACCTGGAACCCCACACTTGGGGGGCCTGAGGGAGGAAGACTGATGCCATTCTGAGGGGCAGGCTGAGCTACAAAGCGGGACCACATCACAAAGCAAAGCTGCTTCTAAAGCAATGCCTGTATCTGTCCTCACCACCCATGTGTATAATTTATTCTGCAATTCTTATCAATGCTAGGATGTTCTTCTCAAATGACCTCAGCACATAAATTAATGTGCAATTTAAAAAGTTGGGCTTAAATTTAAATAATCTGCCTCCAAATGAATGGCAAAGGTTAGTGTAGTGTCAGCTCCGTGTTCTGTGCACACTGAGCAGAGTAACCCTCGCTGTGTTAACGTGACTCAATAAAATCCTGTCTTCCTATCTCGGGTGTCTTGACAACACCTATCAATCGCCACTACATTCAGGTTTCCCACTGGGCTGTTTCTGAAGCTTTCCTCCTGACAGTCACCACGGTATGAGCTGACACACTTCAGACTCTGCCTCCTCAGCTGGGTTCAGTGGGCACTGCCTCAGCCTGCTGTCCTGGCAGAGGGCAAGGGCAGGGAGCAGTGGTTAGAGGACAACAATTAGCTGAGGCTCACAAGTGACAGCAGAGCTTGCACATACAAGAGCTAAGACATCAGGTCATACCCAATTTAGGACACTGCCACACCGAGGCCCACTTCACTGGTAGGCCAGCAGTCAGTAAGGGCACACAGAGGGTATTACTAAATTATATCCTGGCATGTTTATTATTATCTCACCAAACAAAGTATCCCCAACGTGCTTGCTCTCTAGAAGCTCAGTCCAGAATGGTGTCTCTGAGGCTCTAGAACAGCCCTTCAGGGAGGACTTGGACTACGCCCACTTACTCATTTCCCTACTTTGTCTTGTGGGGCGTTCCTAATCCATCCTTTCATGACACCGTTGGCCAGTCTCTGACACAGTCTCTCTCAGAGACTGAGAGGACACACACCACATGGAAACCAGAAACATCTACTGCAAGCCACCTACAGATCCAATAGGGGTGCGTCAGCCACAGAAGCCACAGGCTTGAAACTCCAGAGCGAAACCATTAGCAAGATGAATTCAGAAGTCTCTGGCGAGAGTTCTTCTCCCCGCTGTTTGCCGTTGTTTCACTGCTCAGGTCCAAATCTGTCAAAATTAAAAGCGTTATTTATAAGGGAGGAAGAGTAGGGAGGACTCGTACTAACCAACTGTGAGAAGGACTTCTCAGACACATCATTTTCCCATGTCTACTTCTTAGTCTAAAGTCTTAAAAGTTACATCAAGGCAAGAAGCCAATAACTCCCTCTTTTAAAGAAAGAAAGGCAGACAGTGGCCGCTCTCTTGGTTATACATGAGGCCTGCTCCATAGGTGGGAATTCACACCTGTACAGCAACCATGGTCAAAGCCCACAGCTTTAGAGGAGGACCTACTACTGTTATTTTGCTAAACGGACATGTTATCAAATTCCCTTCTAAATGTTTATATTCAGATCAGCTGCCCTCAGCCTTGGCCAAAGAGCCTTCCTTGGGGTGGGCAGCAGCCAATGCAGAGACGCAGAACTGGTTAAAGTGCTGAGAGCTAGTAAGTGCTGCTGAGCACTCAGTCCTTAACAGGATATCTATAACCAGGCCCAAACCCCAACTCCAGGCTCAGGACACATCCAGTGAAGAGGAGCAAGGGGGCAGGGATTAAAGGCTGGCCTCTGAATATGCCATGACACTCATGAACTCACTGCAGCCATCATCTGCTACACAAGACAAAGCCTGCATGGTCAGTCACAAAATATAAAAAAGATATGAAGGTGGGCATGGGATATACCAGGTGCACAGATGTATCGGGGGAAGCTGGATACGACCAACATACACTGTAAACTGCTGGAGGAAAGTTCAACCACGTTTTCAAATGCTGATTTCAGTGCCTTGTCTGGTTACTGCCCTGCCACGGGCATTGTTAGGAATGTTGAATTATCCCCTGTAGCCATGTGATGAGAAGGAATGTTCCCCAATTATCCCTGATTGGCTAATAAAGATGCTGAAGCCTGTGACTGGGCCGGAAAGAGGTAGGTGGAGTTTTTGGTTCTCCGGCTTGGGTTTGAGAGGGGAGAGGACAAGGGAGAAAGCAGAAGAGGTAGAGGGGAGAGGAAGATGGAGAGAAAGGAGCTGCCATAAGGATGACAATGAGCATGTGCTTGTAAGAACAGACTGATGGCGCTAAAGCTGCCCAGGAGTCATCTGATTGGCAAATGACTGGCTTTGTGTGGGTTTTAAAGGTACTAGGATTGGAATAGCTCAGAATCTGCAAAGCATAGTGCTTCAGCTTAATATAAATCATAGTCTCTCTGTGTCAGGCATTGGGGAACTAGCAGGTTAAATAAAACAATGTAATAATTTACTATAGTGATAAATATAGACTAATTTATCTTTGTGCAGTAAACATGCATGACATTGTCAAAGAACACATAACATATACTAAAAAGAAGGAAAGTCAGAGAAGGACAAAGAGATGACAGGTATAGAGAGAAGACAAGACAAAGCAAGGGGAGCACTAGAAACAGGCTGAGCATGAGACAGCAAACCAGACACAGAGAAAGAACAACCAGAGGCGGCTGAGAGGAAGACAGGGGAAGAAAGCACAGATTCATCCTTCTTGGGAAACTTGGGATAACACCAAGTTGTCCCCGCATTCTTGCAGTCTTGGGCTCCCCAAGGACAACCCTAACAAAAAGGTTCAAGTGACAGGCAGGGTAAAGACAGACGATCCAGATGCTGAAAAGGAATGCCCCCACTCAGAGAGCCAACCTACCTTTGAAGTCTACTGTCTGCCTCCCCTGGTCCTCTCCCTTGGTCTCTAAGGACATGGGAACTTTTCCATCCATGATGTCCATCTTAATCATGCCCAGGTTAGTCAGGAGCAGCATGGGGTCGATGCCCTGCCCATTGCTCTTAATGTTCTCCAGCACCTTTAGACACTTGTATGATTTGAGCTCGCTTATGTTCTCCTCCAGAAAAAGGTTGTAGAGGCTCAAGTCATTGTAGCCTTCAGACTTGAAATGTAGAACATCAAAGGTAGGTAGGATTTCGTAGACTTTGAGAACATCTGTCTTCTGCCGGAACGGGACGAAGAGCGTGTAGATGACCACAGGAGCCAGCAGAGCATACACAAGGAGGTTAATCAAGCTGAGCAGCTGGAAGATGCCGACGGCAATGAGCTTGCACTGGAAGTGATCGGGAATGGTGCTGTCATTTCTCAGGACGCCCGACTTGATATTGCACAGAAACTCGTCTGAGAGTGAGGAGAGGCTGAAGTAATAGCTCAAGTACACACATGCTAATAGTATAACCACGAACGTCACCAGCCGGCAGCTAACGTATTTCATGATTAAATGACTAGAGTTCTTCTTTGTCTTCAAGTACTGCTCCACGATTGGGTACTTGAAGTGGCTTTCAGATATCTCCCACAGACTGAAAAACAGGGAAATAAAAATAATTCAGGCCCTTGCCAGTCTCATCAAATGTCAAAGGCATGGACATATTCAACACCGTGTCACTGAAAACTTCAAACACATGAACTATAACTTCATTTGGGTGCTAGTAAATAAAACAAAAACCTTTCTCCTTTTAACACTTTGAACATTTAAAATATTCTGAGTTCTTTGCCTGCATGTGTGCAGTGCCCTCAGGAGCCAGAAGAGGGTGTCAGATCCCCTGGAACTGGAGTTATAGATGTCTGTAAGCCAACATGTGGATGCTGGGAACCAAGCTCAGGCCTCTACAAGAACAGCAAGTGCCCATAACTGCTGAGTTGTCTCTCCAGGCTCCCTTTTAATATTTTAAAGACAGTCTGACTAATAAAATGTGAGTTAATACTTAGTAATTTTTAGGGCAATGCCTGGTACCTATGGCTCAATGTTTGTTAACTAAATTTATCAGATCCAGAAGAGCAGCTATTGGTTTATTATTGTTGTTTTTCAACAACAATCTCCCACTAAGAATGAAAAATAGTAAAAAATAAAAATAAAAATAAAATTCAACCCAACTAGAACGCATATGCTTTTCTACCAGGGAGGGTTGAGAACGTTCAGTGGACCCAAAGGGCACAGAGGACCCTGGCTCTCCTACAACAGACTGCAGTATGGTGTTTATCCATCATCTAGAAATAAAAGGTAGAAAAACAGGCAAATAAATGCATTTAGTTAACAGTGCTGCACTCAAATACAATGTCTGAAATTGTGATGGCTAGTTTTACGTCAATCTGACATAACCTAGAGTCACTTTAAGAACGGGAACCTCAATTGAGAAAAGGCTCCCTGCCAGACTGGCCCATGGACAAGCAGCTGTTGCTTTTCTTTTTTTTTTTTTTATTGATATGGGAGACCCAGGTCACTGGTGGCAGTGCCAGCCCTGGCCTGCTGGTGCTGGGTGCCGTAAAGAAGTGTGCTGAAGTACCCTTAAAGAGCAAGCCAGTAAGCAGCACAGCCCCCTGACTTGAGCTTTAGTTCCTGCCTCGAGGTTCCTGCCCTGCTTGAGTTCTTGCCCTGATTTCTTTCAATAATGGACTGTAATGTTGAACTGTTAGCTAAAATAAATCCTTTCTTCTTCAAGTTGCTTTTGGCCATGGTGTTTTATCACAGTGACAGAAAACTCTAAGACAAATATATTGCAGGTATTTTTAGAAATAAGACAGCTATTGCTATTATGGTTACTACTGGCAATGACAGAATCAGAGGAAGAATGTGAGAAGCCAGGGCCTCCACCTGCTGGGTCCACCTCTCTCATCCTTTCTATATGCTTGACTGCCTCAGAATCCTCCACACTTTCCCATTATAGTAGATCAAAGCAAGCAAGCAAGACCTTTGACCTGTCACCCCTGTGATAACTGCTTTTCAAAGGATGATACTGGACAGGGGAAAGAACACTGACCTGAGGACAGTGTGGTCTGAAAAGAGTAGGGGATCCTTGTCAGTTGGTGGTAGACACCCTCATTACCCTCTTCCCACTCCTGTCAATCAGCACCCTGGCCAGCATAGCAGGAGAAAGAGCAGGGAACTGACCCTAGGGTGACTACAGGCAGCCCTCTTGAGTTCTTACCTTTGCCCCACATTCTCATTCACTCCTGGGGGTCCAGGTCCATCTCTCAGGTCCAAATCCCGAGCGCTCTTGGCAGCCTTGATGGCGCGGTTGTAGACTTTGTCAAGTTCTTCCATGATAAACTTCAAGTCTGAGCAGAGATGTGGGGCTGCTGCGAAGCGCCAGAACAGTGGGGGCAGGTACAGGAGGATGGCAAACAACAGTAGGATGTAGGGGAAGAACTGCAAAGCAAGAGGGGTCGTGGTCAGCACACCCCCTCACAGCAGCAAGAACAAGCCACCATCAGCTTGCCTGGAAGCTGCTGACTGCCGGAAGCTGCACTTGTACTCATTGCAGGGACAAATGAGCATTCCCATTCCCACCATGGTGTCCATGGTCTCACGGACACCAGCTCGCTGCCTGCTGATGACTGCTTTTATCCGACCCAGAGCTGACCCTTTTCCATTCAACAGACACTAATTTGAAGGAACTGGTGACTGCATGTAGACAGATTGTGTTTCCTTCTAATCACAGAACAAGAAAAAAATTAATACGCTCTTCTGTCCATCAGCATGATTCCTTATCAGAGTCCCAATTAAGGAACAGGTAAATGTCAAAGTGGCCTTTGCTGGTTTTTTTTTTTTTTTTTTCCTTTCATTTATTTCTGGTTTTAAGCTCTAGGTTTTTTTGTTTTGTTTTTTTCTTCTTCAGAATTTGGGAAAATGCCAAAGGAACATTATGAAAAATTCTGGCTTCAGTGGACTGGTAACTATAAAGCAGTTAGAAAAAGCACCTAAAACCTACAGAGTGTGGAGGGAGGGAGAGACCCTCACAGCTGGAAGAGACTATCACTCTACAGTTGGACAGTATCCTGTACAGAAAAGCTTCACCACAATGACAGAATTACAGGGAGGCACCAGGGATGGTGGGCATACAGAGCAGGCCGGAGGAGACTCAGGTGTTACCAGAGTGAAGAGCACCTGGAACCCCAGTCCAACTAGGAGTTCAGGAAGACCTTAGCACTGAGCTCTACTGAAGCGAGGCCTTGTGACTTGGGCTGAGAGGTTACGGAGCCTCTGACCCTCAGTTTCCCCTTTTGAAGTGGTCAAGTGACACAGGCGTCATGAAGATGAAACTGGATCACTTGGGAAAAGATGTCAAACATGGCTAACGCCTGGCCTGTCAAAAGCACTCGAGACCACCAGGAAATATCAACAACAGGGCCTCCTACTTTAGCCCTTGAAATGACCCAAAGACCTGTGGGGATCACTCCTGTAGGAACAGGGAAGAGAAGCTTGGAGTGGTTTCTGGCCCAGATCACAAAGCTGGCAAGTGACTCAGTTAGAATACGACCCACAAGCTACAACTCTGCATGCTCTACACAGCATTACATTACAGTGTTCCAGTTCCACAGTTCACTGTAGTGACAACAGGGTCATTCTGACTGGACACACGATCCTCTCCTTAAACATACTTAGGAGTAGGCAGGACCAGTGCCAGCCTGTTGTAGGCATAAGGTTACTGTGTAATTCAAACGCTGATTTCATTACCCCCCCCCCAATATCTGGTTGCAATCCTTGTTCTGAGAATCTCTGGCCCCACTGTTGTGTAAACACTGCTCCCCAGTTGACCCCTGGTATGCCAATAAAGCAGCTTACAGCCAAATGCTGAGCAGGGGAGAGAACATTGGGCTGCACTTCCTGCCAGCCAGGGGAGGAAGAGTTAGAGGAGGAAGTAGGGGATTCAGCATGGGCAGAGGTCCAGGAGACATCAGGAGAGACAGCTCAACAGGAGAGCTACAAAATGCAAGTATCTCTGAGATTTACACTGGGGGTGGTGGGAGGCAGACTAGCTTAGAGAGTTAAGAATAGAGCTAAAACTGCTCAGTTGTTGTGCTGTGAAACTTATTAAACAAATAATATAATAGAGTCTCAATTACTTGGATAATAGGGTTAAGAGAGAAACTGAGAAACAAACACAATTTTATAAAAATAACCTTAACACCCTACTGTTAGGAAAGCAGTGCTGCAAAGGCCCTATGGGCATCCCAGGAACCCTGCCAGCTTTCCCCATGGGAACACCTTACATGTCCACAGCATTCATGTCAACTGACACACTACTATGAAGTAAAATCTCCAGGCTTTGGTTTGGACCTCACTAGTTTTTCCACGGCTGCCCTCTTTCCTGCTCTTAGACCTGCCCCAGGCACCACCCATCATTCCTACAGCTCTTGTGGCTTCATAGTTCCCTTGGTTTTTGTCAAAAGCCCTTGGATTTCTTTTTTTCACAGAAATGTTTCATTTGTCTTTAAATGCACGAAGCAACACAGACAGGTTTAGAAAGGAAATGGGTTGTGCTGATACGGTTACCAACACATGAAAAAACGAATTTGCACGAGCTTCTCTGTTACTAACCCTGAAACAGGGTCCAGTGGCTGGTCTAATAACCACCACAGTTCTGAAGCTGAGTTCCATCCAGATAGAAAGTCCCTTCCCTGGGTAACAAAGCCCTACACGTAATTTTCAACGTTAAACTCTAGTAGAAGGTAATGAGAAATAGGGGATCATCTGTTCACAAACACCCGGAAGCTCCCATTAGCCCTTCCTGGGAATCCCTAACACAGAAGAAGACAGAGAAGGAAACCCAATGGCCCCAAAGTCTGCAGTGGCCCCCCACATGGCTATACTTCGGGGCTCCCACAGGACGAGGTCCTTGAGTGCTCCCCTGATTTGCAAAGGGCTGACACACACTGGCTCACATCACAGGCTGGACATGGCTGAACTACACTACGGCTGATGTGGGTACAGCTGGCTGTGCTCACTCCATCCTTGCCTGTTCTAGCCACTGTCTATCATTATAAAAATGAAACTGAAAGCCAGGCCGTTCCCAGCACTCAGACAGTGAAGCAGTGTCTCTGAACCACAGGCGGCAGAAATGCTTCTCTTTTTTTCCCCCATTAGTTTATTTATTTAATTACTTTACAGTGATTGCAGCCTCCTCTCTCTTCTCCTCCCAGTCCTACCCTCAGTCCCTTCTTCCCATCCCCCCTTTTCCTCTGAAAAGGGAAGCCCCCGCCCCAAGGGTACCAACTTACCCTGGCACATCAAGTCACAGCAGGACTAAGCATATCCTCTCCCACTGAGGCCAGACAGGGCAGTCCAGCTAGGGCTTGTGAAATATGTTAATGGGTCTTGTTTGTTTTGAGGTAATCTGAAGAACAGCATTTACCTCAGGTTTCCCCCTAAAGTAACCTGGGTCTAACGTACCCAGGGAGTGTGGCATCCAGCTCAGGAAGCAGTAGAGCATGGTTCACTGTTCATTAGAAAAACAGCTGCTTAAAGGTGTTACACGGAGATGTTCACAGCTTTCCTAAACCTCCTTGTGCCCTGGTCACCTCTGCAGGAATGCACAGGAATGCCTTGTTTGCTGGTCTTCCCTAGACTTAAACTCTCCCACCCCCACCGAAAATAAAGAGAGCACTCTACATGCTTCCACAAGGCAGTCAACTCAACAGAAATGCAGATCCAAATCTTCATCAGATTAAGAACATGGAGAATCGCCATGGTGTCCGTGTGAGGGCAAAGCTTGGTTGCCGGTGCTTCCTGCTCCATCCTAGGTCAGGGGTTCACATCACCCAAGGCTCTGACTGTACCCCTTGGTACAATGTCCCCGCCGACTGGCACTGCGCTCTTCCTAACAGTAAGACCCCTCATGGAAAGCCAAGCAGCCATTCCGGCTGCAACTCTCAGCCTCTCTACTTTAAAAATTGTGTTGTTCTTGGAAGGGGTTGTGGCTACAACCCCTTGACCAGGGGTACAGTTGGAGGCAGCCTTGGGAGCTGGAAAAAACACTTCAAGATGGAGTCGCACCCTGACCTCAAGGTCTGAAAGGTGCTGGCCATCAACTTGAAGGAAGAACAGTTGAGACTTGGTTCATCCAGTGTTCCTTGGAGGAGGAGAAGGATGAGGTGACCTAGAACAACCTCTCTCCATGGTCCAGCTCTTTCCTCATCTAAGACCAAGAGCCATGCAAACAGCTAAGCAATGCTCCGCAAGGATATGCCACTTGTCTTAAAGCAATGAATGTAGGCTGGGGTGTGGATTCAGAAACATTCCTGGGCATCTGCTCTGTGCTTGGCAGTGCACAGGGAACACGACCCCCACTCCCCATCTCCCACTGGTTCAAGTAGCAGCACCTTCCCAAAGATCACACAGCTTAACAATTAGAAATCAAAACATAACACCTGAAGTGAGCTACAGACAAGATGGAAGCATCTCCGCAGTCCCTGTCCTCCTATACCCTGGCCCCCCTTGACCAGGGGTACATTTGGAGGCAGCCTTGGGAGCTGGAAAAAACACTTCATTAGAGCCGCACCCTGACCTCAAGGTCTGAAAGGTGCTGGCCGCCAACTTGAAGGAAGAACAGTTGAGACTTGGCTCATCCGGCGTTCCTTGGAGGAGGAGATGTGCCCTCCCTTTGCCCGGCTGCAGCAGTCCACCCGGGATGACACCTTTTCTTGTGCCTCCCACACAGGCCACTGCCGGCCGCCAAGCTGGAGATAAGGCTGGTTCCCATCAATCCCTCGGAGTCCTCAACCAGCTGTGAGCACAACTGCTGATTCTCAATGCCCCATGGAGCCACTCCAACAGGTGCACGACCACCCTTTCCGACTCCTGGCTGCACCAAACTCACCAAAATGCTGGATGCTTTCCAGAGACTCAGGGTCAATGCTTCAACACCCGGGTACCAAGACAGAGGGCACTGGACACAAATGGCAGCTGACAAATCAAGCTGAGTCTCCAACCAAGGTGTCCTGTAGACCCTGCAGGGCCTCACCCCACAAGCTAGAGATTGTGGTTACAATTTTTTTAACGCCCTCTCTCCAGAGGGCGCCTGTACCCTAGGCTGGTTATCAGTTCAACATGTAGCAGAGGATGAGGCTGATCTTCTTGGCTCCACATCCCAAGGGCTGAGTACAGGCCTGACACACCAACAGAACAACCACTTTTCCTGGGTTCTTTTTCCTTTTGGTTTTGTTTTCTGATACAGGATCTCACTCTATAGTCCAGGCTAGCCAGGAACTTGAAGAGTCCAACCTGTCTCAGCCTACCTGGTGCTGAGATTAACTGGTTTACACTGCTAGCTTTGTGACCATTCCTTATCATTCATTTTGTGCCTATGAATATTCTTGTTTTATTTTTTTTTTTGGGGGGGGGTTATTAGTGCTTCTCAAAATGCTTCTTAGGGACCTATTTGGGAAGTTAGATCTAGGAGTAGCAGACTGATAAAATGAACTGAAAAATAAAATTTCTTTTTAAAAAATAAAACAAAGAAACCAAAACACATGGTGCACAGACATGCATGAAGCAAAAGACATAAAATAAGTAAGTTTTAAAAAACCAAGAAACTTTGAGTGTCAAACTGCTTGGGAAACACGACCATGGAATATATAGTTAGCTTTAATGAGGTCATATAAGTAGGCACCAAAACTGATGGCTGGTAAAGACAGACCATAGGAGGGAGCCTGGTGAAGGTAAAGGCAGAGAATGGAGACCTCCATCTACCATCCGAGGACCGGGTGCGTGACAGCTCCTGTCAACCTCTGTCAGCACTTTAGTCTGTGGATCAAGGAGAGAATAAATCCCCGCTGTGGAATTCGTTCTGGTCTGTGGTGGTTTTTACAGACGCTCTGGGGTACACCAAATGTTAGCCCTCCTCCCCCACGCTGTGCACGGCAGGAAGCCCCTGGTGGAGAGTGCGAACAAAACAACAAAGCAGTACAGAGAGCACACAGAGGTGGAAGGCAGGGGGCCTCTGCAGCAGAGGGCAGAAATGATGGCGCTCATGACAGAGCTGCTCAGAGCAGGGGCACACACGGGAGATGGAAAGGAGGAAGACCCCGAGGACTATAGTGAGCCTGAGGCCTACACAGAGATGTGGTGGGAGGTGGGGGGCGGACCTAAAGTCAGAGACACGAGATGCCTCCAGTCAGAAGCCCCTGGTGGAGATGTGTAGTAACAGCTGAGAGAAAAGGGGGAGTCTGGCTTGTGACTCAGGACCTGAAAGCATAGGCAGACAAAGCCAAGAGAGTGACAGTGGAGCTCACCCGAGAGAATGGGAGAAGCCAGAGAGAGCACCCACACTGGGGCCCTGTGATATATCAGGGTCAGAAAGAGTGAATATTGAAGAGACAGGAAGGTTAGGAAGTAGGAAGCGGGCAAAATGAGAGCATCTTGCATTTAGGAACTAGAAACACAGGTGTGAAGGATGTTGGCCCTGGCTGTGGGATGGTCCGATAAAAACTCCCTTAAACAGTTCCCAGTACAGGGAATAGAGAATGGAGGCAATGAACCCCGAGCAGCCTTCAGAATGCAGACAGAAAAGACATTAAGGGGACTTAATTAGGCTTTGTGGATGGTGGCTTCCAAGCAGTGAGTGGCACCCCAGAGTCCTGGAGAAGACAGCAAACAGAATGTCTGCATGGAAGACGGAAAGGACTGAGCCAGGAGATTCAGGGTCACAAGCAAGGGGCGAAGTTCTGCTTGGGTCTAAATGCTCCCTGTGGCACTGCGGCCTTGTCTGAGAGCACTTCAGGATGCATTCATTCCTGTCTGCTCCTGACTGTGGTTGCGATGCTCCCATCCTGTTACCCTGACTGCCCCAGAGCGAGGGACTATAACCAGGCACTAGAACCTACACACTGACGTAAACCACTTCTCCTGTAGTTTGCTTTTTGTTCAGATATTTTATCACAGCAACAGACATGAAACTAAAACAGACATGGACTGCAGGTCTGGGTAGACATCTCCACAATGCCCAGTGATGTGCAGGCACGCGCTGTTTAAGGAACACCAGTCTCAATTGGTGGTGCCCACTGAGGACCCCAAGCCAGGCCAGCAGCATCAGAATCTTCCAGATTCTGAGAGAACACACACACACACACTCCTGGCATTAACCCCCTGGCAAGTGTGTCCGGGGCTCGGAACCCTGTGTTTGCACATATTCCAGGTAATGCCAGGGGCTTCTGGTGAACCCACCAACTAAGTCTCTATGACTCTTCTCTGAAAAATATTTCGCCCACTTTGTTAAGTATTTTTTTTTTATTCTGATTTTTCCTCCTTTAAGGGCTCTATTTCAAAGACAAACCTGACTAATCTTTGCCAACACGCTTAATGTGGAGAAACATTCAGAAGTCGAGCAGTCTTAGAGCGCCCCCTGCTGGCTTCCTGGATGCATTCACATGGCCAGGAAAGACTACCTGCTCTTATGGAAACCATCAGCAGTGGTTGAGGTAGGAGAGAGGAGGGCCGGAGGAAGGGATGAGAGAAGCTAAGTCTTGTCAGCAGGGGGATCGGTACCACCAACAATGCCTGGTCCACAGTGACAGCCACTTAAACATTATTACACTGAAGGTCTCTGGAGGGATTGGAGTCTCTTGGTTTTACTGGCTTGAACTGAGCCATACTGAAATAAACCCTGTACCTCCACTCCCTCCCCACGGTGAGCACCGCACAAAGTATGTTTACTTTAAGTTTTACATTAAATATGTTTCCATACTTTATTTTTAAAAGGTGAAAAACATTCAATGTAGGAATACAGGAGCTATGACTACCAATCTGTGCTCAACTCGAAAAGCCGCATCTTTATTTTTAACTATGTGCATGTGTGTGAGTATGCCAAGTATGTGTGGGTGCTATAAAAGCCAAAAGATGGAGTTAGATCCCCTAGAACAGGAGGTGTGGGCTGTCTGAGTGGATGCTGGGAACCAGACTGAGGTCCTCTGAAGAGCAGAACAAGCTCCTAACCACTGAGCTGTCTTGGTTTCTACGCCCCGCTCATTTCTGGGACTGTCACAAACAAATCCCACACACTGAACGGCTGAGGATAATGTGAGTCTTTCTTGACAGTTCTGTAGGGCAAGATGTTTCCTCCAAAGGCCCTGGGGAGATCCTTCCTTGCCTCTCCCAGCATCCTTGGCCACAAGTGTTTCCACATTGTCTCTACTCGGTGTGTGTCTACGGTCCAAGTTTTCTCCCCAGAGGAGGACACCTGCCATATTAGGTGAGGGCACAGTTGACTCCAGGATGGCTCCTCGTAACTCACCAACTATATCAGTAACAGACGTGTTCAAATAGTCATATTCTAAGGCACACAGGGTTAACACATTAAGATGGCATTATCATCTTCTAGGTGACAACATTCAACCCACGGCACCACAGCCATGCAGTTCATCTTGGTCTCAATGCCCAGCATAGCCCCGGCAGCACTTGGTACTGACAACCTGCTCTTTACTCCTTCAGGACAGCTTTCCCTTTGCCCTTCCATTGCAGCTCTGTCTTCTGTGGGTCCCTCTTATCCGACCAACTCTCCAGACTCTGTCATCGTTAGCTTTTGATTGCCAACTTGACACAGCCTTCAGTCATCTGACGGGGGTGTGGGTGGGGGAGCCGCAAATGGGAAACTGCCTAGGTTAGACTGGCCCATGGGCATGCTTGTCATGATTATTAATTGATGTAGGAGGAACCGGCCCACTGTGGGTGGCACCATTCCCTGGGCAGGTGGTCCTAGGTCGTGTAAGAAAGGTGACTAAGTATGAAGTTGAGCATGAGCCACAGAGCAGGCCAGCAAACAGTGTTCCTCCGTGGTTCTTGCTCTCCCTTCCTTCTGTGGCATATTCTGACCTGGAAATAAATGTAAGCCATATAGACCCTTTCCTCCCCAAGTTGTTATTGGTGAGCGTTTTATCACAGCAACAGGGAGGAACTAAAGACTCCATCCCTTCCACCCTAGAGGAGTTCAGTCTCACAGCTTCCACACCATCATCCTGACAGACGCCATGGCACTGTGACCACCGTCTCTTCTATCTCCTCAGCTCATCCCAGTGGCCACGGAGTAGCTCTGGCTAAGAGCTGAGGAGACACGTCTGATCCTCTTCTTCAGATTTCCTGCACCTAGTGCCATCCTGGATCACATTCTGGTTCCGGTCCTCCCCTCAGCCTCCCATGTCCATACAGCACAGGGGGCTGAGCCCCACCCACACTTGCTAGGGTTAACGTTTTTCCTGGGGGCCTGCAAGATTCTGATGCTGCTAGCGAGTGGGCACCACCAGTTTAGACTGGTGTTCCTCAGTGTGTGCCTGCATGTCACTGGGTATTGTGGAGACATCTACTCCGACCTGCAACCCCGTGTGTTTTAGTTTCATTTCTGTTGCTGTGATAGAATACCTGAACAAAAAGCAAATTACAGGAGAAGTGGTTTACGCCAGCTCCTCAGACACCTGGACTGTGCCCTCTTCCATATCACCAGGCATATCATCTCAGGGACTGCTCAACTGCTACCACAACATAACTAGGCATGAACACAATGCCTGCCTCCCTGGGGCGGCTTCAACAGTGACTGTGTAACTCTACTGACTGGCCGTCCACAGCAAGTTTGCTGACCACTGGCATAGGCCCTCCTTTCAAGGTCCTATGGTGTCACCTTGTAACTGGCTGCATGGCATCAAGTCTGGCTTATTGTCTGCACTTTCCTTCTCAGAAGCACTTGCTTCTCTCCCCTTCTGTCCTGACCAGAGCCTTCCCTGAGCCTGGCTAGTGGTCTCTCTTCCCTGACTCACTAGGCTCACCCCACCTCCCTCTATCTTCTTCCCAACCTAAACTCTCCTTTTGTGCCTGGTGAATGCTCCTCCTGCCTCTCTTCCTGCAGACCAGAACCCTCCTCTGTGCCTGACTAGGCTTCCCTGCCTCTCCCCAACCCCCACTAACCAACCATAAGGGTCCATCGCTTAGAACCATGCACAGCCTGCACAGGAACACGCTGTGGCTCCCGCCAGTCCAATATTTTGCCATACGCCTGTTTGGCAGTCGCAGACCCTCGTGTCTATAGCATCTCCAGGGGAGTGCCTCGCCCCACACTCCCTAGACTGGTGGTCTCACCCTTCCTCACGATGCCACCCTTTAATACAGTTCCTCATGTTGTGGTGACTCCTGGCCATAAAATATTTCTCTGCTACTGCGTAACTGTAATCTTGCTACTGTTATACATGTAAACATCTGATATGCAGGGTATCTGATCTGTGACTCCCCCAAAGGGGTCGTGACCCACAGGTTGAGAACCACTGCTTCCTGTCGGCAGCGCCTCAGTGCCTGTTGGTTCAGCACCTTCAGTGTCTTCTCCAGCCGCTCAGTCCAGGGCAGGCACAGGACTCTCACATTACACAGTCTCCCCGGACACAACCTTCCCTCCCGTTACACGGAGCTTATTGCCTCTGTGTACAAAGAAGGCACATTTTCTGAGAAGAAAAGGGGCAGGGTTTTTGTTGTTGTTTTGTTCTTTTTTTTCTTTTCTGAGCATCATCATTTCCTCAGCACACACTCTTTACCCGCAACACCGGCTGCCACTTCTCCACTAAATCCCTGCTGCCGGGGAGTAACAAGTCCAGTAAGCCGGGCTCCATCTGAGAGCAGCTGGGGGATTTAAGGGCTCATGGCTCTGTCTGCAAGCCTGTCCCTTGGTTTCTGGAAAAACCACACTTTCCCTTTCCTGTCTCGCTTTCTAATTATTCTCTGGCACATTCATTTCACCAACCGCGTGAACTCTGAGCATCAGAGATGCCATCTGGAGCCTGCTGCTGCCAAACATCCTAGCACAAGGAGGGCCCTCCATTAACATCAGTTAAAAGAAAGTCCACGTCACTGCAGCTTGAAAACCTCCCTTTGATTCTAGTTCCCTGTGACAGCCTCTACATACCTCAACTCTGAGTCTACTACCCCTGCCGAGTCTGATGGAGACTCCCTCTTGGTCTGACTTTTCTCTGGGTCTTCCTGCATTGTGGTATGTCTGCTGAATGCCGAACACCCTGCCTAAGGCAGAGCACACACCTGAGGCTCTGGATGATGTCCCCTTCCTCCAGGGAGGACTCGGCTTCGCTTTCAGCAGGCAGGTGACCCAGAGACATCACCCAAGCCCAAGTCGTCTCGGAACTGATTCAGACCAGAGCTGTAACCCCTGGGAGGGAACCCCTTACTCCCAAAGAAAGGCTTTCTAGGGTCCTAGCCATGCCCGAGTGTTGACCAGGCAGGTTTCTTCAATTTCTGTCCCCAGTCTTGGGAGTCTGGCAAGAGCTCTGCTCAGACACTCAAAGCCACCACAACAAAGGAGCTCAGCACCAGAAAGAGCCACAGCAGGTCGGCTGAGACACAGCCACCCTCCTTCCTCCCTTGACTAGAAACTGGGAGTCTGCTGGCCTGGGTTCTGTTTGTTCAGCCCCAGACGAGTCTATGACCCTGGCCTTGTCTCAAGGCGTCCTCAGTGTTTCCTGTGAAAACCATCTGGAAAAAGATTTTTCAGGAGTCTTTCTTACTCCAGCAGTCTCACAGTGGCTACTATCCCTGCCAACTCTCACCTTAAGTAATCCCAGCTACAATCTGAGGCTCAGCCAACGCCAACCCAGAGACTGTTACAACTTGGCATTTCCACAATGACATTTTAACATGGGTGCAAACTACAGCAACATAGATTTTGATTTACAGATCTTCTGACCCTCTGCAAGTGTGCCCACTTGTGCTGAAGGTCCTTACAAGGTGATGGACCGACACACAAAGCCGACAAGGACCCACCCAGCACTCAGGAGGTCTTTTAAGAGAACGCTGGCTGGGTGTACAGAAGCAGTTAGAGTAGCAGAGGGTCCAGTCAGCTCTGGTGCTGCAGAAAATACAAGTCTGAGTTTTCCTCAGTAGAGGAGAGTATTAGAGGATGCAAATGTTCTGGTTGTCTTTTTATGAAAGGCAAAGAAACCAATGAATGAAGGACGGGATAAATCAGAGCCCTGCTTTTTTATGTGCAGAGAAGACCCAAGGTGGCTATCACCACAGAGAAGACCCACATGTCACATCCTCCCAGGGAAGACCTGAGACGTCACATCCCTACTGCCAGAGAAGACTGCCAGTGTCAAGTCATCACTGAAGAGTGCTCTTCTGTGCACACTGGCTAGCTCCAGCTGCTGTTTCTCAGTCTCCGGTTTATGTATGCCCCACGCCCCCCTGACCTATACCTCTTCTCTCTAATTGAACAGCCTGGCTTCGAACGCCTCTTGTGTAGTATCTCTCCTTCCTTTCAGCACATGGACCTACCATAAACCCATCCAAGGGCTGTGTACCCAGGATTCACAGCCAGGCTACTGGTGCGTGCGGCAGCAACATAGTGGGCAGAAGCGACTCAACTACGTCAGTCTTCACTTCTTCTAAGTGTCAAACAAAGGCCCTGGTCAACTCTCTGCAGGGGAGTTAAGGACACAAAGGAGACAAAGATGTACACGGTGCCTGTCAATGAAGAGCTAAAGTTCAAAGAGCACCCATTTCTTATGCGCTCCACAAAGACGTCTGAGGGGGTCAGTGCTGAGGTTCCTCCTGTGTGGCTGACCCCACACCCTTGCATGGCTGTGGCCGGGGGACACTGTTGCCTTACCTTGTGCAGCCACAGTGGGAGGTTTCCAGACGCGCTCTGCAGGGAGCTCTTCTGCTGCACCGCTGCCCAGCAGTATGAATCCACGAAGGCAGCCTGGCGCCAGGAGAACGAACTTGGGGAGAAGCAGCTTATCTGGGTACCTGGGAAGCAAAGCAGAGAGTTCCAGATGAATGAAGCAAGCGGCCTGCATTCCGCCCCACCCCCTGTCCCCACTGACTCGGATCTGAAGTGTTGCCCATGTCAAAGCTTCCTGAACTGCACCACAACATCACACACCAAATGAACACAGGCATCAAAAAATCTTGACAGTAAAAGGTTTCTGGATATGCAATGACCAAAACTTCAAACTCAAATGTGTAACGAATCCAAAGTTTTCTGGGAGCACTCATCCACGTCGAACTGCACAAGTTCATGGCAGCCTGGGTTCTGAACACACCACGTACACTTAGCATCACACAACAACCTGAATACTACCTGTAGCGTTTTGGCTCACAGCCACGACTACTGTATGCTATTGCACTAGTTCGTTTTTGTCAACCTGACACAGGCTAGCGACAGGTAGGAAAAGCCAGTAGAATTATTCTATCAGACTGGCCTGTGGCATATCTGTGGGACATTTTCCTAATGATACAGAAAGACCCAGCCCTCTGTGGGAGATGCCGCCCCTTGGGCAGGGGAGCTTGGGTTGTATGTGAAAGGTAACTGAGCAAGGCAGGAGGCGCAAGCCAGTAATAATTCCTCCATGGCCTCTGCCTCGGTTCCTGCTTCCAGATTCCTGCTCTAACTTCCATCAGTGACAGACTGTGATGTGGAAATATAAATCAAATGAACCCTTCCCTTCAAGTTGCTTTCGGTCATGTTTATCACCGTCATACAAGGCAAACCGGGAGAGTTACGAACTGCAGTGTTTTAACTAACTGTGCATACAAAGTTTTCTCCTTTCATGCAAGCATAAATGGCTATATCACAAAAAAAAAAAAAAAAAAACAAAGGCCAAGTACCATCCTAGTTACACAGGGACCAAGTCAGTACATCTTTGGGTTGAATTAAGGCAACAAGCACCATCCTAGTTACACAGGGACCAAGTCAGTACATCTTTGGGTTGAAGTAAGGCAACAAGCACACCCATTCCATTAGTATGTAATTCGCTGCTGTCTTTAATAAGCGGTAAAATTATATATATACAAGAATGGTGTTAAATAAATGTATAGTACACCTATATATTATATACCTACACACCGGGGTTCTCATAACAGCCATGAGTGGAAAACGTTTAAGACGTCAGATCTAGGTTGTGGAGGACCAGGGCAGAGGAGGGGATGACGGTGACGAAGGATAAGATGCACACCAGCACATACTAAAACTGAGCACTGTGGAGGTACATCTGGCTGGCAGTGGCCCTAACAGCAGCTTGGACTCCACTGGGGGAAAATTCTAGAAAGAAGTGAAGCTACCACAAAAACAACAGGGGAACAGCAAAAGAACCAGTCAGCATGAACAGAAATGCTGAGTTTAGGAGGCTGAAGGAGAAGGGGTGTCCCATGGGTGGGTGGAATAAAAGAGCAATTCAGTGCAGGTGCGCACAGGTACACAGTACTTGTGTGCATGTAGAGGCCAGAAGTCAGCCTTAAATATTCCTCCTCACATTACTTCTTGATAGAAAGTCCTTCAATAGAACTGGGGTTCATAAACTGGACTAGGCTACCAGCCAGCAAGCCCCAGGATCTTCTGGCCTCTATATCCCCAACAAGCATGTACCACACCTGGCCTTTTATATAGATTCTGGGAATCAGAGTCAGATTATGCAGCAAGCACTTCACCCAGTGAGCTTTCTCTGTAGCCCTCAGGAAAAAGGACTTTTTTTTTTTTGGTCCCAAGAAAGAGAAGTGTGAAAGAACAATGACCATAGATAACTGGTGGGCCAAGCAGTAATTTTCCATTTCCTCTAAAGAAAAGGAAAAAAATGGCATAAACCAAAGGGTTACCTAAACGGTTTAGATTTAGAAGGCAAATGCCCAAGACAATGAGCCTTCCAACAGAAGATGGATGGAGTTGAGTGGGGATGAGGACAGAAGACCTACGCCCTCCTTAGGGGTCTGCTGTAAATGTGTCCCTCTGGGAAGGGACTGGAGGATGTGACTTTCTCCACAGCGAAGTGAGAACTGCATCACTCTGCACACACGGGTGTTTTGTGTGCTGGACTCTGAATGGCAGTCACTCAACTCACGTGGCCTTGGGGTCCAGCAGGGCTATGCCCCTTGTTCTTATCATGTGTTTATTGGGTTGGGGATGTGTCACAGGCATAGGAATGAGCTGCTGCTTGGTCCCCTTGCCTTCCCCCCTCCTCTCTAGTCCCCCTACAGATGAGGCATGCTTTCTCCCACAGCCCATGCAGTGTGAGGAGGGCCCAGTGCCTGGGCTCTGCTGCTGTATTTAAACCTCACTCTGCCATTCACTTGGGTGACTCATTGCTGGTAAACCACTTAACCTTCCAAAGCATGGGTCTCTAATGGGGATGGCATTTACATCAACACTGCACATTGTTGTATGGACAAGAGAGGGAGGGAGGCAGCAAAGAGGTTACAGTAGTGCCTGGTTCTCACTGGTTGCTCCGTGAGTGCCAGAAAGCAATGGGCTGACTTTTCCAGCATCGCTTTACAGACTAAAGCACACCCATCACTGTCTCCTGTACTCTATGGAAAGGGGGCAATGACAGTGAGGTGGACCTCCCTATGCCCTAGAATATAAGAGGCCTCCAAGGGCCACCTTCCCCTGGGGAGCAGATTATCCACACACTTGTATTAAGAAAAGGAAGCAGTCTGTGGTGCCAGAAGAGTAGACTTTGGAGGCGGTGTTGGGTGCATGGTAAAGGCCCTGAGCACCCCATCTTCCTCAGCAGGTGACTTGACACCCAGGCATCAAGAAAGACCTTCACAGTGAAGCTTGGGAGAGACCATCACCAGCCATTGTGAAGCATCTTACATGAGAAACAGATCTTGCCATCAAGTGAGGGTGTTAAGTATGAGTTGGAGTGGGTAAGACATTTCTAGGTGCCCCTGGCCCCTTTATCCCATTAAACTCAAGATCTTACATTTTATAAAACATAGAATCAGAATGCATGGGCCTCTTCATGCTCTTCCTGCCTCAATGGGACCTTCCCAACACCTTCACATCACTATCCACCAAGGCTAAGTGTGCAGCTACAATGGACAGTAGGGTGAGTAGGCCCCAGGTTCTCCTAAATCTGCTGGTAAGCTCCGTGCTTGGGAACATCTGTCCAAACACTCATGAAAATAGACAGTGCTGTTAAAAGTCCACAGAGGCCTGTCTGGCTCAGAACATATCCTCAGAACACTCATCTCCAGTATTTACGAACATTCTCCCTCAAGCAAACTGCCTCAAGCTCTATGTTGGCACTTGGGGACCTTTCCCACGGCAGCAGCAGAAATTCTTGAAGAAGAAACACAACTAGACGTTTTATAGCAAACATTTTTCAAAAGAGAAAGGAGAAAACTGTGGGCTGGAGACTGAGTACACACCGAGGTCCTAAGGAAACAGATGACAGCAGGCAACTGGCACTCGCGAGACACCACCAGTTCCTTCAGTTGTCACCTACTCTAAGGTTCAGTCGTATGGAGCGAAGGAGCCACTTGACCTTAACCCTGGAGGGAACTAAAGCTCAAAGTGGTCCCACCATCTTTCACCATCCTTGCCTCTGGACTCCGTTACTTCAGCAACCCGCCTCTAAAGGAGTCCCCACTAGGGGCTGTTAGGACAGCATGGCCTCAGCAGGCGGTTCCTCCAAGTGGCCAGAGGTGGAAGGCTTTCAGGCAAGGGTTGAAGACATTCCAGCAAATGAAACAGATCAAGGCCCCGGTACTTGGTGTTTTCTGCCTAGCAACCGGAAAGTAACTCAGAGAAGCCCAAAGCCAAGCTGGGTGACCCTGACAGAGGAGCAGCACTTCACGGGCACCCAGCATTCAGCCTACATCTCTCCCCTGGTGACGGTCTGGCATCAGGGTGGTCAGCCATTGCTGTGGGCTGACAGGTTTGGAACCTGGGTACTTGGCAAAAGGGCCCCACAAGCCTCCTCCCCAGCACTGTGTGAGCTGAAGGAGAGCACTGAAGTCTCGAGGGCGTGACAGCACTGTTGTGTGCACCCTATGCACAGTGGGCATGCCGGGATCTGAATACAAAATGTTCCTACAGGCTCACGTCCCTAGCTGCTGGCACTATTTTGGAAAGCTCTGGGGTCTTGTGGAGAAGCAGGTCACTGGGGGTTGTGCCTTCGTAGGATGTATCTGGTTCCCTGCCCCTTCCGGTCTCGTTGTGCTTCCTTCCCCATGTTCCCTCAGCCGGAGGCTTTGTAGCCAAGCAGCCTTTGCAACTATGAGCCAAAATATACCCATCCTCCTTCAAGTTGTTCTGAAGGATCTGGGTCACTAATTCTTTTGTTTGAGAAAGGATTACTACAGCACACAAAGGAAAGTCAAGAGTTTCAGGTTTACGCCAAGAAGAAAAACACCACCACCACCAACAAAACCACTTTCTGGCTGGCTGAAATGTAGCGACAGCTGTGGACTCGACACCCACATAGCTGGCAAAATAAGGCAAGATCTTGAAGAAGAAATGTGTGTTTTCTGGGGCTTCACAAAAGAAGTCTCACCTGCTAAGCAGATAACCTGAGCCACAGAGGTCCCTTTACCCCATAAAAGTGCCTCTAGCTGGAGCCCAGAGCGTGAACACACCTTCTGCTTGAAGAGCAGCCCAAAGGCCACTACCACTGCCTAGACCCACATTTACTTCAGAAGCAGCACTCATGAAAAGCACAGAGCAATGCAGCCCAAGAAGCAGGCCCAGGGCACAGGGACAAACCGGGAGCCAGCTGAGGTTTCTCAGGAACATTAATGCCAGTTGGGGTTGCCTCCATCCTCCTGCTGAAGGCGAGGCTCTGGTCTACTTCTGCTACGGTCCCTTCTCTTTCTTCAGCTCATACACAATACTGACCCAGAACCAGCAGAAGAGAGCAAGGGCAAGATGAAGAACGAGGCTGGGTTGTGTCCTATGCCTTCTGACTAACACCCATAGCTCCTCCTGGCTCCCCGAGGGAAAGTAAGTTTGCTTGTTATCTGAAAATTAGAAGGCTGTATGAAAGCATAGGAAACGGGCCTCCTGGTGAGTGAATGAGATGCATCAAAACCGTGAATTTAACAAAAATAAAAACATCAATAGAGAAATCTAGTCAGCCAGCGAGAACTTAGAAAAACTGTGGGATTCTAGAAGGTGTCACACCGAACAGGCCACAGGGGGCAGCAGAGGGCTGGGGAGGGACTTGTTCCTTGCTGTTAGCTTTCACCCCCATTCACCCAAGAGAAAAGAGAGACACAAAGACTTCAGGCTAGGGAGAATGGGAAGTCAGACTCCCCATTTTTACCAAAGGATGAGCAAAGAGAAGACATGGGTTACTGGATAAACCTGAGTCTGAGCTGGCAGACTGCGAAAGAGTCTGTTGAAGGGAAAGACACAAGCTGGGGCCACTGTTCTGGAAGGTACAAAGGAAAAACAATGTGATTATGGTCATAATGCTTATAGCTATTTTCTGCACAGTTTTAAAGTCAACAAAATGTTTTCATTTCACAAAAAATTAATTACAATTCATTAGCTATAAATTACACACACACACACACACACACACACACACACACACACACACCTATCTCATATAAGGGATCCCAGCAGATCATAAAACAACCTTCAAAGCACTAAACTTGAAAGCAGCAGCTACCTTTTAAGGATGCCAGGAGAAAAAAAAAAGGAAAACTATTCTTGTAAACTCCCAAGTTCAATGCAAACAATCATAAAAAAGAACCATGAACACAGTACAGAAAAAAAAAAAAGATGAGTGTGCAGCTCCTGTGCTAACACGTCTCAGGATGACAGAGCAGGCTTGAATCTGCTCTGAATCGGGAGCATGGGTGCCCTTGGGGTCCTCCTTGGCCACCGGAAAGCTCAGCAAGGCTCCAAGAATCTCACAGTAACTTTTCCTTCCAATCAGGAGCCCGTTCCTCTCCTTGCACCTCTCAAGCCAACTTCTAGCCAAACCCATCTTCAGCTTCAAACACAAGACATTCTGGAAGACTTAATTTGCCCACAACTGCCTTCCCTTTCTCTGTAGGAGCTGACTCCAAAGCATGCACATATCCCATATCCAGTACTGGTGAGAAAACATAAGCACTTTTTAGCACTTTCTGCCGTGCAGATTTAAAATGGAACTGCAGTGATTTTCATGGCAATTAGGCGAGGCTAACCCACCAGGACACCTCTGCACGGGCCTGGGCTGCAGAAGGCACACGCCTCTGTAACAGCTGCTCTTCACATAGACAGGCACTGGCATTCTCTAAGAAGCCTCTGACACGTCCCAGATCCTTTGCCACCAACTGAACAAAGAGGCAAATAAATGCTCAGCAGCTTGGGGAGACGATGCTCCTTTTGAGACCCACAAACTGGACTAGGCTTAACCAGGGCAGCTGTGCCCCTACAGGGAGAAAAGCAGTATCCTGTGCCTGCAGGCAGCAGGAACCAGGGGTGGTGCCTGAGGTCACTCCCTAACATAAACCTGACAGCCGTCCTGGGAATAAAAGTTTGTGGCTGGGACCTGAGTAAAAGAAAGGCAAAGGAGGAGCTCAAGGCAAAGGAATACGAAAGATTTTTTTTTTTTAAGGACTGAATTATTTAAAGTGTTGTCATCTAACATAAACTATGTCAGATTCAAAGAATTATTTAGTAATTTGTATCACCAGCATGCAGGACTTTAAAGTGCAAAAGGTATGTTGCTGTATTCATCTCATCCCTTTTTTAATTCAACACTTCATTTTGTTTTTTTTCTTTTCTTCCTCCAGAATAAAGAAAAGTTTCGAGAACATGTCAGTGGCATCCCATTCCATGCTTGGAGTTAAGCACTGCAGCCCTCAGAGCTCAAGCCCGCTATCTGCATCTGCGCAGCGTGTGCATTCTTTTGCGGCTGGGCCACTGGGTAGCTGCCGGGCTCTACCCCTTTTTTGCCAGTACTGTGCATCTTCTAAGAACAAGGGCTTTTTCTTAAGTCACTGCAGTCAGCAAGCTAAAGTGTGGCAACACGAACTTGAGGAAATATGCTATCTGTACAAATGTTAGCGTTAACTACCAAGCGGGCACACTGAGGGAGGGATTGCCCAGATCAGATTAGCCTGTGGGCATGTCTGGGGGTAGAGCTGTCTCATTAATGATGTAGGAGGGCCCAGTTGACTGAGGGCAGTACCTACCATTCCCTGGACGTGTGGTCCCGGGCTGTGTAAGGAAGCTAGCTGTGTGTGCGTCTGGGAGCAAGCCAGTGAGCACTGCTTCGCAGAAGGTTTTCTCCTTCAAGACGTAATATGGGTTCCTGCCCTGACGTTCCTTAGTGACAACTACGACCTGTGAGCTGAAATAAACCCATCCCTCTCCTAAGTTGCTTCTGGCCAGCCAGTGCTCTATCACAGCAACAGAATGAAACTAAGACAGCCTGGAACTAGAAGGGTTTCAGAGCATGTGCACAGAATTTACCAGCTAAGCTCCAAAAGTCAGAATTCAGACACACTCCAAAATCTAAACTTTCCAAGCATAGTGTTGACGCTCAGAAATTTCCGATTTTAGAGCCTTTTGCCCTGCAGGTTATCAAATTAAGGTCAATCAACCCGTTGTCAGATTTCCTAAATTACTGTTTACAGCAACAACTTGCTTTTTCTCTAATCAAGACCACATGCTGCATTTAGTTGTCATGCCACCTGATGGTCCCCGGCCTGTCTGTCACCCAGCTAAGCCCAGGCTCTCCAACCAACGCCATGCCCACCTTGACTTGTGCTTGCCTGTTTTTCTGTTTTGGATTCGGCAGCTTGGGCAGATCACAGGAAAAGGCGGGGCTTTTTCCTTAGGATGCCAGTTTGAGAAGCACAAGATGGCAACTTCTTGTTAATTGGTGATGTCACCTATGTTCTCATCCTGGGTGCTACCTAGCTCTCACTATTGCAGAAGTGACTTCTCCCCTGTGAAATGCAAAGGGATCTGGGGGGGAACCATGGAGACTAAACATTGCATCATGTACACACCATATGCCTCTTCACCTTGCTTCATTCATTGCTCTGACTTGGGAACAGAGATCACTCACAGTCCAGGAAGCAGGGAAAAGTCACACATGAACGAGTACACCTCCCATATCACACTGGTATCACCACCGCCTCCCCAGGTACAACTGTGATGGCTGGAGTCTAAAATGTTCCCACAGGTTCATTTTAAATACTTACTCCCCAACTGCTGACGCTATTTGGGGTGGTAGTAGAATCAGGGTGGGGGTGGTAATAGTAGAAATAAGCCACGAGGGTCAGGCTTCCGGAGGTTATAGCCAAGGTCTCCAGTCTAGTCCAAGCCGCTCTCTGCTTCCTTGTCTACCACAGGGAAAGCAGCCACAACCATAGGGTCCCACAACAGACTAAACCTCCTTTGCGCTGGAGGACTGAGATCCCTCTGAAACCATGAGCCAAGACAAACCTTTCATCCTTTAAGTCATTTTTGTCAGGTAGTTTGGTCCCAGCAATATAACAGTAACTGATCCACACTGCATCCAATTAAGAAACCTGTGAATTGCTGCCATGATTTCTTCCTTACATGTGAGGCTGAGAGCATTTAGCTGAGCCAGTTGACACTTGGCTAGGTCATGATTCAAGCCTGAGTGTGTGGTTATATATATAATCTCTCCCAAACCCTGGCATCCTAAGAACATGTAACCAATAACTGGAGAGGAGAAAAAACCTGAGCTGAGACCCAAGTTCACAAAAACAGTGTCATTTAAGCCATACAGCTAGGCTGGGCCGACGGCTCAGTGGTTAGGAGTACCTGCTGAGCAAGCATAAGGACCTGTGTTCCAATTCCCAACATCTACATAGAAAGCTGGGCATGACCACATGTGGGCCTATAACCCAGTACTATGGGGGACGGAAGGAGGATCACTAGGGCTTGCCTGGCTCCAGGGAGTAAGGAAGAGGGTGACAGAGCTTGCCCAATCTCAAGGGAATAAGGAAGTGATAGAGCAGAACACCTCATGCTCTCCCTTCATGTGTACTCACACGTGTGCATAAACCACACATACACACATGCCAGAGCCAATATTTGTGGCTAGCAGCTGGCACACACAGATCTCATCCAAGCTTCTAGGCCTCTCTGTATAGAGCCAGAAAGGTGGTGGGAAGCGTCTGCCTGGAGCCTGCTTGATAGGAATAGAAACTGGTTTGAATGTCACAACAGAAACAGGACATATGAGGGCCAGGCAGTAAAATCTTGCAGCAACGCAGACTGGCCAAGCTTCCAGTAGGGAAATGTGTTGGCCCTGGAATGTGTTTGCATTTTCAGAGGGTAGTCCGAGAAGCTGCCACAGACCCACAGTGGGCACGAGAAGTGGACACTGTAAAAGGGAGATGGGGGAAAGTTAAAGCTTAAGAATATTGAAGAAACAGATGCTGTAAAGCCAGGGACAACTTTAGTACATGCCTTTAAGAACTCGCTGTTAGAATGGTAGTCGGGAATATAGACTTAATTTACCGGAAGCATTCTGGAAGTCAACTAAATGTGACCACGGGGACATTAGCATATAGGGAAAAATCAGGTTAGGTCGTCCCTGAAGAGAGATTTCTAGAATCACTTTTCTTTACTGTTGCTTAAAACAAACAAACAAACAAAACAAAACATAAAACGATTATACTCAACAGGCACTGAGTTTTCTTTTACTTCCTATCAAGTTATATAACCTAACTTTTTTCATTTATAAAGTTTTATAAATTTTCTAGAGGCATGAAAGGAGTTGTCCACTGTAGGGCTAGCCACACAGTGGGCTCAGTCAGTAATTACCTTACAAGCTAAAGGACCTGAGTTTGATCCCCCAGAACACTTAGATGGTAGTCTGTGCTTGTACTCCAGTGCGGGGAAGGCAGAGAGACAGGATTCATGGGGCTCACTGGCCAGCCAGCTCAGCCCACTTGTCCAGTTCTAGACCAATGAGAGGACCCGCCTTGTTCTTGGAAGGAAGAAAGGGAGGGAAGGAGGGAGGGAGGAAGGGAGGGAGGGAGGGAAGGAGGGGAAGGAAAGGAAGAAAGGAAGGGAGAGAGGGAGGGAGGGAAGGAGGGAGGGAGGGAGGGAAGGAGGGGAAGGAAAGGAAGGGAGGGAGGAAGGGAAGGAAGGAGGGAAGAAAGGAAGAAAGGAAGAGTAGCTAGGGTTTTTATTTCTCTCAGCATGGAACAGGATATAGGCTTCTTGAGTTGCATGCTGTATTTTCTTCAGTGCACACATGATTAATTCCTCTGTTTAACTGATTACTCACTGGTTTTAATCTTCTGAAATTCTGCAACAAATCCACCACCACGAAGGTGGTCCTTGAGAAATGTGGACCTTATACTTAAAAATGCCCCAGCCCAATGCAAGATTCAGCATAGCTAAAGCCATCAGCTCTCCCTGAAAGATGCTGTCTAAACGCTAGCTTTTATAATTCCTGATACAAAGAAACCCTTCTGTGGAGAAGCCCTTGAACATCTCCACTCTGAAAGAGAAAAAAAAAAAAAAAAAGATTATGACCATGCAAAGTAAAAAGAACCTACAATGACTGTCACCATTATGAGGACAGTGTCATGAGACTCCTACAAACCCAAGGACACAGATCACATGGGTTTCGCTGGGCAGATTCAGACACTCAAATGGCAAATGCTGTTCTCAAGGAGTCCTGATATAGAAAAGGGACTCAAGCTTTGTAGCCAAATGAGGTCACAAGATCTTGCGCCAACACTACACAAGCCAGAGCCTGGGCTTCCAGCCTTTCGAGGCCTGCGTCTTCATGAGACATCTGAGCACTGCTAGCTCTCAGCAGGCAGCACAGATCGGACATATCCAAAACTGAGAACAGCAACAAGAAAAATGATGAACAGCCAAGCACCCCAGCATCTATGTGAACCACAGTTCTCCCTGGGACAGACCGGGGAATGCCTCTCCTAACCAACATCAGTGTCCTCAGGAGAGATGCCTTCTGGTCACCTTGGACCCACCAGATGTTTCTTGCTGTGGGGAACAAATACCTCAAGTGTGTTCCTATTGATTTTCTGCTCCCACAGTCACTCCAGCGTGTGCACTGGGAGCAAATGGAGTTTTCCGGAGAGGAATGAAGCCTTAGGAGGGGGGAGAATGTTAGGAGCAACAGTCCTTGAACTCTCTTCTGTCCAAGGCCACAGGAGGGAAGAACGGCAGCCAGCGGCCAGTCCTTACTACCCAGTCACATCTTGGCAGAGCCAGGGGTCCCGCTGAGTGCCTGAGTCTGAGTGGGAACCTGAGGGAAGCGGCAGCTGGTGGCAGCTCGAGGTTCTCCACCCCTTTGGAGCAGCTGGCTCCACCAACCACCAGGCCAGTGCCAGGCTTCTGTCCTTGCCATTTGGTTCTAGCATTGAACAGGTGCTACCTTCTGGGGCAGTCAGAGGGGGAGGAGGAACAGCCTCCCAGCCAGAGCACAGCCTAGGAGAAGCTGGTTAAACCAAGTATGAAGTAGATGTTAACACTGAAAGGAAATCTTTCAAAGCCATTTACTTCCTAATAAATTGTGTACAATAGTTTTACAACTACTGACACAAATGTGTCAGCTGACTAAATGTAAAAAGGAAGTAGGGCTCAGAAGTGAAAGTTCCCCCCCCCAAATATTTTTAGCTTTAAAGAAAAAAAAAAAAAAAAAGTCTGCTGGGCAGTGGTGGCACATGCCTTTAATCCCAGCACTCAGGAGGCAGAAGCAGGCATATCTCTGAGTTTGAGGCCAGCCTGGTCTACAGAGTGAGTTCTGGGACAGCCAAGGCTACATAGAAAAACCTTGTCTCAAAAAAAATAAAACCTGAACAAACAAAAAAGTTGAAGCAGGTACAGTGTCCCACACCTGTGATCTCAGCACAAGAGAGACATAGGCAAGAGGATAGTGAATTTGAGACTGACCTAGGCTACATAAAACTGTCTCCAAAAGCCAGAAAAGAGCCGGGTGTGGTGGCGCCTGTCTGTAATCCCAGTACTTGGGAAGGCAGAGGCAGGCAGATCTCTGTGCGTTGGAGTGAGTCCAGAGTGAGTCCAGGACAGCCAAGGCTACACAGAGAAACCTGTCTCAATCAATCAATCAATGAGCCCTTAACCTGCTGACAGGAACATGGATTCTGAAGGGCTGCAGAAGTACCCCAACTGCTCTCCAAGAGTGGCCTGGCAACCTTGGAAGGAAACAGGGCCCCTTTCCAGAAGGAGGCCAGGATGTCCATCTGCACTAACACCGCACTGCCGTCTGCCTCTCTAATCTAGTTTCTTGTAAGTGTAGAGGAGCTTCCCGGAGGCTTGTGACAGAAGAGGGCTGAATGACAGCAGATAGCAGCTGTCATTCTGGACAGAATTCCAGGAGGGGTTTATACAAACAGAAAACAATGCCACCCAAGCTTCTTAAGTTACTTTTTATAAAAATGTATTATATACCACATATACTAACAGGCAAAGGTCTTAATATTATTTAAGAGAAATACTGCTTAAATTTCAAAGTTTTAATGTCTTTTAAAATGGCAATAGATATAAATCATAAACAAAAAGCTTTGCTGAGATTCCCAACAAAATCCTGAGTGTTAGGCGTGCATGAGACCAGAGACTCTGAGAGCCACTGCTCCAGAGAAACACTTGCACAAGAGCAGCACAGGCAAGCTTGCCCTGAACTGATGCACCATGACACAGCAGCTAAACGAGTGAGGAGCAGTCACCCCGAGAAAGCTCTACCCTGCTTAACAAGAATGGGGGCCCAGGGGGGTGGCTCAGTGGGCAAAGGCATTTGCTGCACAAGCCTGAGGACCCGAGCTGCACAGGGGGAGACTGGAGGTCGAGACAGGGAAAGCTGCCTGGTTGTGGCCTAGAGTAGGAAGAGCCTGCCTGAACAAGGTGCACACACATGTACAGACACACATGCACCAGGCATGAGCATGAAAAATCCCCAAAGCACACTACAGAAAAATGAACACTCTGCAGCACAGTGCACATGAAATCTTTAATGTTTTTTACATTTATTATTTTGTGTGTATGTTTATGTGTGGAGGGGTGTGCATGCTGCTATAGGCATGTAGAGCTCAGAGAACAAGTTGAGGGACTCAGTTCTCTCCTTCCACCACACAGGTCCGGGGGGCACTGAACACTGGCTTTCAGGTTTGGCAGCTTCTTTACCTACTGAGCCAATGTTATAATAATGTTAAAATGTTATTTTTTTTTTCCACAAAAAGAAGTATACTACCCCGTACAGTAGTTACCTCTGGCAAGGAGAATAAATTGGGGTACACACACACACACACACACACACACACACACACACACACAGGGGTTTAGTTTTCCAGTTACAGCTGGATTGTTAACAAACACACCCCAACGCACAGACTAAAGCTAACTGTACAGACTTTGGCAAACTACAGTCAACCTGATTTATGCAGCTATTTCCTCTGGGCTGAAATCTTTCCTACTAGAAGGAAATCGGGAGTCAAGGAAGACTCCGATCAAGTAACAACACCCCGCCCCAAGAACTATGAACAGTGACACTCACAGGGAGGCATTTCTTGGAACTTCCTGAGCTGGTGTCCTAGGTACAGTTCTACTGCTGTGAAGAGACACTATGGCCAAAGCAACTTTTATAAAGGAAAGCTTTTCATTGGGGTCTTGCTGGCAATTTTAGAGGGTTAGTCCAGGATCATCATGGCAAGAAGCAGACAGACACAGTCCTGGAGCAGTAGCTGAGAGCTTTATATCCTGACCTATAAGGCAGTAAGCAGAGAGAGAGAGAGAGAGAGAGAGAGAGAGAGAGAGAGAGAGAGAGATGGGGCCTAATGTGAGGTTTTGAAATCTCAAAGGCCACCCTAAGTGACACACCTCCTAATCTTTCCCAAACAGTTCCACCAATGCGGGGGGGGGGGGGGGGGGGCGCCAGGGGGCCATTGTTATTCACACAACTACAGGGGCCAGGCTTTTGCCCCCACCTCACCCTCACCTGCCCCTCCGCCCTACTTCACTGCCTTGACACACCGTGAAGAATGAATCTAAGCAGGTGGCAGGCATGCCAAGGGCATCAAGTACCAAGCTTCAGCTTCTGCACTCAGGCTTCCCAAATCCCCTGACTATGATATGATATGCATTTAATTGATAAACCAGCATAAGCCGGGGAACAGGACAATCAATAAATCTACACAGAGAACAGTACAAAGAGTCCTAAGACAGATCCACCCATCCAAAGATGACTTTAGGAGAATCACTGTACATCAATGGCCTAGTCTTTGTTAGGGTTTCTATTGCTGTGATAAACACCATGACCAAAACAATCTGGGAAGGAGAGGGTTTATGCGGCTTATACGTCATCACTGTTCATTACTGAAAGAAATCGGGACAAGAACTCAAGCAAGGCAGGAACCTGAAGGCAGGAGCTAATGCAGAGGCCATGGAGGAATACTGCTTACTGGCTTGCTCCACACAGCCTGCTTGGCCAGTTTTCTTATAGAACCCAGGATCACCAGGCCAAGTGTGGCCCTGCCCAAAATGGGCTGGGCCTCCCCCCCACCAATCATTAATTAAGAAAATGTCCTATAGGCTTGCCCACAACCTGATTTTATGGAGACATTTTCTCATCCATGGCTACCTCCTCTCCAATGATGTAATGTCAAGTTGGAATAAAACTAGCTAGGCTTCCTAGTAAGTGACAGTGGGGAGATAATCAATAATAGTCTTGTTATCTTATTGAAAGAACAAAACAGACCACGTGGTAAATGTGAAATAAAATCACTGAAGATGCTTAGGAAAAAAAAAATGGATGGTCACCTGCTATAAGGCTGAGACAGTATTCTAGCAATAATGGAGTTGAAGACATAAAATAGGTTTTTTGTTTTGTTTTGTTTTGTTTTTGTTTGGTTGGCTGCTTTTGAGACAGTTTCTCTGTGTCACCTTGGCTGCCTTGGAACCAGGCTGGCCTTGAACTCACAGAGAACTGTCTGCCTCTGCCTCTTGGGTGCTGGGATTAAAAGTGTGAGCCACCACTGCAGTTTCCTTTTTAAAAGATCTGTACATTCCTTTATTTATCAATGAGTGTGTGAGGGGTTCTTTTGCACCCATAAGGAGGTCAGAGTGCAAAAGCAGAAAAATACATCAACATGTTGAAACTTCCAAGCCTGATACCTGACTCTGCAGGCAGCAAGTCTGGACAGGACCCACGGCATGTGTTCTTATACTTGGCTGAAATACAAACTTAGGAATGGAAAGTCATTCTGGGAGATGAGTTCATCTTTCTGGAAATTGATATTGTTCTCATCTTTCCCTTTGGTTTGAAGAGAGAGGGAAATTTTTCAGAGATTATTATAAGCAAAATGTGTATGTCAGAGCTGAAATTTGGAAAGAACTTTAGTGTGTGTAACAGGGGGCTGTTCAAATGACCTATGGTTAGCCTATACTATGCTACAGAGGAAGTGAGGGCTGTGAATAGTTCAGTGGTAGAGGCACTTACGCCCCAAGCCTAATGACTCAAGCCTGAAGCCCAGGACCAACCCACAAGTTGTTCTCTTATCAACACACATGCACGTGTGGCATGCATGTGCCCACACATGCACAGATACAGACACATTAAATAAATGCACACAAACAAAGCAACAATAATAA
>NW_026592732.1:11397475-11481076 GCF_907164565.1 Psammomys obesus
AAATAAATGCACACAAACAAAGCAACAATAATAATAACAATAATAAACCCAGCAAGGTGACACTTGTGTTAGGATCCCAAATTCACACTCTCCCAAATGTACCAAGTAGAGAGAACAGGTTACTAAGGCATAGCTGCTGCCTGTTTAATACGTAGGATGCATACATGCGGCGTCCAGAGGAGGAGGGCAAAGTACAGTGTCCACCACGGTTAGCTCTGCACAGTCACAGAGGACTATGAATTTACCACTTAGGCGTTACAAACACAGCCCAGGTCAAACACCAGTGCCAGAGGACCTTTCTCGCCCTCCACCCCTCTTCCTGGCTCTTTGATTCTGAGTGTGCCTTGAGGGTGTGCTGTTACTGGGAAAGCTAAGTATTAGTCCAGCTTAGACACACAGTATCAGTTAGTTATTTGTAGCAACTGAAGGGAGAGGTTTACTTGGCTCATAGAGAGAGGTTTACTTGGCTCACAGTGGGATCCCTCCCCAGGGGAGGCATGGCAATAGACATCTCCACAGCAGTGGCAGCTACTAGCTATATCTCAGTGGGCTGAAATCAGACAGGAGAGGGGGTAGAGCATAAACCTTAGGCCTTCCCTAAGATGTACCCAGCACATGCTGCACAGATTGGGTGCTAGGCAAGGTAAGGGCTGGTAGAGAAGTTGGCACAGACTCCGCCTTCTCCATCCCCAGTGGCATGATTTCAACTGTCTTTTGTGCAGTGGAAGAGGGGTATCCAAACTAGCCACAGCAACTGCCCAACTGAGTTCTGAGTTCTTATGTTCAGTTCAACAATTTGTACTTGCCTGACTAAACTCTTCAAAACGTGGGCAAGGACTTGGAATTGAGGAGCATATTCCAGCCGCAACTTGCAGAGGGTCTGTCCTCTGTAATTGTCATCACCGTAGGGTCAGTTAGGACCGGTGAGCAGGCCCAGGTGTCTGCAAATGCTACCCAAACCACCTTAACCAGATTAGATTCTCTCAGCTTCTCTAGATTACACCCCTCCTGAGAGAACCCACAACTCACAGGTCGGGCAAGACCCAGTAAGTGGGCAAGGCAGGGCCCCCTCTGCTCTCTTCACACTGTAGACATCACCGGCCCAGATGGCCTATGTGAGCTGCAGCAGGGGCAGGGGTTAGGGGCACCACAGAGTGGTGATTTTAATTAAGGCTTTCATGGACACTAGTTTATCAGTATAAAGAGATGAGAGGAAAGGTGACACAAGCAGCAAAGAACACGTTCTAATTTTAATTAAATTAAATTAAAAGGTTATTTTCTATCTGTCCTCCAAAGCAGACTGCAAAGCGCAGAGAGCATTCCTGCCCACCTCCACACGGGTGGTCGCCCCCACTCTAACAAGTCTCACACCTCTCAGCTGTGCCTCACCCCACCTCACACGCTGGGAATCCTGCCTCAAAGCTCAACACCAACTCTTCTCGGCCCTGAAGCCCTCACTGTTCCGTCTGCCTCATCCCGCAGCAGCCTTACGCGTACAGCCTCTGTGCACTCGGAGCCCAGCTTGTAAAATCTTGTTTTAAGGGTGTTCCACAGCCAGCTGCTCTTCTGGGCCATCCCTGAAAGGCAGACTCTAAATGTGGCCTGTTTCTACATTCTGTTGCCAACCACCGGCAGGTTGCACAACTGAATCAATAAACACCTGATTGTGCCCAAGTCGGTCACCTTTCAGTCACTCAAAGAATGTTTGTAAAGTGGCTTTGATATACTGTGCCATAGGGATGGATCAAGAAAAGACTAAGTACCTAGCAGGTGAGACAGCCACAGACAGGCTATGTGACAAGAGTACTCCAGACCACAGTGGGAAAGGTAGGACTAGGTCACATGGCCATGCTGGGAGCTGTCAGGTCCTGGCTGTCCTCCCTGGCAGTGGTGGTCAAACTGCTTGCTTCATTTAAGTGGCCCCACTACCTCTGCTTGTCTTATTTAAGGTTTCTATTACTCCACTAAACACCATGACCAAAAGCAACTTGGGAAAGAAAGGGGTTATCAGTCATGTCACTGAGGGAAACTCAGGGCAGAAAATCAGGACAGGAACCCGGAGGCAGGAACTGAAGCAGAAGCCATGAAGAAGTGCTGCTTACTGGCTTGCTCCTCTTGGCTTTCTCTTATACCCCAGGACCACCCACCCAGGGGTAGCACTGTCCAGTAACCTGGGCCCTCTCACATCAATTATCAGTCTGATGGGGGCATTTTTTTTTCAATAGAGGTTCCCTCTTCCCAATAATTCTAGCTTGTGCAAGTTTTCATAAAATTAGCCAGCACCCTGGGGTTATTATAATTTTTATTCTCATCTTTTTTTTCTTTTTTTTCTGGTTTGGTTTGCCCTTGATGTCACAGAGTTAAACTGCACAAAATCAATCACTGATCATGAACACTGATCTTCTAGGACTTCTGTTGGGTTCATCCCACAAACCTGTCTTCCCCTTGAAACTCCTGAGCCCTTCTGAAGGCAAGGGAACCCACCTGAGAGTTCACCTAAGCACCAGCCAGCCTGGTCCTCAGAGTTCCCACCCCCTCATCCTGAAATCATACTGATGCAAGATGTCACAGGTTAACAGATTAGGATCCAGATGAATGGCAAACTCCCACAGGCAGGGAGAGGACCACACCTCAGCATCCTTTCCTAGTCCCCACACTGCACAGCTGTGCTCATACACAGCAGAAGCAGAGCCATGCTGCTGGCTGAGCCCACTCTCCATGGCCCTCAAGATGCCTCTCACACAGCACATCCACCTGGAGCCACAAAACAGACACAGGTGCCTCAGGAACCCTCTGGTTGGGACTTTACAGAAATCATCTCCTTCCTCCCTGCTGGGCCTCTGCCCAGACTGGACATCCAAGACTTGCTTCTTCAGCACAGGGACATTTCCTCCCGGGGTCTTGAGGCCTGGCACTTGGTTCAGCCCACAGCTAGAAGTCAGAAACTATCATCAGGACCCAAGTGACATTGTGGTTTTCCTTTCAGCAGAACTCTCCCTGCCCAAGAACCAGGAAAACCAAAAGCTCACTTTGCACCGTTCCTTCAGCAACTTTCTGCCACACTGACCCGCCATGCCCTTTCCTAACCAAGCCTTACCTCAACTCCAGTTTCCACCAGTCTGCTCATGCAGGTCTACATACACCCTTTATGTAAGCCCACTCTCTTCTCTGCACAGCCTGTTAAAATCCAGGCACCAAGGAGCTTCCTACTGCTCACCCCACTCTCAGGACCCCTCATCTTCTTCCTCCACTCATCCCTCACCCACACACAAGACCTCAACTGATGCCCAGCGCAGGACATTCACTTGCTCAGATCCTCCCTCTCTCCTCCTCCATCCATTACCTATGTGCCCTCACAGTTACTGAATGCTATTGTCAGCCAGTCTGTCAATCAATAGCCTCCCAATCCCAAGCGAGTAAGCATCTGCCTTTCTGTGGTGATCTGACCCAGGCCCACATACCCTCAGCTCCTGAAGTGCCCATGGAAGCCCATGCTCGTGGCTGGCACAGCACTTCCAGCTTCCCTCCAGGAAGCAGGTAACTGTCATCTAAAAATGTTGGCAACAGTCTCACCTGGGCTTATCCACACTCCACCCACCCTGGCACAGGCATTCAGCAAGGTCCTGCCTCACCTGCAAATGCTGTTAGTTACTTGCCTGCAATTCACACACTCAGGCTATGAAAGTCAGGACAGCCAGCAAATAAGACCACTCATTCTGCCTCATGGTCTCGCCCCAAACACCAGACTTGGAATCCCACATAACTATTAAGCCGAAATGAAAATTTATGTGAAGGGGAATAGGTCATTTCTTCATCTTTCATTCATTCATAGCAAGGTCTAGATGGACCTCTCCTACTTCCAAGGGCAGTTACTCTCCACCACACAAAACCCTAAGAACTCAACTATCATTTCAAGGCAAAACAGTGAAATGGCACACTGTACGTGGAACGCTTGTCTTTACATTCTCCCTGGAGCCACTCAGGAACTTGTTTGGTACGATATTTTAGATGACTGCACAATTACTGGGGAGAGCGGTAGAAGGAGCCGTGGGGTGGGGGGCGCAGGTCTAAAGGCAACAGGCTGAGTGTAAATTCAAAGCCACAAATATGGGGCAGGGGAGACAAAGGAACTGGAAGATGCCAGGAACGTCAACAGAGGTACCCAGGTAGCGCATAGGCAAATAAGGCTTCAGACACAAAATCTGGTACGACCGGAGTGGCGAAAATATCCCGGCCTCTCAGCAGGCCCTGCCAACCCCAGACAATGCCAGCCTAACCCAGGCTGCCCCTACGCCCCCCGGGCCTCACCGATGGAGATCTCCTGGGCGAAGGCCAGCGAGATGAGCAGCAGAGGCAGACCCACAGCAATGCACGTGACCATCTTGTCCACCGCCAGCTCCAGCCGCAGCCCCTTGAACTTGGGTTCCGTGGGCTCCTTCAGCAAGAAGTCTGAGAACACGTACTCCGTGGCCAGGTGGGCGATGGCCATGGTCACGGCGCGCCGGGTGCAGCGGGACCGGCAGCCAAAAGCAGGCGCGGATGCAGCAGGGACTAGGGGCTGAGTGCTCGCAGTCACCGACAGGGCGCGCGGCTTCCGCTTTCCCTTCCCGGGCTCCCGGGCGGGCCCCGCATCGCACCGCCTCGGCCGCCGCTGCGCCCACCTCGCAGGGACCGCACGAGAGCCGCAGCTGCCTCGGACCCCCCCCCCCCCGAAGCTACGCAGGGCGCACGAGCTCCAGAGCTCCGGCTGCAGCGATCGCACCGGGTGCTCAGCCCCCGCGCGTCCCCGGCGTGCGCGACACCAGGACTCCGGCCTCTCGGGGCGCGCAGGGCAACAACGCGCCGGGAACAAAGCACACAGCGCCCGCTCTGCACGCTGGGCTCCGGGAACCGACCTTTTCCGGAACCTCCGCGGGAAAACGGGGCTCGGCGAGCAGTTTCCGGAAGCGCGCTGACGCGGGCGGGAGTGGGCGCGGCCGCACCGCGACCCTTGAGTCCGGACTGGGGAAAAATAGCCCCGCCCTGTCTCCCTGAGGACAGCCTCGGCCCTCCCATCCCTAGGCCCTCAAGTCTTAACACATAGGATTTTTTTTTTTTTCCAATCCTTTCTGCTGGCAGCCCCTTCCCCTGAGCGCGAGGTACCCCCTTTCTAAGCCTCGCCCACCATTGTGTGGCCGTGGATGCTGAAGATGAACCCATCTATGTCTTGTGCACCTCTACCGGCTAGACAAGCGCTCTACCACAGCGCCTCACCCGAGCATGCAATCGAGGTTCTGTAAAAACAAAACAAAAACAAGGACCAGCTGGTGCATACAAAGGTCGAGAAAATCCTGCGGTGGTGACCGAGAAAGTATGTTGTAGAGGGGGCCCTGCATCTTTCCAGAATTCTATAAGGGGGTGTGGGGGATGAGAGCAGTGAGTGGTTTCCGGCCCAGCCCTTTGCGCTTTCCTCTACCTTCCTGACCAAGGCAGTGGCCAGGGCAGCAGAGGCCTACCAACAGGTGGGCGTATGGTGTTGGGAGCTACAGAGAGCTGCTTCTGAGTACCTCACTGGAAGTAGATAATGAGGCAATCAAAACATGCTGGAACCATTTGCTGCAGCCGGCCTTGGAAGGTGAAGGTGCAGAGCATCCTTCTAAGGATGGTCCAAGAGCCACAGGAATCTCTCCACCAGAATAGTCCTCTAAGGACCATAGAGACCCCCACACTCCTGCACTGATGAAGCTCACAGTCAATCCTTACTGCAAACCTCAGCTGCTGTCTTCTACGTTTCCCTAACCCTTGTTGGCGCTGGCACCCTAGGTAGAAGCCTGGAATTCTATTTTTAGAGTTTCCATCACTCTTGACAGCTGCCCCAACAAATTCTGGATTTTTGTGCTTCTCTTTTCTAAATATGGCCGACCTAACAGCTCCCCATCTGCACAGCTAGCAACTAGCAACCAGTTTACCCCACCATCATTTAACTGCTTACCGGAAGTTATACTCCAGCCCCACCCACCCTCCACGGCCATTCTCCAAATGGCTGTGATGTGCTGGGAGATAAAAGCAGTAGGCACTTACATTAATTAATTTTATTCAAAAGATCAATAAATGAATCTCTATCACCTTGAGTGTTTTTTAAGTGTCCCGGTTTTCACTCCTGTCTATTCCCGTCAAGGCAAGTGGTATGGGATTGGGGTAGGGCAGGATAATGGGCCTGGAAGGATGAGTCTGTTTGGGGCAGGCAGAGCTGAGATGAGTATTTTCTAGGAGCCAATAAGACACAATGCAGTTGCCCTTCTCTTCCTGACAAGATCAACTCATCCAACAGGGAAAATGGCCCCTTTGGGAACCTTCTCATGACCTCACCCCTAGTTGGAATGAGTCAGTCACTCTGGTGATGCTTCCCTCCCGACTCTCTAGCATCCAGCTCACTCCGGGGAGTTAATAGTGGGTTGCGTATCAGCTCCATGGTCACTTAATGGACTTCTGAGGTTCCGGGTTGCGTCTCAGCAGTTTTATAAACTCCCCACCATCCTGGCAGTTCTGTGCATCTGTTAGGACATCAATCAAAGATTAAACTTAATATAGAGACAACAAAGAGCAGTTGCTGGGGACTGAGAAGAGACACCTGACACGGGTGTGGGGTCAAATATGGAAAGGCAGGGTCAGAGCATGGTCTGGACTCCTTCCAATAGACAATAGGGAGTGATGGGAGCGAAACAGCTTAGAGAGTTGTGCCTTAAAACACCCTCCTTCCCCTGTGTGTTGAGTAGACTGGAGGGAGAGCTGAGGTGAAGTGGCTTTCAGAGTATACATGAGAATAAAGAAAGCCTCAGGCCGATGCCAGACACAAATGGTATCCAAGGGCATGATAGTTGAGGGAGCCATTTTTCTTACTCAAAAAAAGAAAAAAAAAAAAAAAAAAAAAAAGAAGAAAAACCCAAAAACAAAACAAAACAAACAAACAAAAAACTGGCCAAGGCCAACATTCTTGGGAGAAACCCAGAAGGTAAAAGCAGTGAGCCTAGTGCCTAGGTTTGTATCTTACTTGCTGTGTGACCAGGGATGTTTCACTAGAGATCCTTAAACCTCAGTCTGTCACCTGAACAAGGATGGTTGTATAGGTTCCTCTCAAAGACTGTCCTTAGAATCAAATGGGATACAAGAGAAATGTCATGACACAAACTTGCAATCCCAACACTTGAGACGGAAAGGCAGGAGGACCTTTCAAGATCATCCACGACTACACAGTGGATTCTGGGCAGCCTGGGCTACATGAGACCGTTCCAAACGAGGGGGTCCTGAATTATGTATACACGTTTAGCATTAACAATCTTGGGTCTCTAACAGGTCAAATGAAAGTTTAGGCAACATTTTGTGTGTGTGTGTGTGTGGTGTGGTGTGTTTTCAAAATAGACCTTAGATTTGTATTTAAATTATGTCTGTGTAGAAAGCATAGGTCTATGTCTGGGATGCTATTCTGTCACCTCCCACCTTACTTTTTAAGACAAAGTCTCTCTCTCTCTCTCTCTCTCTCTCTCTCTCTCTGAAGCTGGAGCTCATCAGGTCAACAAGACAAACACAGATCCTCATGTCTGTGGGGAAATCAGTTTACCAATTGAGCCATCTCCCAACCCCAGATTTCAACATGATTTTAGTTGATTTCCAGATTTTCAGAAGAAGTGGGCAAATGATTTGGAGTTCTTAAATATCCACTCTATTGCACGCAAATTCTTCTCCTATTGTCATCTTGCAATAGAATTGTGTGTTGATTTCAATAATAAATGACTACGGAACCATTTGTGCATGCATGGTGGGAGACACACATCATATGCCCTTTGATTTTTAATGACATTGCCTTCTGATAATTAAAAGGAGCATTGAAGAATAAACGGCATCAAGTCCTCCTTGCCCCAATCTCTTCCTAGCTACAGGGTGATCGTGGTGGGGTGTGGCCTTACAGCCAGCCTCCCAAAATTCTGTTTTGCTTGCTTGACATACTTGGCGTTTAATTACAAGATCTTTAATCTTTAATGAGAACAGTCAAAGCCAAAATAGTCAAGCTCGACAGACCAGACTGCCTGAGCTGTGTACATATTTGCATACTCATTGGAGAAATAGTTGCTAAGCAACTACTGTGCTGTTAGGCCCAGGGACTGCATGACCATCTGCTCTGCAGGTACAGCAACAAGCGACAGGTCAACAGTTCTCACTTCCAGGGAGCTTCCAGCTGAAGATACAGACAAAACTCAAGCAAACAGGTAAAATGATTACATCCCATGATTAATGTTACAAAGAAGAACAATGGAAACGGGACCTCTCAGAAGTAGGGACTACACTGGAGAAGGCAGTCGAGGGGGATGTATGTCTTAAGGTAAAAACCTGAGAAAGGAGTAGGATGCTAGAGAGAGCAAAGAGAAGAAAATGAGAGGCACAGAGAGGAGCATGTGCAAAGGCCCCAAGGCAAGAACTCCCAGGAGTTCTTGGAGTAGAGAATCCAAGAAGCTGAAGAGGCGGGTGTGGGCCTCTCCAGGTGGGGCCTCACATACTCGGGTAAATAGTCTGGAGCCACTGAAAGTGTATGGAAAGATGTCAGAGTACTCACCAAGAAGTGGCCTGGTCAGATTTGGAAGACCGCAGCAACAGATAGCTCTGTGGCCAGTGGATGGAAGGAATGAGAATGGCTTTGTGCAGGGAGCTGTTGCAATCACCCTGCCAAACAGGACCTGTGAACCTGCAATCAAAGTCAAGACTGGAGAAAACATTTGCAATTTATTAGCATACAGATGAACTTCAGACCCATGGACATGGATGGCTTAAACTGCAGAGAACTGCAGGAGGATGGATAGAGTAAACTCACTTGAAACACATTTCCTCTGCCACTCAGGAACTCTCAAGTTTAAAATGCATGTCAAGGTGTTGGTAAGGCATCTCAGGAGATCCTACAACAGGATGCATTCAGGCCCTTTCCAGTTTCTCCGGCCGCGTGCCTTGCATTTCTTGGCTTCTCGTCTGTCCCCGAAGCCGGGAGTACAGTGTCTTGCTTCAGTGCTTTCCTTCAGTCATGCACACCTGACTTATACTTTATTATCTTATATTTAATATTTTATCACTTTATCATTTTTTTTTTGAGACACAGTCTGCCTGTGTAGTCCTGGCTGTTCTGGAAATCACTATATAGACCAACCTGGTCTCAAATTCACAGGGATCCTCCTGCTTCTGATTCCCAGGTGCTAGCATTAAAGTCGTGAGCCACCACACCGTACTTTACCATTTAATTTTATTGAAGTGCTGAGGATTGAACACAGAACCTTGTACATTCTAGGCAAGAGCTCTTCCACTGAGCCCCAGCCCCAGCAACTGCTTTTCTTTCATAAGTATACTTTTAGTTACATTTAAGGATAATCTAAGATAAACTCTCCCTCATCAACAAGATCCTTAGCTTATCATACACCTTCAGAAACCCTTTCCAGGATCTTCTTCAGAGCTTCTGGGTGAGGGTATAGAATCTTCTGGATCATCACTTACTGTGAAAATAACAAAGGCTCACTAAGAGAAGGGGGCGTGGCCACAAGCCTGAAACCCTGAATACAACCCCTGGAACTACAGGTAAATGAAAGAACTGATTGCTGAGAGAATTGTCCTCTGATCTCCACATGTGTGCCAGGGCACACTCACACCATCACACACACATACCAATAAAAATAATAAATTTGTAATTCTTTAAAAGATGAAGGAGCAAAAGAGGGTCCAGTGTCAAGTATTGGGTGTCGAGGTCTGGATTTTGAGGTCTGGAGAGGACCTAGCCAAAGAATGAGAAGAAATAAAAATGGAAAAAGAAGGAAGGCTGGGTAGGGAGTCATGTTGCAGAGCCAGGGAACTTAGAAGGTTGTCCAGAAGGCAGGTACTTCCCCTCAAGGCTGGGAGTTAAGTTAGATAAAAGTGGAGAAGCCTCTGGAAAAAGTATTGTGGATATCCTCTTGATGATACCTGGTTGGGGTGCCGGGCTGGGCTTACTGACTGGTTGGATGATTTCAAGCCATTGATGTACTTGGGGTCAGATGGTACAGGGGGCAGTGTAGAGGAATTTTAATTCAGAACACGGCTGCTCTGGCAAGAGATCACATCCAAAGACCTTCTAGGTCTGTGTGATCTGTCTGGAATACAAAAACATCTTTAATCCCAGGAGACAGAGGCAAGCAGACCTCTGAGTTCAAGGCAGGTATGGTACGGAGAAAGTTTCATGTAAATAAAAGCTTAGATCCAGGGTGCTGGTACATGCCTTTACTCCCAAACAACGAAGATAAAGTTAGTTTGTAGAAAGAAGCATCGTGATTGGATGTTTGAGTGGCAGAAAAGGTGATGAATCAGAGAAAGATTTGACAGATTAAGGTTTCCCCAACTCTCATGAGAAGAGAGAGGAAAGGGAGACTACTAAGGGGCAATACAGAAAGGAGAGGAGGCGGTTTTTACCAGGACAGTAATAGACAGGTTGCAGATGGAAAACTCAGGTGAAGACCAAATGAGCTAGAAAATGAGAAGGAGCCAGGAAATTAGAGCAGCTTGCTTGAGTTAGTTTGAGGCTAAGCAGAGCAATTCAGAGGCTGAGAGAAAAGCCAGATTGAATAAGTTAGTTGAGAGAGGAGTTTGAGTCAGAACAGCTGAGTTGAACTAGCCAGCTCACAGCTCAGTTAAAACAATAAAAGGTGAGCTTATTAAGCAGTAAGTCTCAGATGCTGAAAACATCCTAGGCCTAAATTAGATTTTATGAAGTTTAGAAGCTTCCAGGGCTAGGCCTAGATTATCAGACACAGGCAATAAACCTCCCAGACAACAATTGAGGCAGGTAAATAAAAGTCCCTTTTACAGACCCAGGCACGGTGGTGCACACCTGTAATCCCAGCACTCTGGGAGGCAGAGGCAGGTAGATCTCTGTGAGTTCAAGGCCTGCCTGATCTACAGCCAAGGCTACACAGAGATATCCTATCTCAAAACAACAACAACAAAGTTCCTTTACAGGGCAGGTGTGGGCAGTTCTTTATATTTTTCCCGAAAGGGAGAGACAAAGTTATGAGTGAAGGAAGATTGCCCCTCTCTCTCCACTTTCAGTGGTGGACGTGGCTGGTGATTTACTTGGATCATGGAAGGATGTGGAAGAAAAAAGAACTCATGAAAGACGGAATAGGAGTCTTTGAAAAAGCAAAGAGGTGAGGTTCAGAGCCAAGTGAAGAGAGCCTGGCCCCACCAGGAGCGAAGCCACCCTCTCCATGGTGAGAGAAGGAAATGGTGATTATCTCAGAAGAGTAAGCCAGTGTACGGGAAAGGACCAAATGGGAGGGGTCCTATCATAACACGTTTGGGAACATAGGATTTTGTTCTCTTTAATTGGTACAGTCATAATGGGTAAATATCTAAGATAGTTCTGCGTTAGCCACTGCATACACACACCCTTTTAATGGCAGGAAATTTTGAGTGAAAACAAACAATGTAAATTGCTGCTTTAGAATATGTGAAACTTTATTAAAAAGAGAAATAGTGAAACAAAACTACTTTGTGGTTTGTTTTCATTAAAAAAAATAAACTAAGTGAAAAAGGAAGCAAAAACTTTTACAACTAAACTATTTTTTTTTTTTTTTTACTTACTAAAGGCAAGTCCTAGATGCTCGGCACACTTATTATGCAATTATACAGCCTACCATGTCTGAACTCCACCAAGCAGGTATTTCAGTAAGCTACACAATCACACTGATAGTGGTTATCAGGCTGGAATTCAAAAGCATTTGAGTACCCTGTTTGACAAGGTGTTCAAGCAAACTACAAACAGAGCCATTAGCATTTGCATCTGTTATATGTAAGGCTGCAGTTTCTGACAATTTCCCCTCACCAAGAAGATTTAGAAAAAAAAAAAAAAAAAAAAAAGCATGAAAGATCCCTTCACCAGCGTATTTATTAGGTCCTACTCGTTCACCGGGACAGTCAAGGGACCCACTGCCAAGGCAGTGGTCTAACACCACTTGTCTGGCAACAGCATCCAAGGGCAGCTTGCCCTGAGCTAAAGTAGATTTCCCAGTCTAGTATAAACAATGTTGCTTTTATCAATCTTACATCTAAGGTCTAGGCTGCCTACAGAGAGGATGCCTTGTGTCCTTCTACTTAGCTTTGTTGCTCGATGATTTGTGTTTGTGAGTCTTGACAGCTTTGTTACTAATTTCCAAAGCCGATTTAATGGTTTAAAAAGCACCAGGACTCTCCTGTTCTAGCTGCTCTCTCTCCTCTTGAGGCCATATCATTAAAAAGCATAGAATGCAGGATTTTAAGAGACCTTTCTCCTCCCAGTGGTCAGTTGCATTGATGTATGCCTCCTGCCATCCCTCACATGCGGAAACCATAACTTTCACAGAAGATGGAGATGTGGGAAAATGCCGCCTAATAGAATGAAAAGTCAGACTCAAGGTTCTAGCTGAGGCTGGGAGTCTCTGCCTTGTGATGAGGAAGTCAAGCCTGCCCCTCCACTAATTCTAGCCCTCCCACAGCCTGAAATAAAAATTCTGTAGTTGATTTTTGAAAATACAGACGTTGCCAAGGAGACAGACGGTAAAAATGTAGGATGAAGTGAATTGTAAACATTCAAGTATTTCTACAGGTTGAATTAAAAACAGCAGCAATGAAATAAATAACCATATAACTTTGGCTTCTATTACAAACAATGCACCGGCTCTCCTCATTAAAGGGGTGGGGGGCAGGAGCGCTACTGGAAGCCTGGGAAGGATTCAGGTGCTCCATTTCCATCAGCACATGCTGACTTGGACATTCCCATGGACTCCTCAGAGACTTATTTACCCCAGAACAACTGAGGGAACAATTCCACATAGGTGTTGAGCCTCAGCGTGATTCCATTCAGACAGATGTCTGAGGCACGCCAATGTCATCCAGAAGCCCTGGGCTGAGGAAGCGTTGTTTGACTTAAAATCACGAAAACATCTTTCAGACGGTTACCCGTGAGTGGTGGTCGGCAGTTCTCAATCCGGTACATTCTCCTTTTTCATGTGTTTTATACCCTGAGAATCATTCACAGCCAGTTTTTAAAAAATAATAAATAAAGAAAAGCACATTGCTTTGGGTGACATTCCAGAGGCTCAGAAGCCTGATCTAAGATACAGTGTCAAAGTTCCCTTGGTGAACAATGTGTGGGTCCACTTTCCCTTTCAGCCACCATGCAGCCGGTTGTGGAGCCTGACCCCTTCCTGAAGAGGAAGACCCGTGCCTGGTGCACTCACAGAGCATCTGTGGGGAGCCCGCAGGACTGGACTTCCCTGTAAGCCATCTGTCTCCTCACAGAGCAGAGTCTGAGGGAGAGAATCACGGTGGCAACCAGGAGGAGGAGTCCCAGGATAAAAAGGATGACCAGGGCTGCCTTGGCCCCTCTTGGCTGCAGATTCTTGCCAAAGAAATAGAGGTCTTCGTTGCCAGGTTGTTCTGTGAGAAAGAAAAGTGAGGCATGAGGTACCTGCCTCTCCCCAAAGAGTGAAATACTGGGGCACTCACACAGGATTCAAAGAAGATGTCATTACCCTTGGAAGGCACTGTGGCTGTGTGGGATCCTGCTCCGGAAGGGGACTTGGTAGAATATGGGATCCTGTTGTCTGGACAAAAAATAGATTAAAAATGAGTTTACTGTTTATAAAAGAAGACCCTTCCATGATACATGAAAGTCATCCTTTACCTTAAGGACCCTTGACCCTTCAGTTCTGACATCTTTCTTGGATTCTTACTGGGCTATTTCACACTAGTATCAAGTACCACCCCTCCATCTTCCCAAGTTCTGCTTATCCACTGAGCTCCCTTCTTAGATTATGGCATCTTAAGCCATGGCTCATGACCCAGATTATCAAACATGCCCTCCTCCAACTGCCTCTGGCCCCTGGAACCTGCACTCAATTTCAGCACATCTTTCTCCGTTCTGATTACATATCCACGTATTTGTCTCTCTTAGTTGACTCTGAGCCCCTTAGGGTTTGTACCTGTGTTTTTCTCATGCCTCCTGTTTTCCAGGTCTACAGGAAGATTGGTGCCATGAGCTGGCATCACTGACAAACAGTACCTATGTTCCTGAGGACAGTGTAGGTGGTCTCCATGCCAGCATGAATGTGGTCAGACACATGGCAATGCAGAAGCCACGTCCCTGGGTGATCGGCAAACAGCTCAATGGTTTGAAATGTCCCGGGAAAGAGATCATACACATCTTCTCGGTAGGACTTATCTATCTGCAAAAGTCAAAAGATCCAGTCCATGGCTTATTTTGCTCAACATGGCAAAAAGAAAAGGAAGAGTGAAGAGACAGTAACCAGAAGGGAATAATGAAGGGGTGGGGGTGGGTAAAATTAATGAAAGCAAGAACAGAGCATAATAGAGATGAAGAAAAGTAAAGCTGGTTTTTAGAAACAGGTAAACTTGATAAACTTGTAATGACCAGTGTCTACAATGGCCTCAACAACTCCTCTATCCTGATATCATAACCTTCATAGTTCCCTCCTAAGTTGTATATTCCCTGTGTGTGGAATATGTACATGGCAGTAGAGGTACTCCTTTGCAAAACAAATCTATAAAAGACAGAGCTGATTTGTTAATTCTTCTCTCACTCTCTTTTCTCTTAGATTAGTCTGTCTGTGCTGAGCTGGCTCCCTCATCTCACCCACGTGATGAGTAAATTAAGCCTGCAGTCAACAGATTCATACGAAAGTAAGCTTGAAGATGGATTCTGTGGTTCTAGTCAAACCATTGACAAGTACTGGCCCAAATATCTTGATGAGGCCACATGAGAGACACTAAAGGCAAGCCACCTAGCCCCACCCCTCCAGACTCTTGACCCAGAAAGAACAAGATGGTGTTTATTGTTTGGAGCCACTGAGTTATGCAGCAGTAAAGTACTTCAAATCTCCAAACAAATTGACCAAGGGGAGGGAAGGAGAAGGGGAAGGGGCAGAGGGAAAGACAGAAACTACAGATATTGGGGGGAAAATGAATACCACTAAAATCTTACTATAAAAAACAAATATTACAGCCAAACAGCCCTGCATTCACAGATGACAATTTATAGACTGTAAACAATTTGAAAGGATACAACAACTAAAGACCATTCAGGAAGAAATAGGTGGGGCTAGAGAGATGGAACAGTGGTCAAGACCGCCTGTTCTTGTGGGAGCTCTGAATTTAAGTTCCAGCACATTTCATAGGACAGTTCACAACCATCTATGACTCTAGTTCCAGGGGATCTGGTGCCCTCCTCTGACCTTTATGGCCACCAAGCATAGCCATAGTGTACAGACATACATACAGGCAAAAACTCATACACATGAAATAATTTTTTTGAGACAGTATCTCCTTATGTAATTCTGGATGCCTTAGAAACCCACTATGTAGACCAATATGGTCTTGAACTCACAGAAATCCTCCTGCCTCTGCCTCTGGAGTACTGGGATTAAAGGTGTGCACCACCACTCCTGGCCCATAAAATAATTTTTTTTAAAAAGAAGTAGGTGACCTGAGCAGTACTGATTCTAAAAAATTAAACACAGATCATATTAACATTTTCCAAGAAGACCAAATGGCTTCACTACCAACTTCTATCAATTATTTAAAGAAGTAAAAGCAATCCTGAACAGATTCTTCTAGAAACTGGAGGCCAAAGAACACGTTCAAAGTCCCTTTATGAACTGACTTTCCTCTGATTTAAATTAAAAAAAAAAAAAAACAAAAAAAAAAACCAAACCGCTTATTAGTCGACTGTAAAGAAGCTGATCTCAGAAGCTGAGTGTAGAGTGGTGATCTTCAGAGGCTAAAAGAGAAGGGGAAGCCAGAATGGAGAGTGTTCACCAGTGTTGACACGCTGGTGGTGTCTTGTTTGGCAGGGTGACTGTAGATAATGACCAGCTATTGCATACTTAAAAAGCTAGATGACAGGACTGTGGTGTTTGGGAAACAGATGATTCCCCTCTGATTTGCATATTGCTCAATGTGTATATGAATGGTAATACCACACTGTACCTCAGAAATATGCATAATTTATGCTTTCATGCATCAGTTAAAATAAAGTAAAAAGGCACAACATATTTACATGCTTCAGCAAAGAAGATTTAGTGATGGCAGGTGGAAACTGGTGAAAATGTTGAGAGTAAAGACACAGTTCAAGAGCGTAAGACACAGCTTACAGAGTAAACTGACCCGAAGGTGGGGGCGGGGCATGACACAGAAACAAAATCCCAAGCCCAAGAGCTCTAATGTATTTCCTTGGGTAAGGAGACAGCGTACCACCTCCTCAAAAACAGCATTCTTACAAACACATTCCCCACGGGGCTTAGCAATTCTGCACATTTTCTCAAGGAAATAAAGACTTGAGAAAAAAAAAATGTGTGCATCTGTTTATAATGAGCTTGACCCCGCTCAGAAGACCTTTCATGGTTCTTATTGGAAAAATTAATACTGGACGGCGTCCATACGGGGAATTGCAACTCAGCCACCAAGAGAAACAAAGTTGTGGCACATAGGAGATGCGTGTAACCCAATACCTATGCAGATCAAAACAAGCTGGGCTTGGGACAGTGCAAGCTGCACAGCTTCTACATGATGTTCAGAATACTGAAACTCTAGAGACCATCGTAATCTATGACATTTCTTATTTTAATTTTTTTTTTTAGAATTTAATATTTTACTGTGTAGTGATAGGGTGTGTGTGTGTGTGTGTGTGTGTGTGTGTGTGTGTGTGTGTGTGCGTGTGTGCATATGAATGCCATAGTGCATGTATGAAGGTCAGAGGATTGGTTCTCCTTACACTATGGGTCCTGGGGCTCAAATTCAAATTATCAGCCTTTCAGAGCAAGCACCTTTGCCTGATGAGCCATCTCGAAGGCCTGGGAACAGGGATTTTTTTTTTTTCTTTGCACTTTGGGAGGCTGGGAGTCCAGATGAAGAGGCCTGCCCTGATAGAAGCCTTCTTGCTGGACTGTCCTACGGCTAAAGGTACAAGGATACAATGTGGAGGGCAAGAGGTCATTTGTAGCCTCAGTAACATAACTGGCATCTCCTTGTCTATGAGGACTCTACCCTGAAACTGGTCACCTGCTGTCAGGCCCCACCTCTCCACAAGATGACACTGGGGATCAAGTCTCCAACATGTGACTTTGGGGAAACACATTCAGATCATAGCAGAGACAGAAATAGAGCCGTGCCATCCAAATGTTCAGCCCCGGCACTGGAGTGAGCTGAGGGATGATGGGAAGCCGGGGCTGGGGTGGGTGGTGATGCAGAGTCTCTGCTTTGATTGCTTGCGCATTGTTAGTGCTTACGAACAACCCAGGATCTTACAGTAAGTGGGATTTTATGCATTGTAAACTAAATCTTCATTTTAAACATACATATGTAGATAAACTTTTTTATAATTTTACCATTTTATTATCTAATTTTTAAAATGTGTATTGAAAAAGCCACATTCTGAAAGACTGCTTAATATGTGATGCTCTAATCACTCTTGGCTAACATTTCGTGTGCTTTGAAACACAGAGGTTTCAATAGATTACTGCTGACTCCTGTGTTATAGCATGGGACTGGTCCTGCTTCCTCACCTATCAGATTTGGCTATATTCCACACTGCCCTGTAGACAGTACCAGAACCTGAGATGACAGGCCATTTGGACTGTGTCCCTGAACATTCATTCATCAGGTCTGGGGTAAGGTATGTTCTTTAAACAGCTTGCAAGGCGAGTCAGCTGTGCAGCCGGCACTGCCGTCATGGCAAAAGGTCAAGCAGCACCCCAGCTCTCTGGGGCAAAAATCAACACGAAGCTGTCTAAGCTGAAGCTTACTAGAGCTCCTTCACTGGATTCAGCTGTTTTGTTAATGAGTCAAAGGGAACAGGGGAGATGGGAGGGAAGAGACAGGAAGAAGCAAAGGAAAGGAGGAGGGAGGAGAAGGAAGGAGGAGAAAGGGAGGGGAGGGAAGGAAGGGAAAGGAGGGAAAAGGAGAGGAAGGAAGGAGGGGAAGAAGGAGGAAGGAGGGGAAAGGAGGGGAAGGAAGGGGAAAGGAGGGGAGGAAAAGAGGGGAAGGAAGGGGAAAAGAGGGGAGGGGAAAGGAGAAGAAAGGGGAAAGGAGGGGAAGGAAGGCAAAAGGAGGGAAAGGAAGGAGCAGGGAAAGCCCCAGACACCATGGGATCTCATATGCAGTGTTAGCAGCATACTCCAGCGCAGTCACAATTAATGATCAGACCACTGATGGCAAAACTCTCATCTGAAACTGGTGCATTGCAGAAATCATATGGACATAAACACTGAGAAATACACATCAGCAGAAGGGTGTGGCCACCCTGTTTTACTCTTTAGTGTGAGCCCCTCATAAACCTTACTGTCAACCAAGTCCCTTCCTGTAAGACAATGCAGTCAGTCCTGATGAAACCTGATAGACTAGGATCAGATGGAAGGGGAGAAGGACCTCCCCTATCAGTGGACTGGGGGAGGAGCATGGGTGGAGAAGAGGGAGGGAGGATGGGAGTGCGAGGGTAAGAGGGAGGGAGCTACAGGTGGGATACAAAAGTGAATAAAGTGTAATTAATAAAAAAAATATTAAAAAAAGAAAGAGACGCTTTGGGTGCTCACTCGGCGGTCTTGTCTGAGCTCTCTCCTCATACTTACTTTGAAGAGGAAGCTCTCTGCATGGTAGTGGATGGTGTGTATGTCCACCTCACTTCCGATTCCGAGCAAGTACCAGTTGGTCATGGTGTCTTCAGTCATTATGAGGCCCCGGAGGTTTCCAAAAATCTTTCCATTAATAGCTAAGAAGATGGAGACACAACACCCTCAGGTCAGTGGAGGACAGGCGCTGCTTACCCCCGTGGCAGAAATGGTTTCAAGGTCTAGGCCACCAGCCTTCTTACAGGCCTGACAGAAAGGTGCCAGCCTTGCTCACATTTGCCGATGGCCTGCTACTCCAGATCCAAAATTCAGATAACCAAGATAGCTTTGGATGCAGGGATCTAGGAAAGGAACAGCCCAGTTTGTCTTTCAGAGCTACATCTCAAGTATCAGTGTGTCTATTCGTTTATTCCGCATGCCTCTTTTGGAAGGAGTCAGTGTGCTGGTGAAAAGTCAGACCTAGATTTATTCCATTCTACACATGAGTAGACTGAGACACAAAGAATCTAGCACATGTATGTGTATGTAAAATATATATGTATGCATGTATGTACACACACATATATAGCTATATAGATAGATGTGTGTCCGTATATAGATAGTTATGTGTCTAGATAGATAGATAGATAGATAGATAGATAGATAGATAGATAGATACATAGATGTGTGCTGAATCAATTTGACTCTGTGTCCGTTGTGTTCTTAATGATTTGCTTTCTAAGAACTACAATAAGCCCAAGTGAGCTCTCTAAAAAGAGAGCTTCAGGTAGGCTGGACAGGCCTCATAATGACCTACTTCCTACTAAATTTTCACTCTGTGCATTGTGGCATAACTATGTAAGTTCCATTTGCTGAAAACTGAGGACATACTAAGAAACCCCCGAAATGGGTAAGAAAGGGCATGTGAATGGGTATCCAGCCACTGTGTTCTTATCCACATAAACCTTGCTTTGTGACCCACAGCAAGGCCTATCTTTAAAGGTACCTCTTGGTGAGAGAGTGTGGGTGTGTCCATGCAAACATATCACTCCTGCTCAAACTATCAAAAGGCAAGCCTCCTTAAACGGTACCCAATCCTGTAACATACACACATTAAAAATAAAAGTCTTGAGTGATATTTCATGCGCCAGAGAATTAAACCAAACCTTTAGTTTTGACCACGCAGAAGCTGTGATGGACTCACATTCAAACTTAATAAGTGACAATTTGGTCTTTAAAACAAAATTACTTCTTCACAGCTTAAAGGTCTCAGCATTCAACAATAGCTGTCCCTAAACAATTGGCCCAAAGCCACAGCGGCTAGGCTGGTTCACCCAGGAAAGGACTTTACAGGGCTTTCTCTAGGCATTCCTGGGAGGAGAGAAGAGCTCAGGGGAGTGGGGTGGGGTCCATACAGGGGCCTGTCTCACCAACAGTCCTCCCTTTAAGCACCCTGCATACCATGCATTTTGTTGCTCTCTTCGAAATCATCACTGTGCTTGAAACCCCGGGGATCTTTATTGAGATACTTCTTAATATTGTCATCCAGATACCATGATTCATTCTCATCAAACACCAGGAACAACAGAGCAAATTCATAGTCAACATCACTTCGCCTTCCCTTTTCATTCAATATCCCTTCTCGGCAAGTGATCAGAGGCCCCATCAAACCGCTGTATGTATCCTGAAAGGGGAATATAGCCAAGTTCAGTGAGTGCCATCCCATCCCACCTGACACGTCCTAGTGTAAACACTGCCTCTGGTCTGGCTCAGTCCACCATCAGTTGTAATATGTATATCACAAGTACTCAATGTATCTGAGATGCATAGTCGAATAAACAAATATATTTTCCATGCTTATCATATGCAAATGTTACTTTTTCAGATGATTGGTGTGCTTCTCTCATAAACTCTAGAACATTGATTCACAATATTTAATATGCCACAGGAGGGAGGTGAAGATAGCTGCTCACTTTAAAAATGATTACATTTTACGTAGGATATGATTCTGGGCTGGACTTTGGTATATGACATACGATTAAACACTACTGTAGTTTCACATACCATAGGCACAAGGCTCAACGTCATCACTGAGTCTTTGCTTTTTATTTCTCAGACTACTTATGACCTAAAGATTCCATAGTTTTGCTTCAGCTTGGGATGTGCTTCTAGCTCTGAGCTCTGGCAGTCCTCTAACATGAACAGATCGGCAGATGACAAGGGATGGCTCAGCCAGTAAAGGCACCTGCCACCAAGCCTAATGACCCAAGTTTTATCCCTGCGACCCACCCAGTAGAAGGAGCGAACTGACTTCTTCGCTGTCCTCTGACCTTTACACGTATGTTGTGGCACGCACATGAGCTTATGCACACATACCTGAATGTAATTAAAAGCAAAAGATTTTCCCAACTCCCCAAATCATAAACAAATTCTACTGTGGGACACCTATTTATTTCCTTTCAAACTGGCATAGTCTCCTGTGATTCAAATTATCTTGGAAATTAAATAGTTTCTTTTTTTTTTATATTCTCATACCAGCATTTAACAAACTTAAAATAGTTATAAAGCATTCTATACCATGTTGTGTGGTTTTGTTTTTGTTTCTTGCTTTGTGGGTCATCCTGCCTCTACTAGAGCCATCGATGTATGAAACTGGATCCGACCAGTGGACTATAGTCTGAGACCCCTGTTCTAAGTCAGACCCCTTTCACATGCACCCACCAGAATAGGGGTGGCTTCAATAGCCACCTTGTAAACACCCTAGTTCCTTCCTCTGTCTTACTCACCTTCACAAAGTTTGCCGTGGAATAGTACACCCACGGGATACAGTTGGGATCAGAGGGCCCAGGACCTGATCTCTTGGGGACATTCCATCTGTAAGTTTTTATTTCTCCTAAAATTAAAGAGAAAATTGAAATTGGTGATTAGACTTACCTGAAGAAATACAAGCAGATCTTTACATATGCTAGTCAGTGGAGATGATTTCTCATGTGTCAGTCTCTTTCTTATTAAACTCAGAGCTTGACTCCTACAGTTTCAAATGGATAGGGCTTATCCATGTGATTTCAGATTCCTGCCTTCCCTTATTTTTCCTGTTTCTGTTGTCAACTAGCATTCAGGATGTAAGGATGTGTGTCACAGTCCGCTGTTTCTCCTGCCTGAATTTTGTGTGTCCTCCCAACCTATCCTTTGTCACACTTTGTCCTCAAGGATCTCAGTCTTTGCCTCTGGTTCCATGATGACGATCACTGACTGCCAACATGGAGGAGAGTGAATCACCTGGGAGGCAGGCTGCCAGGCACACCTGTGAGGGATTGTGTGGATTAGTTGGCTTTTGAGTGAGTCCATGAGGGAACACCTTGCTAGGCTAACTGAGGCAGGAAGACCCAGAGTAACGTTGGGCTGGGATCCTGGACAGAATGAAAAGGAGAAGGCAAGCTCAGGACCAGCATTCATCTCTCTCTACTCCCTGACTCAGTGTGGCCCACCACCTCACATTCCCAGAACATGAATTCCCAGACCTAGAACTGTGAGCCAGAAGTTAACTCTCCCTTCCTGAAGTTTCTTTGCCAGAATATTTTACCAAGAAACAGGAAAAGGAACTGACTAGCACGTGTGAGAGTCGCCAGGGACCATTGTAACTGCTTTTCCTTGATCTTCCTCTTTCCCCAGTCTTCCCCACAGGCAGAATTTGTGGGGCTGGGATTTGAGCACCAATGTTTTGAAAGCTTCTCATGTGGGACAGTGCAATGCAGTTAGTGCCAGAGTAAAAGAGACCTAATTCCAAATCTCTACCCTAGGGTACTTTTTTTTGTGGGGGGGATGTGTCTTGCTATAGAACCTATGCAGTCCCCAAACTCACAGTTCTCTTGCCTCAGCTTCCCAACAACTTAGCATGTACTACCACATCTCTCTGGAGCTTTCTATTTAAATTGATGTTTGAAAAACCACTAAACTTCTATCGTTTCCTTACTGGTAAATTAGGTTAGTCTTCATGTTTGGGGATTTTTGTAAGGGTTAGTTGAAATTATGTAATTAATTCATGGGGCAGTACTACACTCCAAGTAGTCAAAATTGGTGGGTTTTTTTATTTTGTTTGTTTGTTTGTTTGTTTGTTTGTTTGCGTTTGCGTTTTTGGTTTCTGAAGCAGAATGCCCGAATGAAGCACTGAGCAAAAATAAAAAATAGGACATAGACAGGAATGCAGCTCCTCAGTCATACAGTTTGATACAAACAACAAAGCCCACTGTAAAGGCTGCCTTGGCTAAGTCAACAACTTTTGTTTTCTGAGCGATAACTCAGACAAGAGCATTAACAGCTAAAGAACCAGGCTTTACGGAAGTCTCAAACCCTGTGACCTTTGACTCTAACCTTATCTGTACCCCTCCATAAACCCGAACAGCACACCATAAACCACCTCCAGTTTCCCCTTCAGTTCTTTACAGTTAGAGAACTAAAACAGATCATTTCAAACTGAATCTAAACCTCGCTTAATCTTTGAACCTGGCTGGAAGAATTACATCATTTGAACAATGTGACATCTAAAGCTATAAAACCGTATTTACAGCTATGGTTAAGATACTGCGAATACCATGCTACCTCCGGAGAAGCCCACCCCCAATGCCTTGGCTGTGCGTGGTCCTCTTCTTAACACACTCCAATTTTGCTTCATGCTGATCATGAAACCCTCTTCTATGCAGAAGTCACGATCCCTGCTGCACTCACATGGAGACTTCTGGAAAGGCCTGCTTGAGTGGCATAGGCTTCAATGCCATGTAGAAGGTAAGAGGTCAATAGGGTGCATCTCTCACTGTTGCTGACAGACTAGTTGGCCTCAGACTTGAGGACACTCACCTGACCCTCCTGAGTACTCATATTATAGGCGCACGCCACACCCAGTTGGCTTTTTCATGCTTTAATAACAAGCATACACACCCTATGAGTAGGCACCATATCTCGCCCTAAGTCAATACAGTCATATTAACTAGCACGATAGCCACATTGAAGAAGATCCAACTAAAAGCTCTAAGTCATTAGTTCTGTGAACTATGTGCAACTTGTTTCCATCCAATAAAAAGAATAAACCTTTGCCTCTGTGTGTGCACACGAGGGGAAACAGAAGGGATGCTTTGCTGTAAGGTCACTTTTTTTTTTTTTTTTCCTGATGTAACAGTGGGTAGGAATACAACTTTAGGTGCGATTTCTATTGTGTCTCCTTGGAGCCCTTTTGCCTTGTGAATGACTAGACAAACAGCTGGTATTTAACTTCAGCAAGGCAAGCAGCTGCAGGTGTGGTGGTATTTAAATTAGAATAATCTGTTGTTTGCCCAAGGGCAATGCAAAGATGTTCAGTAAATGTTGAATGGATGGCAGTGGAGGGCTGAATGAGGAAAGTCTCCCAGACAATTCTGCAGTTAAACACTTAGTGACACCATTAGGAAAGGGTGGCAATGGACCTTTTAGGAGATGCACCCTTGCTAGAGAAGTACATCACTGTGGATGGGCCTTGAGAGTTCGTAACCCTGCCCCACTTTCAGTTTGCTCTGCCTGCCTCTGTGTTTGCATTTGAAGATGAAGGTTCTCAGCCTCCTACTCCAGTGGCCTGATGCCATCCCTCCCCCAACATTATGGCTCTCATCCCCTGGAACTGTGAGCCCAACAAAACTCTTCCTTCTATGAGTCGCCCTGGTCATAGCATTCCAGCACAGCAACAAAAAGAAGCTAATGCGATGGTTTGATTTAAAAAGACAAAAATTATTGGGTCTTCTTACTTTTCATTTTTAAAAAAATGTATTTATTATTATTATTATATCTGTGCATATGTGCATAATGATGACTGTGTGTGTGTGTGTGTGTGTGTGTGTGTGTGTGTGTGTGTGTGTGCAGGTGGTGTGTGTCATGCACGCACAGGGTCAGAAGACAACGTTCAGGTGTTAGTTCTCGCCTTCACTTTGTGTAGGCTTCGACCCTCTGGCTATCTCTGCTGTGAGACATACTTGAGGCCAGATGACCCATGAGACCCTGGCTGATTCTCCTGGCCCCGCCTCCCATCCCACCATCAGGAGTGCCTGGATTACAGATGCATACACTGCATCCACTGCTCACATGAGTTTCAGGACTGAGCTCAGGTTATCGGGCTTGCACTCAAAGCAAAGACTCAACAGACGCCTCACCGAGGAAGGCACCCATAGCACAAAAATGTAACTAAAAGATAATCAACATTGTATGTCATGGGGGCACTGCAAATTAAAATAATGGGTTTCTGCCACCATATACCTGTTGGAATGACCAAAGTCTAAAAGAGAAAAACAAAACCAAAAACTGGTGAGGATATTCGACAAAAAGGTCCTCTCACTCCAGGTGGGAACACAAAACAGTAGAGCCACCTCTAAAGACAGTTGATAGTTCCTTTAAAAACTGCCACATCCTCACCACACCATCCAGTGACTGTGTTCCTTAATACGTACTCAAAGGAGTTGAACATTATGGCCATACAAAAACCTTCACGGGAATATTTCAAGAAAACTCTCCACCATTTTGAACTTATCCTGTATCACCTCTGTTAGTACAGAGATTGCTCCTCTTGTCTCCCTTTTCCCTCCTCAACTCATTTTAGTCAGTTCAGAGAAATGTGTGGTGAAGAGGTCAGGTCCTGAAGTCAAACAAACAGGGTTTACATCACCATTCATCCAAGGCCTGGCCTAGACATTTGCTGTCCTCTGCCTTCATCATTTGTTAAGTTAGGAGACTATACATATTTCATCAGCTGTAAGGGTAAAACTTTCCCATTGAAACATATCTAGTTAGGATGCATCTTTAAATTTGTAATGTTATAGTTTAACTGACAGTGTGTTTTCTTTTCTTGTTTTAGTAACAGATAAAACAACAGCGGACACTAAAATTAATGACTTCAGACCCGATAAAATAATGTCTGCACTGTTAAACTGTTGTATGGATGGATTAAGGGTTTTTGTTGTTTCTTTTTATTTCAGATGTAGAACATGATCTCTGACACAAGGTAACACTCAGTGTGTGTTTGCCATTGCTTGTGGAGTGGAGGAGCCATGTGTCTTGGGGAACGGGGCTGGAGCAAGAGTGAGGCTGAGGCATGTCCGAACCCTGAAACTCTCATCTTGAGAACATCAGGAGTAGGACCTTCCCTCTCTGCCCTGGGCTTGCATACGTAGGTTTACACCTCTCACCTCTGCCAACCTTAAGGTGGACACATAGACTGGTGGCCAGGTTATATGTTAAACTTCCTCTCTCCTTATAAGGCCATGTCCAGCAGGCACTCGAAATTCCTCTTCATGCAAACGAGGCATTCCCAGCACCTTAGCCCTCGCCAACGACATACACTCACCCCAAAGCTTCTAACCACTCCCCAAAGGAATAAACAGACTCTGTTCCAACTACATGGGCTGCTCAAAGGAGCCTGCCTCCTGAGAAGTCTGTTTCTCATGCATTCACCGGAGCCTGAAGTCTCCACTCCCCGTCCCCGTCCTGGGATCCACCAGTTGTGGTCTGAGGTCTGAGGTCACAGGTGCAGGAGTGGGCCAAGAATGGTAATGGGTGTTTCTGACTACCCTGGGAGGTCTGTGGCAGGGCCCTATTTCGAGTACTGGGTCACTAGATAAATAGGGAGCTCACACCCCCAGAGACTAGGTAGAGGGACATCGGAGGCCAGAAGGGAAGAGCCTGGTGTCCTCACCAGGGTGGAGCAGACTTTCCGTGTGACTTACCCGGCTTTGTGACAGGCACTTCAAGGCGCTTCCCACTGTCGGAGTCCTCCACACCCTGAGCTGCGATGGAGTAGGGCCGGCTGGCTTTGTTCTTAAAGATGATGAGAATGGAGTCCCCCACCTCCGCATGGATCATTGGGCCTAAAGGCCAAGCACAAACAGGTACATCACAAAGATCGTGTCATGCTTGGCTGTCTGACCAACCTGAGTTCAGATTCTTCCTCCTTCCTTTAACAGGAGGCCTTGGGTGAATCGTATAATCAGAATCTCAATTTCCTCATCTGTAGAATAGGCTCACTAAGACTGCTCCCATAGGACTGGTAGGTAGCATTGTATGTGTTTTATAGAGTTTAGTTCTGTCCACCAACCAAGTATTCAATGAATGCTTAACTTCTTACTGCTAAAGAGCAACAGAGTTCTGGTTGCAATCTGTGGTCCATTGGATGAGAAGTATCCCCCATGGTCTTGGGCATTTGAATACTCTGTAGCGCTGATTGGGAGGTTTAGCTGGTAGCCTAGGTATGTCAGTAGAGATGGATGTTGAGATTAAAATCTTCAAACCATTTCCAGTTTGCTCCCTGTTTTGGGCTTGCTCTAGAAGATGTGAGCTCTCAGCTTCCTGCTCTTACTGCCATGCCTACTGCCTGCTCCAGGCCTTTCCTGCCGTGACAAACTCTTATCTCTCTGGGACTATGGCCCAGATAAACTCTTCCTTCTGTAAGTTGCCTTGGTCATGGTTTTTCACTGCAACCGAAAAATAACTAATGCAAAAACCTGTGCGAAACCTTAAGGAACCTAAAATTGCTCTTGATCGGGTCAATAAATGAGTAATGAGGCTCCCATGGAATAGTGGGTGGTAAAGGGATTATGGTAGCACAGTCATGCCACTAACGCATGTCAAGTGCCGAGACTCAGTATGTGGCTATTGTGAATGTTGGTTTAAACACAACTTGGCGCACCTGAGAAAAGTCTTAATGATGGATTGTCTACACAGGCAGACCTGTGGGCTTGTCTTGATTCTCTTAACTGATATAAGAAGACCCAGCCGGAATGTGGACGGCCTTGGGGCCCTGGGCTGTCTGAGAGTAGAGAAAGCTAGCTGAGCAGTAAGCAGGATCTATTCCTCTCTGCCCTTGCCTGCAGATGATGTGACCAGCTGTCTCCGGCTCCTGTTACTGTGACTTCTCCATCGTAAGAGGCTGTAGCCTGGAACATAAAGCCTTTCTCCTCTTGGTTGGTTTTCTTTTGTTTTTTATGACAGCAACAGAAATGATACTAGAGCAGACGCCTTGAGCACACACGTGCTCTCTGGCCTCTCCTGTGCACGCTTTCCTTCGGGGAGCAGCTGGCTTCTGTCTGTCCATGCAGATGACTGAGAGAGGTTGTGCCAGCCTTTCTCATGCCAAGTGTCTCTTGCTTTGCAGTGCTAGGAAGCACCCCAACAAGACAGAGTGTGGGGCCCACCGTCATCTTCACGAGGCACAGGTTTGTGGTGGAGACCCCCTCTGTAGAAGTATCCCCCACCTGATCACTGTTTCCCTCTTTAGCGCTCAGTGTGTCCTACACTCAGCCAGAGATATGCCCTCAGATGGTCAGGGGTGTGGGAACACCCATTCACCTGCCGCTGAAGCGAGCCCACAAGCCCAGCTTTGACTCTGAGAAACATGGTTAAAGTCATTAATAACATTTAAATTTTATTAAACTATAGTTAGTTTCAGAAGTGAAAAAAGAAAAGAAAAGAAAGTGCTGTGAATTTAAGCAGTAGGGGTGGACAGAGTTCAGACAGTTCGCATGCATTAGAATCATTTGCCACTGTCTACCACCCCAGTGCAGGGGCCTTGCTGTACTGGTTTTAAAAGGGTGCCTACAGCTGGTGGTGCAGTGTGATGGTGGACAGAGGTGGACCTGCCACGTGCTCGCTGAGTTCCTGGGAGTCCAGGCCACTCTAAGCTGCAGATGATCGAGAGGGCCTCACTCTCCACTGGAAGATGGCTGCTAACTTGCCTCTCCCGTAAGTCATTTCTGTTCCTCATCAAGCTAGGCTCTTTGAGAGCATGCCCAGCCACCTCAGCTAGCCCAGCCCTTTCCTTTGAAGCTCTGTGCACACTCATGGCTCCAAGAGTGACTCACGAATTACTCGAGTGGAGTGACAAACAAGCTGGTGAGTCAACGGAACACGGAGGCGTGGGGAAGGGGAGCGTGTAATCATTGACAGGCTGTTGTCACATCACTCGCTGTAATATTGAAGATACGGTGTCACTCAAACTCACAAAGTTACCCATGGTTTACAAAGCAGAAAAATATTTCTGAAGTCCTTTAAGTTAGCTTTCTGCCTTGAAAAAAAAAAAAATCTTCTTTTCAAGTGGGTGGGTCAAGCGACTCCCAGGTGAGGAGAAAGTGGGGAAGGAAAGCAGGAAGGACTTTATTGATGGCCAGCCACACAACTGAGGCATCAGCCAGCATAGAGCCCAGGCATAGACCTAGTCAGTTCTGCTGCCCAGGGCTCGGGTCAAAACCTGCCATTCTTGGCACCCACCTCACACAAGGGGATGCCTTTTTGCTGACACTAGGTTTTATAGTGTGTTCTATGTCACTGTGCTCATGTGACAGGACCTTGAGGGGGTCCCTACAGCCACTTTGCCTGATGTCCTGACTCATCAAACTGTTTAAAAGGAAAATCTCTCAGCTCAATAGAGAGGCTGGAAAGAGTATGAGACACCAGAATTCTGATTACAGGGATCCTGTGGTGTGTGTGAGAAGTGAAGATTGGAACGGGGGGGGGGGGGGGAAGGGAGCACACTCAGGGCTGACAGTGCCCGGATGAAACCCGCCATACCCAGGAGTTGCAGGTGCTCCTCTTGAGGGGGCCGGGCTTTAATCTCCACAAATTCTCCGTTTGTGTATTCCCTGTAAACCACCTTCCTGTACTGAGAGCCAATCCAGTTTTCAGTGTGGTTCATGAATATATCTCCATGTCTGCAAAGAAGAAGCGTTAGAAATCAAGCTTGTCGAAGGCAGGAAGACCGTGAGTGCCTCTGCTATCTGGGGTGCTCTGGGTTGATACTCCCCAACCCCTAGGAGGTGGGACCAGGGTCTCCCCAGGAAGATAGCCTTTGCACCACTTCTGAGACAGGATTGGGAGTCAGTACCTCAGAGCTCCTCATGTTCTCACGAGAGCAACCTCACACAGACCCATGGCCACGTTAGGGAGCTATCGCTGTCACCTGCTGCAGGGCTCTAAACTGGGCTAACCTCAGAGAATCCTGATGAGCAACAGAGGCCGTGGTTCTCAGGCTGGCACTAGGTGCACGCACACACACACTCATACACACACTCTTCACAGTGAACACATACACACACGAGCACACACTCTTCACAGCGAACACATACACACACGAGCACACACTCTTCACAGTGAACACATACACACACGCGCACACACGCTTCACAGCTCTGAAACCCTCCAGCTTTCCCTGCTGTCATTCTGTATACCTTGCAGGCACTCATCCACTCTGAAGACCCCCAAGCCTGCAGGGTACGTATCTACTGTGAATATAGCTGTGTACAAATGTGACAGTCTTATTATTTTTATGTTCTAGAGACCCACCCAGACAGTGGATTGTATGTGTACCTGTTTAAAGCCACGTTAAGATTTGGGTGATGTGTTAACACTGACCTCCGCTCGCAGCGCTGTACTGGGCCTGAGTGATGCCTCTCTGGTTCTTTTATTTCTTCTGTCAACACATCCCAGCACTGTTGTGCTTGGGAACATGAGACAGGGCTTCCGGGCGCCTGCTCTTTCTAACAGTGGAATACATAGAGCACACAAATGCAAAAGCTGTGGCTAGGGGTGGGGTAAGACAGATTTTAACAAGTAGGCACCCTTGTAAGTTCATGTGAAAAATAAGGACCAGCTCTGTGCTTCTGTCACCAAGCTAGGTCACAAGAGACAGAGAAGAAAAAACTCAGAAACAGCTGGGTACGGCGACACAGCCATAACCCTAGCTACTTGGAAGGCTGACACAGAAGAATGCTAGTTTAACACCAGACTGGGCTACACCGTGAGCTATTCACTCCAAGGGGGGGTCACTTTCCTTTCTAAAATAGGGTGAATCTAATGTCCTTCACTTCTCCCAAGTTAACCACTGGCATTCTGATCTCAAAAGCTCTCCCTGCCACCTATCAATTGCCTTCCTGCACTGAACCCCGCAGACAGAGGGATCTGCTCTAAGTCCGACCCTCTCTTCCTTGTGGGAAGCCTTTTATGATTCCCACTGGAAATCTACCCAGTTTGCCTAAGACCTGCATTATCTGTCTTTCCTGAATCTGTCTGTGGTCCTGAATCTGACTGTGGTCATTGCACTCCTGAGACACATTGGTCATCCTAAGCATTTGCTCTCCTGAGTATGGTGAGCCCTCCGCCCGTCCTGTCTTTGGCTGTTCTGCCAAGAACTATTTTCTTCTTTTTCCACTGTCTTACTCTCCACATCTCATCTCGAAGACTGCTTCCTCCACGGAGCTTTCTTGAACCATCCCCCTCCCCTACAGGGGGCTGTGTGTTCTCCTGTGGGTTCTCACTAACCTCCCCTCTATCAGAGACTGCTGCCCTCCCTGCAGATTCCAGCATTGTCCTGGGGGACTGTGTATTCAGTGAGGGAAAGCCCTGGTCTATGCTCTACACTGTTCCACCAGCAGCTTGCACAGCGGACATTCAGTAGTTACATGTGCACCTCTGACTTGACTCCATTTATTGCAGGAGAGTCTACTTTATGATCTGAGGGTCTTAGCTGTGCTCTGTTCACTATTTCCCAGCTCTCCTCTGCTGCAAAAAGCACACATCAATTGCTATATAAGAACTTCATCAAACCTAATGCTAGGAAGATGCTGGCTGAGTGAGCAAAGTGTGCTGTGAGGCTACTATGACGAATACTTTATAAACATCCTAGCAGAAGCCTGGTGTTTAATTATTGCTCAGTAGATGTTCATTATGATGATTCTAGGGATTGCTAAATTATACACATACTCGTCTTCAAGCCCAAGAGTGTTAGCACCATAACTTCAATTTTCTACAGCAATTTAATCTAGTTCTTTCCTTTTTTTTTTTTTTTCAGATTTGCTTTTGTTGCACAAATCTGATGTCCACATTGTGAGGATTGGGTCCATGTGTTGCCTTTCAGGAATCCTGATGCCTTCCCAGCAAATTGAAGAAACCTCCAACAAAGAAATTCAGGTACCAAAGTGGTACAGAGGGTCTGTGCTGGTTGGGAGGATAAATGTCTCAGAGGTGACTTGAACCAGGAAGTGCGTCAAAATAATAGCCTTGGGGCAAAATCAGATGCATAAACCAGAGGTGTGGACTATACACTTGCAAGCTTCTCCAGAGGCTAATGCAGGGGGACCAGAAACGGAATTTCAACCTGGATAACTTAATGAGACCCTGTTTCAAACAAGCAGCTGCTGGTATAGCTGTAGGAGGCCTCAGTCTGATCCTCAGTACTGAAAATAAGAAAGAATCGTAGGTGCAAAAGCTGGTGTGTGGAGGGCATTGGTCCCTCAGCTCCTGTCTATGGAGACACTGTGGCTACACACTGGAAGGGCGTGCACATGTCATGCTGTGTGTGTCTAGGGATGGTGTCAGAGGACAACTTTTAGGAGTTGGTCCTCTCCCTCCATTGTGCGATGTGGAGACCGAGCACAGGTCAGCAGGCTTGGACAAGCCCCCTTACCTACTGAGCCATTTTGCTGCCCCTGTGCTTCACCTGAAACTGATAAAACTACAGCATTTCGTACACTTTGAGTGTGTGGCAACATCCTTATCCCACCTCACTTTTGCTGACTTAAGGTCACTAACCAGAGCAGTAGAGAACTAATCCCTTTTAGCCTTCTTCCCCACTAGCACCCTCCTGGTTTTGCAGGCTGTTTAACCCAGAGTCCCAAAGCTGTACTTTCCTCTTGTTCACATGGATGGAGACAGGAGCTTCACACATAAGTTGAAGTGAAGGCTGTGCACTTTATGCACTCTGAGCTAAGACTGCAGACGAAAAAACTTAGTGAAATAATTGTTTTAGAGAAGGCCAAATTAGTCTTCATTTTCTGCAGAGAGAACATCAGTGTTTAACTTGGACTGGCAACACAAGTTGCCTCAAAGATGCGTGTCTAGATTAACAAACTATGAGTGAATAATTGAGTAGGTGTTTTTTTGTTTGTTTGTTTTTAATGATCTTACCTTCAGGGCAAACCTCCATAGTTACTTTATTCCCCCCCCCCCCCACTTATCCCTAAGGTGACAATGTTGCAATAGCTCTTCCTCAAAACAGTGGTTGTTAAGTAAGAAGAGCAACGGATGTGTTGAGCTTAAGGAAAGCATTGTGTAGCGATGTCTGTGACTGCAGACATGAAGGATTTGTAAGGGATGGGTGGTCAGGACATTGTAGGATAGGTGCTAAGGGCAACCAGGAAGGCGAGGACAAAGGAAAGTGTGCTGTATTGGAGAGAATCTGGGTTTTCCCTGGGAAGATGTGTGTTCAGCTCCTGCTTTGCCACAGACCAGCTGGATGCCCTGTTATTCCGGTGGGCAGGAATGTCAGGGCAGTTACAGCCAAGCGGCTGAAAGCTGTGAAGCAGAATGCCTTAACTTCTGGAGACTCTGTGGTCTGTGCCCGAACCCTTCCTTGTGCCTGACTCTAATCCCAGTGTGCCCTGAGAAACTTAGTCCAGGGACTCGAAAATTCGGAACAGTAAAGAACCAGGACACACAGACCTTTCTGTGGCTTGAGCATTGCTGATGTGTCAACATGTGACCCTGCCTGGTATCACTTCAATGAAGTGTAAGACTTTCAGGTTTTCTGGGTAGCTTGGAGATCTGCTCTTCCCGCCCTGACTCAGGAATCTCTCTGAAGGCAATAGCCTCAGATCATCCTTGGGTGTCCCCTCCTGGGTCCATCATGCCAGCACCATTTCCCAGGCTCACCTCCCCTGCATTACTGGGTCTATAGCAGCCCATATTTTCACCCAGATCCATGCACCTTCTCTGCCTCACCTGGATCATTTTTCTTCTCACTGTTGCTGTGGTCTCACTCTTCCACTAAACACTTCCATCTGAGTTCTCATTCAAAAGCCCATCCATCCACCCATCCATCCATCCATCCATCCATCCATCCATCCATCCATCCATCCATCCTCCTCAGCCACGAGGTAGACCCATCACAGCTAGGTGACTAGGGAAGGTGCAGGAATCCACCATGGGGCCCTCTGGATGACCTCTGACCTATTTTCAGGTGAGGCGACAGAAGCGTCTCTAATTTTCTGTGCTCATAAGCAAAAGTTCTCTGCCTGCAGAACTATGCACGTACAGCCCGGCCGCTTGGTTTCCACGGGTGCTAAGGCCCACAGAGCATGCGCATTCCCACCGAAGAGCCGTGGCTTCGCCCATGGTACCTTTCCCCTCCTGCGTCCAAGTGCTGCTTTTCGAACTCCCAGTTTTTGTTAGGGGCATAATCCCATTCTACCTCTTCAGCGGCGATGAAAAAGGTTCTTAGCATCCCGTAAGGCGGCTCAGAAGGGTCCCTGTTGCCACAGCTGCTGACCTCATAGATCTGACCCATGCCTCTCACGAAGTGGTGCAAGGTGGAACAGAACACCTTGAAAATACCTGAGGAGAGAAGGCTTGGTGTCGCGCCCACGACTTGACATTTCTGGTGGCGGTGATTTGCTAAACTTACACGTTCTATTCCACCATCAGTAACCAGTAAGGTAGACTTTTTGATTACCTATCTCACGGTATTTTTAATCAAAGCTTATGAGGAATAAGTTGCTTTTTTTTTTTTTTTTTTTTGTTTTTGACTATCCTTTTTTAAGAGGGGAAAATGCTACATAGAATTCATGTGTAGTAGGGGAAAATCAGAATATTGTTACCAAGAAAGGGCTTTCGCTGGCTCATCCGTGTTAACACACGTCTGCTTACAGCCAGGCACTCCTGGAAAATTACTGATCTTTACCGCTCTCACAGCCCTGCCCAGTTTACAGGGAACTAATTACCTGTGAGATGAAAGAGCTAGACAGCGCTCAAATTAGGCCACGGTTAGGGATTCTGCCCTGAAGGATTTCGTAAATTATAAAGCAAGTACGCACGAAAGTCAAATGGATTATTTCACTATAGCCTTGAGCCAGGGAAGGTTCCTGTGTATCATGCTGATGGAAAGGAAAAAAATAAAAGGAAAAGACCGACTGTACTTCTCTATAGAGTATCAACAGTGATGTCTGACAGAAATTTATATAATTTAAAAACTGAATTTCTAGATGTGTTGGCACCTGTGTGTGTTTAGAATATATATCTATATTCTAATTAAACTCACCATAAAATGAAATCATTGAAGATATCAGCTCTCAATGAAATTACTGGCTCAGTCTCCCCATTCTCTAACAGACTGTTCCTAGAGCCAAGTACTGGCGTGCCTGTGCATAACCACCTGTAACGCACAGGGAGCTCCACTCCCTGCACTTGCAGCTCCTGTCTGAATGCTGACTGTCATTTCTGCATGAGCAAAGCCAGATAGTTCAAGGGTTCACTGAGCCCGCTTTGAACAGAATCTCAATAAAGCATAGCAAATACAAAGGTATTCTTAGTATTACAGACCTAGGAAGGTCTCTGTAAAACCACAGCGAAGACCTCTCTCTACACAGGCCTGTATTCGGATAAAAAACGATCAAGAATTCATTGTGGCCACTCAACAGTGGAGCCATTGTCTTCTCCAGAGCAAAGGAAGCAGTGTGAGCTGCTGCCTACCACTGGCTCTACCCCCTTCTCTCTTTCTGTGTGTGTGCATGTGTGTATGCGTGCTTGCACACGGAGGCCAAAGGACAACCTGGGATATCATTCCTTAGGAGCACATGTGGTTTTTTTTGTTTTGTTTTGTTTTTTTTTTTGAGACAGTCTTTGGCCTGAGACCCAGAAATTAGGCTAGTCTCGATGGCCAGTATGCCTCAGAGAAGATTATGAGTACATACAGATTTTTTTAATTACCTATTAAAGCAGCTAAGTCATTTTATTTTTTTAAAATGGAAAATGGAAAATTAAATTAAAAAATGAAAATTTTCATATAATATATTCTAATTATGGTTCCCCTCACCCAGCTCCTCCCAGGCTTGCTAACTCCCCACCCACACAAATCCCCACCTTTTCTTTCTCTTATTAGAATACGAACAGGCATAAAAAAAGAAGAAAAATAATAATAATAACAGACAAACCAGAACAGGATGAAACAAACTAACTAATAGAAGAAAAGGGGCCAAAGAAAAAGCATAAGAGTCACATAGATGCATAGATACATGTATTTAGATACAAAGACTCCATAAAAACACAAAACTAGAAAGGATAATATATATACGTAAAACACTGTATAATAAAAATGAGAATAACGCCCAGACAAAGCATTATGAAACCAGGTGCATACAGTACGTACAGAGCTTTCACATTGGTTCTGGGCATTGAACTCAGGTCCTGATGCTTACACAGCCAGCACTTCACTGACTGAGCCATCTCTCCAGACCTCTACCTACTTTCCGATTATTCTTTGCAAGTCACAGTTAAGGGACTGGAAATGTTGAAATAACCAGGCTTTTTTGCTAGTCACAGATTTATGTTCACTGCCAAACACAGCCAGAAATCATCACTAGGATGAAGGTCCTTCGAAGCCCATGGGACATATGAGGAATGATAAAGCACTGGAGTAGGACACCAGATTGCTACGTGTGCCAGCCAGCCCGGTCTTTGCATCCCTGGGTCTATGGATTGCAATGGTTTGGTTGTTCTCGGTCTCTGCTCCTTTTTGGTGTATGTTTGAAAACCAGCATCATGTTCAGGGCAAAGCCCTTGGATTGGATGATTTGCAATCAATCAAGTATGTTAATGCAGATGGGTGGAACACTGTAGGAGCATTCCAAGATAAAGAATACAGGGCTTCTGTTTGCAGGAAGCTCTTAGGAAAAGGTTTTGAAGCCTTAGCCTCAAGTTCTTAACTGATCACTCAGATTCCATCCAGATCACCCTGAAATATGCTGTGATTCCAGAGTGAGGTCAAGAAGTCGAAAGCTCATTATAAGATAAGATGTCCATCGGGTACTCATCTCAGAGAGCATTGTTATGTGCTCTTGTTAAGACTGATCTAGAAGGTGAGAAGGAAACACATTAAATGCCCTTCACAGTGGCCATCCTCGCTGGCAGGTAGCATATGTTCTTATGTTTCTTGGTAATTTTTGTAAAAATGTCCCAGTGGTCTCTTTAGTTTGGAATCTCTAAGGGAAGAGGTTCCAGGAACAACATGGACTCCAAACCCAATGCAGTTTGCCTTCTGGAGAAAGCAAGGGTGCTCAACAGACTCAAAATAAAGAAGTCCTCAAATAACTCATCCCCAAACCACCAACAAACCCCAGGGGAAGGAGAGCAGGACACAATGACAGCTATATCCACAGCCTAAAGCATCCACCAGGCTGTCCATGCCAGGTATATGCCTCGAAGAAGGAGGCATAACTTCAGCCATGTTTGCACTTAATGAGAATAAGAGTATCTCTCTGGAGATGAATGAACATATTCACCTAGTATTTGTGAGGATTCACCCCAGATTCATGGGGATTCACCCAAGGCTCACATGAACTCATTGTGGGTTCATCTGGATGTGCCTAGGGATCATCTGGGTTCTCCTGGGTTTATCTGGATTCCTGGATTCCTGGATTCCTCCTGGATTCCTCAAGCATTCATGTGGGTTAATCTGAGGTTTTCATGGATTCCCCTAGGTTCATGTGGCTTCCTGAAGATGTGTGTGAATTTGCCTAAGGTTTGTGTGGTTTACCTGGGATTTGTAGACAAAAGTACATGCAGAGGACTCCCAGCTCTGCATTTTGGTTAACAATTCCTCTACCTTTTATGCTACATGTTTGCACTAAAATAGCCAGCAATCTGATTTGAATCAAAACTATATGTGTTTCTAGAGTCTTTGAAGTGCCAGTTTTTTCCTGGAGGAGGATTTTATGAGGACAAGATGGGGTCTGAGCATGTAGGATGGCTCTGCTAGGTTTACCTGCATGGTCTGGCTGCATGAATGCCGTTGTGGCCATATGCGGAAACAGAGCCAGGGAGTCCCGATGAGTGCCTCGCAGGTGGATGGTGTTGCCTTGAAAATAAACTCCATGCATGTCTGTGTCCGTGCCCATTCCAATCAAGTGCCAGGAAACTCTGTCCTTCTTGCACATGCTTAGACCTGGCTGGCTGCCATACATGTATCCATTAATAGCTGAATGGAAAGGAGAAGATACTGAGTATCCATTGTAATTCTGTACTCACGGGAAAAACACCATCTCAGAGAGTGATTATCAGTGTGCCTGTGGCAGAATCTCAAGACTGTGAACTGTACATAAGATCCTTGTTACTAGAGAATGAACACTATTGGAAAAAAGACACAAGGTGGCTAGAATTAACAATAAATCTGAAAACACACAAACATTACAAAACACTTTAAAAGTAGCAACACATTTTCTAAGACCATAATTCTAAGAATCACTAAGGAATAAATCAGGTGGGTTGTTTGGGGTTTTTTTGTTGTTGTTGTTTTATTTTGTTTTCTTTTCTTTTCTTTTCTTTGCAAGTTCTTTTCAGGACAAAATTGTCAGATAGCACCTTGAGGTGCTTTCTAGTCAACGGTTTACCTCTGCACGTCACAGGAGCATCATCCTCATAAGAATGCCATTTGAGGAGACTGGAGAGATGGCTCAGTGGTTAAGAGCACTGGTTCCTCAGCCAGAGGACCAAGAATCAATTCCCAGCGCCCACATGGTAGCTCAACCATCTGTAACTCTAGTTCGAGGGGATCTAACTCCCTCCTCTGGCTTCCACAGGCCACGTGGTGCATATGCAAACATGCAAGCAAAACACCCTTACACGTAATAAAATAATAACAATAATTTTTCAAACAAATTAATATCAATTGACTTCACCATCTTTCCATATTTCCCCTGAAGATTATTGATGCAAAACCAATTTTCTTTGAGGTTATTATCCAGTTATCTCCTTGTCAAGTGACTTTCTCAGTTAACTCATTAAATTCAATTCATTTGATTCAGACAGACTCCCACTTGCATTTGCTTCTAGAAGTTATCAGGCGTTCATTTACAGAGTTCATAGATTCTGAGCAATTCGGAAGAGTTACAATAAATTGGCACTGCATTTGCAGATATGATCAGCGGAGATGAATATATTTTGAAAGGTTAGAACTTGAGTAAACAAGCTTGCTGTATGATGATGTCCGCTCTCTTACCCCAACGAGATAACTGAAAAGTCTGTGGGTTATGTGAGTATGAAGACTGTGATGGTAATTTTCACTGATGACTTAACCAGTTTAGAATCACCTAGGAGACATTCCTCTAGCTGCATCTGTGAGGACATCTTCAGAAAGATTTACTGAGAGAGGAATGCCCAGTCTGGACTGAATAAAAAGAAGAAAGCACCCTAGGGCCAGCATCCTTCCCCCTCTCCTCTCTCCCTCCCTTTTTCTCCCTCCTCTCCTCCTCCTACCTCTCCCTCTGACCTCCATCACCTCTCCCTCCCTCCTTCTATCCTCTCTGCTTCCTGACACTGAATACAATTTGATGAGATGCCTCATGCTCCTGACACCATGCCTTCCTCACCATGATAGATGGTACACTCAACTGCTGAGCCAAAATAAACCCTTCCTCCCTTAAGTTGCTTTTGTCAGGAATTTCGTCAGCAGAAACAAAACAAAACAAAAATGCAGCAGCAAGGAAGTAACTAATAAAATTAATAAAATGACCCCATGCTTTAAGAGTAACCCGTTAATTTTGCCTTATCTATCAATCCCAGTCCATCAGTGGTAGGTCTCTAGAACAATGCCTTGAGGTTGGTTTTGAAACATTGCATCCTGGTTCAGTACAGATGAATGTTTTCACTGAATAGCAGTGTAAACAGGTGTGCTCATGTACCTATGACTCACACTTGGTATCTGACTCCCACCTAACACCAAAAGCAGGACAAAATAGCTATTACACACATGGATGGTCTTCTGGTGAAAAAAAAATCTTTTTATTTCTATGTCCATCAGCCAAACCAGTGATGCTTACCAGGTGTACTTAAATTTAGGATTGTTAGTAGAAAGCCCTGGAGATTATAAAGAAAAAAAACATATTTTTTAAATGACATTGGTAATATTTTTACCAGTAAACTATCTAAATCTTGTCTGCAGTATTTGAGAGATTATTACCACACTTGGGTGTGTTTGAAGAAAATCTTTTCTGACTGTAAGGGTGTATTTAATGCTTCTATTTCTAGACTTGTCATTCATTCATTCACTCATGCATTCATCAAATACCATTTGAATATAGCTTATAAAATACACACAGCCCATGACAGGGCAACATATGAAGCCTTTTACCCTTAAAAATGTGGTTTCCCCCCTTCCTTGCTATGCAAGCAAGACTGGAACTAAAACCTAGTTTAGTTATAGCAAAGCTCTCTTGAAAGCTGATACTGCTTCCTGAATTTCACAGGTCCAAGATGGGGATTTGTTGGACATGAGCATTGGGGATCATGGGAGTTTGTGGCCTGATTGCTGAGGGTTATTGTAAGCTTGGACTTTGGGAATTTCCTGAGCTAGAGAGGGATTTGGGAGCCTTGTTTATTCATGTTGTTTCAGACGGTAACAAATGTTATCCTTGGAATTGAAATGAGCGTTCTCGCAGCCTCTCACATGTACCGAAGCGCTGCAGTATGTTACCAAGTTGGGCAGCTGCTTGCTTTTGGTTTTCTGTATCTGGCCTCTTGCTTACTGCTTGGCTGCATGAGGCAACGTGGCTGACAAAAATAACCTTTATGCTAATCACAGATAATCACTGGGTGGCTTACTATTATGATATAAACAGAAACTGAGAAAGAATTAATAATTTCTCCCAAATTAAGGTAAGTGGGAACCACTAGTGTTTGGTGAATTAATCCTTGCAGCAGCTGCTCATTCTAGTTGATTAGATCTACTTAGGCATGTGTGATTATTCTCTGTATCTCCTGTTATCAGACTGGATGTGGGAACTTCATCAGTCATTTTCCACACTTTGTATCACCTGTGTTCTTTGTTACTTTAAACTCTGTGTTGCTTTGTTAAGGATGGCACTATGTTTTAGAAGTGTCAGGTTCACAGTAGCTCTGGGAGCTCATGAATCTGAAGGCAGAAAATGCTTTACCTCCTGATCAGGAGCAATACCAAAGACATCAAAGTTAGGCAGGCTCAAGACCATTTCCCAGCTGCAGCCCAGCCTTTCATACCATGCATCCGGTTAGATTTCACAAACTCCTTGTCTTCTTTGTCAACACTGAAGGGATGCCAAGCAAACTTTTGGATGTTTTCATCAAGATACCCGCTGAAATTCTCATCGAAGACTGTGAACAGTAGGTAAAATTCCTTGTCTATTCCTTTCTAAAAAATAAATAAATAAATACATGAAGAAATAAAGACATACAACATAGAGCTTGAATTAGTTCTAAAATTCACGCAAAGTCATCGACATTAGCCATAGAATTACCCATCATTTCATAAATCAGGACGTTGAGTGTGGCCTGTCTCTTGTTGTCCCTCTGTTTCTAACAGGTCTGCTATCCAAGCCACTCTATTCTGTTGCTTGCCTCTCTCTAAATGACATGATGTAGGCTCTGTGTCCCTCTCTCTACCCACCTGTTCTTCCTGTAGTCTACATATTTCTGTAATTGTGTCTTGAGAAAGACAGAAGGAGAGGATGAGAAGAGGAAGACGGAAGAAGTTGGGAAAGGGAAATAGGAAGAGAGGTAGGAAAGAAGGAATGAGACAGAACATGGAATTTGGGGGTTTAATTAAACGGTTATGTGGAGGGCAAGGATGGTCAGAAACTAGCCTAATGTTACCTGACTGAACTCCATGACACTCCTTCACCTCTGGGAGAGATAGTGACAACTAACTGGAAGAAAAATCTCTCTCTAAGAGCCTCTCCCTCTTTCTACCTGCCTAGAAGAATCCTGAGCAGGTTTCAAGCTACAGAGAGACTTTCGTATTTTCTCTGGTATCTCTTACACTAATGACTTTATCTGGAGCCAAATGGTTGTGTCTCTCTGCTAAATATCAGGTACTTTATTGTTTTTTTTTTTTCTTGTTGCCTGCTTTCATGAATTTTGAGTAAGCAGTATTACTATGAAATAATATTTGGCTTAGCAACATCCTCTGCAGACTCTTAGGAGCTTCTCAAAGTCTTCATTGAGTAGATACAACAGAAAAAATGAAAATGAGAACCATTTTGCCAGTAGTTCTTGGCACGTAACCTCTTTGGCTCAGAATTTGCCACCACAGTGGGGAGCAGGTCGGTGTATGGGAGAGGGATAGTTGGATGCCAAGTCCCGTGTCCAGTGACCTTCAAACTCACTAGGAATAGTTCCCTGAGTCTCCCTCGGTGTCTCTGAGCCTCAGTTTCTCCACCTTTAAAATACAAACAACACACTGCAACTGCCTTGTTGCTGTTGAGGCACAGAGCACATGCTCACTGAGTTATGCATGCACACCTTTCCAAGGTTACTTCCTCGTAGAAAGAATTGACCATCTGAGAAAGACCAAGGTGTCTTCTGTCCTTAAAGCCTAGAGAGACAGTCCTTGAGTCCACACACAACAGGTCCATACAACACCAGATACTGTAAGATATAGCACTTAAATGAGCTGACTTGCTGTTTCTCATCATGAGGTAATTGGTGAAATGGGTGGTTGAGTGCACAGATTTTCCACTTTTCGTAAGTGAGCTCAAATTTCATAGGTGCTGCTTAAAATCCTATGCTTTGTCCCATCTATCAGGGTAACCACCCAAGCCTCAGAGTTGAGACTTACAAACAGCCTATCTACATGCCTCCTCTTCCTGTCGGCCATCATGATTGATTCCCTATGATTTATAGCAACCCTCAGCTTTGGCACAGGCTGGAATCACAGGGAGAACCTGATTAGACTGATCTGGAGCATTTGGATAAAGGATGCTGAAAATGTTCACAGACGGGCCCAAGTCTGAGAAACCTCACTCAGCAAGAAAGATCCCAATCACACACCCCTATAGATCTCTGGAGATTCCAGAATCAAGGCAACATACAGGCAAGGAAGCCAGGCAAATACCAACCACACCACAAGCAGAAATGCTAAGATCCTGTGTCAGCATCTTACATTTTCAAAGCTTAAACAAGCCCTCATGACCATAAGAGTCGGTTGCAGAAAAAAGAGACACTGCTTTGTTACCGGCTGTCACTGCTTCATCTCCAGCCACACTGGGGATCCCTCCCACCTATAGCCCTGGGAAGAGTGAGGTGGCCCTGTTGGCCTACCTGTGTCCCATCAGCATTGAGGCTGCCCTTTTTACAGACCAACAACGGCCCCACAAGGCCAGCACTGGTGTCCTTGATTGGCTGGACTGCTGAGAAGTAAAGATAGGTCAGGCAGGGGGGATCTTCATCTGTTGGACTGACGCTTTCGGGCACCATCCACCTGTAGGTGAAGGTTTCACCTGGCTTGACATGAGCCCCTGGTTTCAGAAATCCTGAGGATGCAAAAGAAACAGTTTCACACAGCCAAGAACATTAAAGCTTGCCTGGCTGGTTCTCCATCCCTGGGTAGCTCTCTCTGATGATATATTTTATGAAAAGAAAGTTGTTTGGTTTTTTGTTTTTCTTACAAATTTGATCCTGATATTCCCTGGACCTCATATGCTACTTTATGAGATAGAAGCTGAAATCGAAGTGTTTCCTTCATTGTAGATTGTATCCTATTTTGTATTCATGCCATGTTTAGCCAATATTAAGAGGATGATAGTGTTCCATTCGCACAACTGAACACAAGTCTGTAAGGTACCGCCAAATAGCTTCTATGTGAAATGTATCATACTCAGTCTTGCAGAAGACACCCTGAAAAGTTAAGCAAGATTCCTATTGTTGGGGGCTGGAGAGAGGGCTCCAGTTAAGAGCATGTACTGCTCTTGCTGAGGACCTGAGTTCAGTTTCCAGCACCCATATCAGGTGGCTCACAACTGCCTGTAACTCCAGCTCCAGGAGATCCGATGCCCTCTTCTGGTCTCAGTAGGGACCAGTACTCATGCATGCACACATAAGTAAGAATTTAAAACTAATTGTTAAAACAGAACTCTAACAAGCTTGAAATCCAAGGTGAAAGTGTAGCGAGTAAACCAAACAACAAAAGTCAGAGCTTGTACGCAAGTGCCCAAGGTTCTGAGCTGTGAACAGGCAGCCCAGAGTTGAAACTATGACTCCCACTCCTGGACGCTTAGCTCTCAGGCTGTGCTGACAAGGGCACCCTGGTCTCTCCCACTCAGGAAAAGCTACAAGCTTGCTCTGCACCTGACTTTTGCTCTTCAAAAAGTTGCCCAGCGAGTTTTCTGACTAGAAAAGTGGAAAGTGTAAACATTCTTGCTTTCTGCAGTTTTTCCTGTGAACTGTCCCCACCCACCCCAGTTACTCTGAGTGGCAGCGGATACAATGAGCACAGGAGATAGGGTGAGGGTCTTGAGGGAGCATGTCCCTCCTCTGTTCTGCGTGAGCCCTTCACCATCACCGTAAAGCCTACTCTCCATGGGGTCTGGCTTCATATTAGATGACAAAGAGTTAATCCCTAGTGATCATGCTGTCTAGTGCAGAGATGGGACATGTACCAAAACACTGGAGTTTCCCATGAGCAGCATCAGCAGTGTAAGCATAGTTCCTGCTGCCCCTGTGTAGGCAGAGAGCCTGTGCTCCCTGCTCTGTGAGGCACAGAGGCTGTAGAATTTTAGCTCACAATGCTTATTTTTCAATAAATATCTGCTGGTGGATACAATCAGAGACCACATGTGAGATGTTTATGTCAACTATATGGTGAGATCAGATTTTCCCCTCAACTCTCACCAGCGGAATTTCCTGCAACTCACAGAAGACATGCTCTCCATGTTGGAGAACTGGAAGAGACTATAGAATAGGTCTTTTTTTGTCATTGAGGGGAAAAGAAAGAAACTAACATTTCCTAAGAGATGACTGTGGGATTAGCCCAGGCCCAAATGCTCTCAGTCCAGTTCAAAGCCCTGTGACGTTGTTGTTAGTATCTGAATGGATAGGAAAAAGGAACAACATTCACGGGGTTTAAATAATCACTCAGAATTGGGAAATGAAGGGACTAGGGACTTGATCCAAACTTGTCTCCTTCTTGTTCGTATAGTAGACACACTTGCTCTTATAGGGGGATGTATATGTGGGTACATTCATTGGAAGGTCAGAGGTCAACTTTGGACATCTTCCTCTATCACTGTTCACCTTCCTTTTTGAGACAGGGCCTCTCCTTGAACATGTAACTCACTGATTTCTACCCATCACCGAATGAGCTTCAGGGATCTTTTCACACATACACACACACACACACACACACACACACACACACACACACACACCAATTCTGGGGTAATAGACAGGCATCATACTGCTCCTAGCTTTTACACAGGTCCTGGGGATCCAACCTCAGGACTTGATGCTTGCACAGCAAGCACTGTACCCACTGAGCCATCACCTCTGTCTCTTTCTTAGTCCTTCCCTCACTCATCCAATGTCCTTCATAAGCTGGGTTGAGACTTACCATCTACATTCGGAGCTGCATCAGATGCCTTGTCATAGAACACACCATGGGGTAAAATGCTGTAGACCTTGTCAGCTTTGTTGGCAAAGGTCACTAGCAGGGTGTCACCCACCTCTGCCTTGATGACTGGACCTGGGAAGCAAGAGAAGAGGATGAAAAGAGATGGAGAGGTGAATCAGAGCAGAAGAGCTGCTCTGCAGACATCTGCCCCCAGGTGAGCACACCCCTTCAAAACATCAGGACACGGGTACCGAGGATTCCAAGATGGGCTTCTGTGTCAGAGGGCATCTTTCTTCTACTGAAAGTAGCATCAACATACTCCGTGTACCGAGCCTTCCAGTATTTCCCTCCTATTCTGTTTCCGGCTTGTGTGAAGTACACCGAGGAGTCACTGTAGGAAGAAGACATGGGAGTCTGAGAAGACATGAGACCCATCTCCCAGATTCAGTCATCATGGAACTCACCACCCACCTCCCCAGCAAAGCCGGCATAGGCTTCAGCACAATGCCTCGGGATCACCTAGGATCACCACCAGCCTGAGAGCTGGTTCTCAAGCCCATTTCCCTCTTTGCCTTTGCACCCCATCCCCCAGAGTCCCCACAAAGAAACCACAGGAAAATTCCTCATTTACCAGCAATGAGGTTCCAGAACAGTGTCCTAAAACGCAATAAAGAGATAACTGGTTTTCCTGTAGAGCAAAAATCCTTGTAGCGCTCACTGATCTGATGGAGAGGTTTTGTACGTGGCAAACTCTGCCACGTGACTGACATGACTGAGATAGGGAGACTGAGGCATGATGACTAGTCAATCACATAGCTCAACCCATGGAGAAGTGTCTATAAACTATATGGCTGAACCCCTAGTTTTAAGATGGTGTGGTACAATGATATTGCTTCTGACTCATGCTAGCTCTGTATGCTCTTACTACCCATGACTCTAAGTCACAAGAGTTCACAGCTACTTTAAAAAAAAAATCAACTTGAAAACAGGCTAAGAGCAATGGCTGCTTTTCCAGAGGACTCAGGTTTGGCTCCCACCACCCACATGGTGGCTCACAACTATCTGTAACTCCAGTTCCAGGGCAACTGACACCATCTTCTGGCCTTCACAGGCATCAGGCTTACACATGGCACACAGACATACATAGAGTCAAAATACCTAAACACATAAAATAAAATTCTTTTTTTATGTCAACTTGAAAAGTACTATAGCTGTAGAAGACCAAAGACTCACAACTAGGGAGGTGGGGATTTCAGTTAAGAGGCAACGCTAGACTTGGGTTTCGGAGGAAACATAGCATTTAGTTGGACGAAGAGGAAAAGGACAGAAAGGCTGTGTCACTGACACGAGAGTGCCAATAGACTGTGATGCTTATCTCCATCTGGAGCCCTGTCTTTTTCCCTGTCTGTTGCTGCTCCACATACGCATTCTGTAGTTCAGTGCTTCAAATGGCCCTGACCATTGTTTGCACAGAGGAGGTGCTCAGGAAGTGTTTGATTAAAAAGAAAAAAAAAAAAAAAAGGAATGAATGAGTTGATAAATAAGTGAAGGATTATGAATAAGTGAATTAATGAACCTGTGAATGAATGAATAGTGAATGACTGAATGAGAGAACGAGTGAGTGAATAAGCGGATAATGAATGGATGAGTATATCAGTGGGCAAATGAATCTGTGAGTGAGTAAATGAATGAATGAATCGGTGAGTAAATGTATCTATGAGTGAGTGAATTAATAAATTGATTGAGTGAGTGAGTGAGAGTGGGTTAGTGAGTGAATAAATGTTTCTGGAGTTTTGATCTAGCCACCAATCACAAATAGCCGCTCTCCCAGTCCTCAGCAGAGTTCACAATAAGAATTCTAGCAGCGATGACGTCATGATGTCCACCACCAGAGAGACACGGTGAGATCATAGGGAAAAGCCTGCTGCACACTGCTCTGGAGAGGGACTCAGAAAGACCAGCAGCTCTCACCTGCCAGACGCGTTCAGGGGAAATCCGGTGAACTTATCATAGCCTTGGGGCCCGTAATCCCACAGGACCTTCTCCGCTGCTATGAAGTAGTGCCTCTGCTGACCCCGCATCTTTGGGTGAGGAACACTGGTCCTGCAGCTGCCCACGTTGTACTGTCCCAGCATGCCAGCTGCAGAGGAAGCAGACACACAAACCACGGCATGGGTAAAGCGCCCAGGAGAAGCAGACTGCTTTGACTTCATCAGCATTTGAAACTTTTATACAGAAAATCGGATGATAAACAGAGTTAGCAAGAAAGGATAAATGGGGGGGGGGTGTAATATATTTAAATGCAATAAACATTGAAAATTAAAAGTTCATCATTTTAAACATATAAAGAAAAGAAGTAAGTCCCCAATAGGAAATGGGTGGGGGCAGAAATGGGTTGTTCAGAAAAGAAATAACACCAGCCAGTAAACAAATGGAAAATTCTATCTTAGTGGTGATTATGCAGCACCATTGTTCACTGATAGGGCTGATAAGATCTAAGAGTCGCAACTCCCACCCAGGTTTGTCAGACAGAAGCAGGGCAGACGTGCTGTGGGCGGATGAGCAGCAGTGCTAACAGCGAACTAGCAGTGTGTGTCTGAAGCTCTAAAAAGCAATCCACTTCTGATCTGGGAAACCCAAATCCAGAAATGTCAGGAAACCTATCTGTAAGCTGCTACAGCGAACGAGAGAGGGAGCAAGAGAGTTATCGAAGGTATCAATATTGATACAGCACTCTGTGCTCACCAACACGGAAACACTGCTGAAACACATCCATGAGTAGAAAAGTAAGCTGCAGGGAAGTGGAAATGGACCAGCTTCACTTGAGAAAGTATAGAGGGACTCTAGATGGGACTGTTGGTTTTAAAAACCAAATTACAGGGGCTGGAGAGATGGCTCAGCGGTTAAGAGCACTTGCTGCTCTTGCAGAGGCCCCAGGTTTGAGTCCCAGCCCCCACCCAGTGGCCCATGACTGTCCCTAACTTCAGTAGTAAGTGGCACACCATGCGGAATTTATGTCGCACACTTTGTAAATTTCTAACTACTAGTTTCTAAATTCCTTTAAGGTTTCAGATTGATCTTAAAAACACCATAGGAAACATCTGGGGAGGATGCTAAACGCACACTGTGTTTTGCAGAGGCTAAATAATCAAGTAAATGCAATGCATATGGGAACCTGCTGAAGAGAAGCAGGACTGTGGTGGAACTGCCCATCATCTAGCCTCTCCGCACAGGTCTCCATCCATTTTACCTTGCAGGTGGTCACTGACTTGGCAGGTTATCATCCATTTCCCAGGATTCTCCACTATCATTTCTGTTGTTAGGAAGGTGGCTGGAAACAGGTTGACAACATCTGCCCTGTGCCCTCTGGTGATGAAGGTGTTACCATAAAAATAGATGGAATGGATGTCTATCTCATTTCCCATCCCAAACAGGTGCCAGGACACAGATTCGCCAACACACATCTCAGGCTCGGGGAAGTTTCCGAAAAGAAATCCATTGAGGGCTGCAAACACAAACACACCAGTGGAAGACACGCCCCTGCAGATGCCAGCAGTTCTGAAGCAGGGCAACCTGTACGGGCCATCGCTACAATGTTTTCCTGCAGCAATCCCCAATCTGAAAAAAATCTTACTATTAAAAGTGCTGAGAATAAGGGACTGTGAGTGCTCAGCCCTAAACGGGACACCTTTATCAACCCTCCTTTGAAAAGGCCCAGGAAACACTGTGAGTGGGGGTGGGAGCGGGGAAGTGCTCCCGTGACAGGATGGGCGGGGTGCTGTGAAGTGCTGTCTTCTAGACGTGGCCTGGCGGTTGCACTCATGAACTCACAGCATCTGTGGTTCCTTTTACAACAAGATTAATCCAGTTAAAAATTCCAGCACAAATAAGGTAGGCTTATCTATGTCTGAGGTGGAACTGGCAGTGGATGGCTGCTGAGGGAGGAAGAGTCACTTTTCTTTGGGAGTTTGGTCATCGCAGGTTGCCCATGACCCAGTGGGTGGCTGTGGTATGTTCATGCACATATGGGCAGCAGTAATTGGAGGCAGTAGGTTAAAAATAAATAAATCTTAAAAGAAAGAGACAATGTTGGGATGGAGATGTGATGGAGATCCTTGGAGCAGGGAGTAGGGTGGATATGGCCAAGATATATTGTATACATGTATGAAAATTTCAAAGAATAAATTAAAACATTACTTGGGGGCTAGAGGAATGGTTCAGCACTTAGGAGCACTTGCTGTTCTTGCAGCTACCCGATTTGATTCCAGGCACCCACAACTGTGTATCACACTAGTTCCAGGGGATTCAATGTCTCCTTCTGGCCTTCTCAGGTACCAGGCATAAACAAACATGTGTGCAAAATACATGTACATTTAAAAAAAAAGACGAAACTATTGTTCCTAACAAAATGGCTCAGACAGCACCATTTAAGTCATAAAATCTAAGTCATTTTAGTAAATTTAAATTGATTGATCAATAAATCTTATATTGATTTAACACCTTTTGTATATCAGTGTGTTTTTTTTTTTCCAAGTGATTTCTTCTATAATTGGCATGTCTCTTTTGCTGGCATTGATTGTGTGCAAACTCCTGCATCTGTATACAGGCTGTTTTTTATTCTGAAAGTTCGCTTTGCTTAAAAAATTCATTTCTTCTGGGGGACCATCTCATTACAAAAGAATAACTCCTGAATGGTAGGAGGGATTTCATGGGCAGTGAATCCTGAAACACTATCTGTGGTTTTCCCAGTGTTTGGGGTTTCATCCTGTTCTGAAGAGCAGCGATAAAACTAGTGCCAGCAATGACTTCCACTCAGGTCTTGTTCACCTCCCTCTTCCTTGTTTTCTTTGCTTCCTGTCCTTCTCTTTTCCTTCTCTCCTTCCTTCCCTTCTAAAACATTTGCCAAGTACCACTACATGCCAGATTAATGAAGCATCACCAGAAAGAAGATGGCAGGCGTGTGATGTAAGACAGAATGTGTATAGTGACTGACGGCCCAGCCTGGATGTGTATTATAAGTAAAGGCAGCTAAATTGAAATGTTTTTCCAGTGAACTTCCTTGCTCAGGCTCTCTCAGGAAGTTCTCTAGTACAGATTATCCCCTGGCCTGAGTTTGCCATTAATGGTCTTGACCTCAGACTCTTCATCTGCAAAATTCAGGCATCGCTCACTGCAGCTTTCTCTTTCTTTTATGATTGAAGATCTTGTGTCCAATGAATGCTCACTGTATCTTGATGATTTAAAGAATGCCCAGAAGACAGTAAGTTCACAAGTATGTGTTTAAACTCCACACACTGCATAGTTCTGAAAATTTGACAAACACATGGATGCTAGTTGCTGGATATGTTATGTGGTGAGATTTTATTCTCCCTTCTAGCAGTCTATATGTTATAATCTGGCAGTCTAAACATTATAATCGAGAAGGAACCTTCCCGGTTGTTTTCTCTCTGTTTTCTATACCACTGTCTTGTCTGTCCTACTTAATGTAGCTTGTGTATATGGCCTTGTCCTTTCTCAGATTGTTGGACTTCAAAGTGTATTATGTCTTATAACCGTCATCCAAATATATCCATCTTGCAGAATGAGATGCAGGGTTTCCACCTGTTTTGCTTCCCTGAAGTACCCCATCATGCAGAAAGCCCCTCATGGCACACACTCACCATGCATCTTGTTGCTCCTCTGGAAAACAGCATCGGTTTTGTCAACGGAAGTCGGGTCAGTGCAGAAATGCCTGATGTTTTCATCCAGGTACCAGCTCTGGTTCTCATCCACAAGAGTGAACATGATAACAAACTCTCGGTCCACATCAGTCCTTGTCCCTGAGTACCTGTTCAGTACACCTTTCAGGAACATCAGGAGAGTGGGGGGAAAGCAGTTAGAGGTAAACTAAACCCAAGTGAGGCCCCTCTCCTGCCACCAGTGTTCAGAAAGCTTGACGGAGATAAGCAAGGATAACCTGCATCCTGCAACATTTAAGCAGATGCCAGCTCTGGTGCACATGACACAACTGTAGCAAAGTCACACACAATGCAGAAATCTTGAGCACTAAGAACACAGAGGCTTGGCTGCTCCCTGAGGAGCAGCTATAGACAGTGCAGACACATGAAATTGAAAAGAGCAAACTGAAGGTGTCACTGGTTACTTGACAAGACTGTTCACTTTCCTACATGCAGTTATGTGGAATTCTGTTTTTATTAAGTGAATTCCAGAACCCTGCTGTGGTTTGTAAAGAGTGCCTGAATTGTCTGCTCTGATGTGAGATCAGCACGACCTTCCATGTTGTCTAAAAAAATATCAGTGGAAGAGTTACATTCTACTTGAAGCAAGGATGGTAATGAAGCAAGACCTCAATCTTATACACACTTTCAACACACACATTGCCTGGGAAGAAACTTTGGGGATATGGAGACTGCCTACCTTCCTTACACACCAGCAGGGGTCCAATTAGCCCTGAGCAGATATCCTTAGGAGCATCAATGTGGGAGTGGTACACCCAGGTCAGGCAGTTGGCATCAGCTGGAGCGGGTGCATATTCCTCCCTCACCGGCCAGACATAGGTGTAGTTTTTGCCAGGAGGGACCATGTCGTCATCCTTGTTCCTTCCAGATGTCCCATCTGGGTATAAGGCTCCTTTTATCCAAAAGAAAATGAAAGATGACCTTAAAACCCAGAGGTTTTGTGCTGTAGGGAGGGAGCATGTCTTTGAAACCAAACATAAATGAATTTAAATGTGTTTGCTGTAGAACTTGAGGTGAAGCCCGCTGAGTTCTTAGTAGCCTGGTTTTCCCTGGTATGGCTGTGATGCTGAGATCTAGCCCACAAAGACAGGAGGACTCAGCGAGGGAATGCATACAGAGTGCTTCTCCCGGAAACACGGTCTTCCTAATAAAGATGCTGATGATCCTGCTGTTCCAGTCTGAAGGGTTTCATTTCTCCTCACTTGCCATTGTCTTGAGATGGGACAGACAAGCAGTGGAGGAAATGATGAGCACCACTTGGGGACCTATTCCAGATTCATCGTCCATGTGGGTACCACAAAAGATGAGAAGGGAGGGTTGGGATTTCTCCCGGCTTCCGGAGATGTTATCATCTCAGGGACAGACTGCAATATGTACTCAGGGACAGACTGCAATATGTACTATGGACACATGGACAGCTGGGGAATAAAGCGAAGTAGTGTGAGGAATGTAGTTTTGGATCAGAATACACAAGAAGAGATGGTCAGCTGTATAGCAGGTAAGGTGTATAAAGCTGCCCTGTGCTACATTTTTTAATCCTTTTAAAAATTAATTTATTCACCTTACATCCCAATTGTAGCCCTTCCTTCCTCTCCTTCCAGTCCTACCCTCCTTCCCTCTTCCCCCTTCTCCTTTCCCCTATTTCTTAGAAAAGGGGACCCCCCTCCCACCAACCACCTTATCAAGTTGCCTCAGGATTGAACACGACCTCTTCCCCTGTGGCCTGGCAAGGCAGCCCTGCCAGGGTGGAGTGATCAAAAAGCCTGTGCTACATTTTATCACTAGGATCCTGGCATGGAATTTTTCAGTTAAGGAAAGTCCATTGCACAAAACAGTGTGACAATGTATGCAAAAGGCGAGTGACCAGCCTGAGTCCAGTATCATCATCAGATGATAACGGGTCAGGTTCATTATGGAGAAGGACTCAAGGGGCCCCAAAGGACCAGGAATTTAGGGCTTTCCCTGCAAAGAACTTTCCCTGTTACTGAACAGTAAGGAGGACTGTTACGGATAGGGAATGAGACGGACATAGACATGCTCCAGGCCTTCCGCTGTCACTCACGCATTCAGTTCATTCATCAACATAAATTGGATATAAACCACATGCTAATGAATGGGATCCATATTACAAGTCAAATAAGGTGGCAACCCTAAGGAAATATGATCTAAGTTTTCTTGACACATTTTACCATAAAATGTAATTTGATGTTTGGAGAAGGATGCAAGAAGAAAACAACTAAACCTACTGTATGCCAAGGACATAGAGTGGTCCTGAGGGCTGAACCCAGGACATGAAGCATGCTAGGCAAGTGCTGTATCTCAGAGCTACAACCTCAGACAATATCTATTCTTCAGCGCAACCCAATCTCGTACATACTAATGTCTATTTCATTATGTCTTTCCACTTGGCTGAGTCAGATTTCAATTTATGTCTGACTTTCTAAGAAAATTACTGAGAAGAGAGTCTATGGACCTCTTTTATACTTATTCATTCAACTAAATTTCTTTTCCAATACCAACTTTCAACAACTATCTGGTACGTAACACTTAAAGATAAAAGCCAGAAGTATCCGTTGATAAGGACAGTGAAATTTTTCATAAAAAAGTAAGAATTAATTTTATTAGTTAGATCCTGTCAGGAATAAGGTTGTATTTGGGTTATACTGTTAGATGTAAACTTGGTGTATATTAGGGTAATATAAATAAATTATATCATTTCTTTTTTTCTGTAAAAGAAAACAACAATTGTTAGTGAGAGGTTTTGGGAGAAAAAATTGTGTAAGAGGCGATCATATTTACACTATTCAGTAATGTAATACTTTACATTTTCTGTGTTTTCAAGAATAGATGCAAAAGCAGTCTCTCTTTTTCAAATGAGTTCTGTATTGTCCTTCAATGGGAAGTGGAGATATTTAGACACAGCTGTGGCTGCTTTTACTCTGAGTTAAACCACTGTGATTTATTACTTTTAACTTGATAAATGATTTAATTTTACAAAGGAATAAAGTAAAGGAAAAAGAAATCCAAAAAGCTCTTCTCCATCGACTATGACCCAGATTCATTTTAAAGAATGACCCAGAGTCATTTTAAAGAACTCCTGGGGTTGCCTTGCAAGGGCAGCACTGGGCAGGGTGGCCTGTCCCTAGCGGCCTCCTGCAGTGACTTGTTATCTTCCTCGCCTTTCTTCTTCAGTCAGTCCTTTCATCTCTACCTGCCGTTCACTCATGAGAACTCAAAATACAAAGCTGGCTCTATCTTCCTGTGCCCAGCACAGCTGCCCTGCATGACTGTACCCCTCACCTAGTACCATCTACCTGGCACACCAGTCACCTTGGCCTTAACGCACCTGAATTTCATGCCTGCGCTCTGTGCTGACACCTTTCTATGTGGCATTTCTGATGTAAATTTTCCCAAACAGAGCCTTTCCCAGGGTATGTTGCCCCCTGTCAAGCCTGCTCTTTAGCCAGCCTCCTGCATTAAAAGCCATGCCAGGCCACAGAGGAAGAGGATGCAGGCAGTCCTGGGGAGACTTGAAAGGCTGGGGTCAGTTGGTAGGGGAGGAGGGCTCCCCCTTTCTGAGGACTAGGGGAGGAGGATAGAAGGGGAAGAGGGAGGTAGGGTGGGGCCGGGAGAAGATGAGGGAGGGGCTACCATCGGGATGTAAAGTGAATCAATTAAAAACAAATAAGCCAACATTCAAAGCCACACGTCTGATATAAAGGGCTAATCTTCCCTGCCTCTGCTTCCTTCCTCCTCAGTTTCTGCGCTGGTTCTCACAAACCATCCACGCGGCCCCTCCCAATCACAGCCCTCTTGACAATCACTTCCTAGCTGGCTTTCCTGCATTTTTGTCTCTCTGGTCAGATTTATCTTTTTATCTCAGTTGCAATGCTATTGCTCCCCACAACCTGAGTGCAGAGATGACATCAAATGTATCCACGTGGACCTCTGCAATCGGCACAGCCTGGCTCAAGCAGCTCTGAACCGCTTGAACTATCAAGTCAGTTCTCCTGCGTTCAGAGCAAGAACAGCAAAGCCACTGAAATTAGACAGCCTGGAATCAAACCCTGCCTCTATCATGTCTTAGCTAGGGGGTCTGGCAGAATTTCACACTTTAAAATGATGAAACTTAACAAATACCTAACACATAACATTATGCAAGCTTATGTGACATAACATCTAAAGAGCCTGTCACTGTGCCTGGAATATGGTAGGTATTAAAAAAAACATTGCCTGTTGCTTAGTCATAACATTGCTCAAATTTTAAAATGTATGTATAAATGCGCAGCAGATATAGTATGCATGTAACAGCTTTCACATCAGACTGTAAGAGCCAGAGACTAGGGTTTATTTTCACTCATGACTGTACCCACAAGATCTATACTGTTAGGTTTAAGCTTGACAATAGTTCATCCATTTTAGCTTATAACCTTAATTTGACCTAATGTTCCTTGCCCTAACCAAAACATCTTGTTCTAGCTTGGAAGCTCCCCATCACCAGGCCCTCTGGTCTTGGAAGTTCCCTGGACTCCTATGACTTTTCACCTGGCTTAAAGGTCAGAGAGCACTGCTTTGTCTAGATAGCTAAAATGTTGCAAATGCATCTGTTTGTGGTTTTTCCCTTTAAAAGCCAGCAGAAATCACCGGGTCATAGTTTGGCTCCTGAGTCCTGGCTGCAGCCCTAATGAATCAGTCTCGGGGTGTACGGTCAATAAACCATCCATTTCTGACAGAGACTGGTGTGGCTATTCCTGAACCCCAACAATACCAGTACCTGCAATGAGGGCTGCTCAACATGTCTGCTGGAGAAAGAATGCGTCTATGCCATTGCCTTATGGTATCTTTTCCCAAAGCCCTGAAAGTACGATGCATGGTTGGATTTACACATGGACAGACAACAGGAGGCAGGTGTGAGGAGAGTTGATAGGTGTGAGGCTTGTCTTGAAGTGTCAGCTGGGATCCCTGTTCTTATGTGATTATGTAACACGTGGATAGGAATCACAGTTCCTTAATTCTAAATTCACTATGTGAGCTTTGTTCTGATGGGGACTTTCTGGTGGCCGTCACTGAAACGGAGGGGCTAAAGCCCCACAGAAATGCTTAGAGCCAGTTTTCAAGAGGAAGGCTATCATTCAAGGTCCAAATTTAAGTGTGAGGATAAAGTAGGAAGCGATGCTGGTCCGATGCACTGATCAGCCGCCAAGCTGCTTTGCCTGCCCTCTCCCTGGAAGAAGGTCTAAGGAGGTGCTGACTGTGTGGTTGGTTGTTGTTGCAGTCCTGCTCTCCAGAAGAGCCTGGTTCACAGTGAACATGGCTGGCGTTAAGCATAGGCCTCCAGACTACGGAGCTTGTCCCTAGAACCAAAGTGATCGGAGGACAATAAGGAGGTCAGCAAATCCAGATGGCTCCACATCTTGGAAGTGCAGGGAGCTGCTGGAACGTTTAGTCTCCAGTACTCAAGGGTCTTGTTTATTCCCAGGATAGGGGTAAGGTGGGAGATGGGAGAGAACTACCAAGTGGGACGTGCCAGTTAATGAAAAGAAAAAAAATGTTACATGACTAAAGGCACCTAGCACTGTTGGTATGAGCAACTGCTGAGCTCGGCGAGAGCGGGGTCTGCAGAGTCCTCACTCGGGCTGCTCCTCTCTTGCCTCCCACCCACCCTCAGTGCCACTGGAGAGGTAGTTTGGTCCAAATGATCACAAATGAGGTCCAGTTGTTGCAGCCATAGTAAATGGAGATTTTTTTTTTTTTTTTTTTGTCTGAAATGGTGGGCATTCCATACACAAATTGAAATGCTATTTAGAAGGAATGATCTGGGGAGGAAGGGGACAGCACAATGATTTGTCTGTCCTAGCCTGATGGTTGGAGCAAATCCTGGCCGAGACAGCAAAGACTAGAAAGAACCCAAGTCATTCACACCTTCCCACTAACACTGAGACCGTGTACAGAGAGAGAGAGAGAAGGAAAGAAGGCTCAGTGGTTAAGAGTACTTGCTGCTTTTGCAAAGGACCCATCTTTATTTCAGTTCGCTCATAACTGAGCAACTGTAGCTTCAGAGGATCTAATCTTCTGGCTCATTTGAGCACATGCACAGCACAATACACAAGCGTGCGTGTGTGTGCGCGCACACACACACACACACATGCACTTAAAATAAAATAAATATATATGTTTTAAAAAGAATGGTAAAGGGGCTGGAGAGATGGCTCAGTGGTTAAGAGCACTGTCTGCTCTTCCAATGATCATGAGTTCAATTCCCAGCAACCACATGGTGGCTCACAACCATCTATAATGTGAACTGACTGATTCCTTCTTCTGGCAGATGTAAATGCAGATAGAATACTCATATACATAAAATAAATAAAATCTCTAAAAAAAAAAAAGAATGGTAAAAAGAGAAGAGACAAAGAGCCTACCAGAAAGGGGTGGTGAAGTGGGGATGAAGGGGAGATGAAAAAAGGCTTGAATATGGAGGGCATCATCAGAACACAGGACCCACTCAGGCTCGAGATGCTTAAACACAGCCTCCGTCCAATTATTTGCTGGCCACTAAGCTAAGCAGACATGAGAATCTAGTCTTTAAAATAAAGCCCAAAACTGAATGACGCATAATGAGCACACACTATAAGGAAAACAGATTACACAGACTGGGCCTGCCAACTCTCTTCACAAAGAAGATGAAAAAACGCAATTGTCCAGTTCTCAGCAGCAACTTTGAAAAAGAGATGTCAGTGGATTGATGCAACACACATGCCCATGTCCCTCAGCACAGGCTTGGTTGCAAGATTTCAAGCCGGATACTATAGCTGCAGAAGGGGAACCTGCAGGGGCTCCTGGGTAGAATTGCTCTTGGGCCTCAGTTTCTATTGCTAATGGCAACATGGGAGAAATCCTGTTGGAAACCAGTCTGAAGCTGGAGGGACTCGCTCCTAGAGTTCTCACTGTGACAGCACACCTGGCTCCTATACACCACAAGATCCTATCTCTGAGACGGACCTACAGAGATGAGAGGGGAAAGGAATGAACAGTCTGAGGTGGATTGTATTGAGAAAGGGGAAGAAATTGGAAGTATCTTAAAAAACAAAAGAGAAAAAAACTCCCTCGGATTGGATATGGGATTGGTCAAGTGACCCAGAGGATATCCCCCCCTTCCACCCCGCAAAGCACTCCTTTTTAAACAGCGGAAGTACACAGCTCCTCTCAGCGTGAGACAGAGCCCTGTGAAGAAAAGGGGCTTCCTCTCAGTGGGCCTTCTGATGGTTTTCCTCAGCCTCTGCTCTCTCTTAGCAGCTGGCAACTGACTGGGGCTCCATACTAGAAGGTTCGTCTGACAACCTCCACTGGCATCTTTGGAGAACTAGATCCTCCTTGTTCACAAGGCAAGGATTCCTGTCTGAGCTGCGACAGCTACCACAAGGTCCCTGGAGAGCTGTGCCTGCTGTGTTTAACTGTTCTGGTCACAAGGTCTTAACTGAGAAAGATGAAGGAATCAACATTGTAATACCTATATCATCATTTAGTCAACATCTCAGGGTGATACACTTTTCTTTGTATATTAGTTATAAACAGTTCAAATGTTCAAATGCACTCACAGACTAGCACTCAGAGAAAGAGTGAGAATATGTGGGAGTGTCCTTTGCCAAGGTGATGATTTTGAAGGCTGCCTTTTTGAAGCTGTACAGGTTAAAGCCCAAGAAGACATAAGAAAACAAAATATTCTATATGCATGCAGACACAAAAATTGAACTGTTAGCAAATTAGCAGATCAAACCCATCAGTATTTAGACATTTAAGACGTTTAGTATTTCATGACCAAACAAGATTTGGTCATAAATATCAAAGTTGCAAAACAATTAATACAAACATATAAATAGATTCAAAGGAAAATATCACAGTTACCTCAAAAGAAGCAGAAATGCATATAATGACATTGAGGACTCACATGAAAAACTCTCAGCCACCTGGGAATAGAAGAAGACTTCTTCCTAACTCAATAAAAGGCAATTAAGAAATCCCCACAGCTAACATCATGCTTGATTGAAAGGAAAGCCAACTGCTTTCTTTCCAAAACTGAGAACAAGACAAGAAATATCCACTACAATTATTGAATATTATCCTGAAGTTTTGCCAGTTTAATAAGTAAAATAAAGGTTAGGTGATCTTTACTCATGGTGATACTACATTTTCAAATTACAGGGACCCACTAACAAGCAAGTTCACCCAGGCAGGAAGACACAAGACCAACATACAACATCAACTCTGGTTTTATTCTTTATCAACAAACCATCCAAAAGAAACCAAGAAAACGGCTCTCCTCACAGCACTATCAACTACTAAGATGTCTGGGGGTTTAGCAAGAGAAACTCACAGTGTGGACAAAAAACTGAAGCGCCACAGGGAGCTGATGAGGCTCCAAACTCCTGCTCATTTCTAGATGCCATCAAGACATCAAGTCACAAGTTTTCATTTTATATGGACCTTTTTATTTATGTATTTTAAAATTAGCATACAATGCGATGGCTTCATTGTGGCATTTGCATGCACACACACACACACACACACACACACACATACATTGTTGTCATTCTTCCTTTACTCATTGTTCTGTCCCCTGTCCCCTACTTGTCTTTTCCTCCTCCCAAAAACCCCCCTCTGCTTTCATGTCAATCAGATTCCATCCCCCTCTTTTCTCTCCTCTCTCCATTCTCTCCTCTCTCCTCTCTCTCTCTCATATGTCCCTTCCTAAATTTATAATCCACACACACATACACACATGGGATAAATCTCACTTGGTTATGGAATGGTCAATGCCGGGAGCCAAAGCTATCTACTGAAGCCAAAGCCAATAAATGAGCCAAAGCCATTTAGTGGAGCCAATGCCAATTAGTGGAAAAGTTACCAACAGCTGCACTAGGACCCTAGGTCATGGGTGATAGATTTATGTGAGAACATCTGCTCGTTAGTCTTGGAGCATCCTTGAGATATCTTAAGGAAACATTTTTACAGTATCTTGCAGGTGCGGTATCTCAAACCATAAAGCACTCTTGCTATCTTCTGCAGCAGTAAATAAGCCTTCCCCCTTTTTCTGCCTTCTCCCTATATAAAATTGTGTAAAAATTCTAATAAACAAGGCTTTGATCAGAGAAACAGACTTAGCCTCATTCTTTGTGTCTCTTTGTCCTACTTCATTCTTTCCACCCCCACCCTTTAGAAACCCATTGAAGTCCCATGGGTCGGGACAGATCAATAAATATTGTTGGATTTGAATTGCTGACAATTTTTGTACCTAGGATCCGCATAGGAGGGAATTTTTTCTATTTTTACTATACATACACACATACACACATGTGTACTAGGTACACATATATATAGTGAATGTCTGTAGCCTAGGTTAGCCTCAGATTCATGTACCCAAGGATGGCCTTGAACTCCTGGTCCTCTTGCCTCTAGGATTACAGGTGTGCACCACACTTATGAGATGCTAGAAATTAAACAGTGCTTTGCGCATGCAAGGCAAGCACCCTGTCGAATGAGCTATGCCCCTAGTCGTGTGGTATGGTCTATGTGAAAGCCAGTGTTCATTATCAACTTGATAGAATGTAGGGAGACATGCTTATGAACATGAATGGTGGCTTAAAAAAATATGATCCCCATTGATTCATGTATTTGGATGCTTGGTCCAAAGGGAGTGGCACTATTAGGAGCTGTGGCCTTGTTGGAGGAAGTATGCCACTGTGGGGGCAGGCTTTGATGTCTCCTATGCTCAAACTATACCCAGTGTGGCACACAGTCTCCTGGTGCCTTCGGATCCAGACGTAGAACTCTCAGCTCCATTTCCAGCACCATGTCTATGCGCACTCTGTCATGTTTCCTACCATGACAACAATGGACTAAACCTCTGAATTGTAAGCTAGCCCTAATTTAATGTTTTCCTTTGTAAGAGTTGCCATGGTCACTGTGTCTCTTCACAGCAGTGGAGCCCTAACTAAGACAACATACCTATGAGAAATTATCTTAACTGGGTTAACTGAGGTACCTTTAGGTGGGTGGCACCATTTCATGGCAGACCTGAAATGACCCCTAATGTCAGAGGCTTGCTCGCCTGAGCAGAGTGACGACCCCTCTGGTGGATCTAAGAGGTAGAGACTAAAGGAAGGTCTTCAGGTCACTGGTGGAGACCCAGTTATTTCCTTCTCTTGCCTGTGAAGTAAGTGGTTTTACCAGGCCGAGTGATCCTCATCAGGATGTGCAGCTTCCTCGTGGGCCCAGCAGCTCTGAGGCCAATAGATCATGACTGAACCTCCCAAACTGGGAGCCAAAATAAATCTGTTTTTTCTTCTTAGTGGTTGGTTCATATTAGGCATTTGTTATCATGATGAAAAAACTAACACAGTTACAGAAATACATACTTCTGACATCTGGAAAATCTTTGTATCTCAAAAGTCTAGCACAAAACCGCTTCATTAGTTAACAAGCAATCAAGAAACTTGCTAGCCAAGAAGGAAGACAGGCATGTGCACTAAGAAAGGCCTCCCAAACAGCAGCTAAGACAGGCAGCACTGAGAAAGTCACCCCACCACCCGCGCTGTGGCTGCAGGTAGGAGCAAGCTGCCTTCAGCCAGTGTTTCCAAAACACTACTGATGGGCACAGAGGAAAGCCAGCGAGCTTCAGGGGCCATGGTGGGCTCAGAGCCCTGTTCACTGTCAACGTAAAGAAGAGAAAGGAAGCTGGGGCGAAGCTTGGCCGGTAGAGTGCGCCTCTGGTACACGTGGAGCTTTGAGTCAGTCCTCAGCACCACACACGCCAGGCGTGATGTCGCCCACGTGTAACCCCAGCCTGGGGAGTGGAGGCAGCAAGTCCAGAAGTTCGAGGTCAGCCTCAGCTACATGAGAGCCTGTCTCAGAAAAAAAGAAAAAGAAAAAAAAAAAAAAAAGCAAGAAAGGGGGAAAATAATGAGAAGAGAAGGAGAGAGAGCAGAGGGAAAGAAGTGAGTGTTAGTCAGTGTGCTCTTTGCATCCTGGGCAGTGTCCATCAGAGTGATCTGCGAGATGGAAGAGAAGCAAGGCGCGGTGACAGAGAAGGGAGAATCACCTTCTGAATCCTTGTCGTAGAAGACGCCGTGAGGATGCAAAGAGAAAGGTCTGGAAGCGAAGTTCTTCAGGTGGATAACAATCACGTCGCCCACTTCCGCTCTCAGGATGGGACCCAGGAACCCCAGCCACGGGGGCTTGGGGATCTCCGTGGAATAGCTCCCATCTGTGAAGTGTCTGTAAACGGCCTTCTTGTAGATGCCGCCTATCCTGTTGGGCCCTCGTTCGAGAAATAGGGTCGCAAGTCTGGAAGCAAGAGGGAAAATGTTTTCAGTTGCAATTCAAGGAATAGCCTTTGTAGGGTCATCGAATTCTTGTTACCATTTCTAATTTGGTGTTGACATAATAAGCCATGGCCTCTATGGACTCGGCAAGAGTATTTTTAACTTGCCAGTGTGGAAATGACAAGTCAAAAGGCATAAGTAGTGCTCACAGCCAAACTGAAAGAACAGCAAAGTGTGCTGAAGCCAAACTGTCCGCTCACCCCTTCCAGGCCAGTGTGTGTGTGTGTGTGTGTGTGTGTGTGTGTGTGTGTGTTTGTGTGCGCTTGCCTATGTACACATATATGCACATTTGTAGGGAGGCCAGAGTCAGATCTCAGGTAGTTTTCTCAGCCACTATCCACTTTGTTTTCTGAGACAGGATCTCTTGCTTTAACCTAAAACTTGGTGATTTAAATGGGCTGCCTGGTAGTTAACCTGGTCATCTGCCAGTTCTCACCTCAAGTACTAGAATTACAAACGGAGCCACTAGTGTGGTAAGGACTTATGACTGAGCCATCTCCCCATCCCTCTCCTTCAGTTCCCGTTCAGCTCACACCTAACCCTAACCCTAACCCTCAAGTGTCCCCGGTGCTGTGCAGGTACAAAGGGACTCTACAAGGGACAATAAAATACTGGACAAAGCAATGAGGTCCAGAGGTAACTGAGTGGCTGAAAAAACAGGCTCGGGCACAGCTTTTCTTATATATAATATTTGTATTAATTCTTTGAGAATTTCAAGTGTGTATTCAATGTATTTTGATTTGTATTTCACCCCCAGTCATCCTAACTCCTCCCGGGTCCAACCCTATCCTCAGCCCACTTCCAAAGTCATGTCCCATTAAAAAACTGTTAAAACTTGACAAGGCCATTCTGTGCAGCCTACACATTCTCAAGTGTGGGACCATCCCCTGGAGATGCTGACTACCAGAGGCCACAACCCTTACAGAAAAACATTCTCTCCCTCCCTCAGCAGCCGTCAGCTGTCAATAGTGCTTCAGTTGCAGGAGAGCGCGCATGAGGCCTTCCTGCTTCGAGCCAGAATGTTAACCGGCTTGATCTTGTGCAAGTCTTTTACAGGCAACCACAGCAGCTGTGCGTTCACAAGTTGGCACCTCTGTCATACCCAGATGACACAGTTAAACACTGGGTCCTCCCAACTTGTGGATCTCACAGTGTTTCCATCCCCTCCTCTATGATGCTCCCTGAGCTGTGTGTGTGTGTGTGTGTGTGCATTCTTGAGACACATGTGTGAGTATGTGTATGTGCATGTGTGTGCGTTTGTGTGTGTGCATGTCTGTGCATGTGTGTATACATGCCTATATGTGTCTTGTGTATTTGTGTGTGTGTGTATGTATATGTGTGACCGTGTATGTGTCTGCATTTTTGCATGTGAACATGTGTGTTGGGGGGATTGATGCACATATTTATGGCTGATGCTCCATAGACACTTGTTCTCTACATTTTGGTCACTTGTGTGTGTCTCCATTAGCCACCAGCATTGCACAATGGAACTTCTCTGATGAGGTCTGAGAGCTCAGGCAAAACTTTCCTAAAAATAAGGAGAGTTCAAAGGAGCATGCAGATGAGGAAGGAAAACACAGGAAGAGACCCACAAGCTGTGGAAAGAGGGAACAATGGGGAGGGAGAGGTGTGAGCAGCAGGTGAGGAGTAGGTTACACACTGGGTACAGGCCTGAGAGGCTGAGTCCCTGAGGCTGCATGTAAGTGGTTAGGTGGTTAGTGATGAAAAACCTTCAACTCCAGCTTGAAGAACTTACCGTTTCCTGGGAAGCACGGACTCATAGCATGATTGACATAGTAATCGTGTTTTAAGGATTCTGCTTACAATAGTGGTATGGACATTTTAGAGGAGGCAGGCAAAAGAAAGAACACAATGAGGGGTAGACAGGCAGTTAGGAGAGAGGAAGAAGGAAAAGGAGGAACCAAGATTCTAGCACTGGATGCTACAGCAGCCCTCCTGGGACCTCAGGGTGAAGGGAGGACTATGCTTAAAGCTTGGAGCGCTGGCTCAGATCACTTGTCAGAGGCCATGATAGCTTCTCCAGGGAAGGGGAAGCCACCTCATACTGTGTCTTTATGTGGAACCTGTAACTCAGAACCCAGCAGCACTGCCCTCACCCCACCCCCAAGTCCCCCATCCTCCATCCTCCCATTCCTCCATGCCTGCACACCAGCTCTGGATCCATCCCCAGCTCTACCGTTTCTAGTCACAGATGTGCTCGCTGGGTGCAAGAGGTCAAGTCCAGCCAGGGACACAGTCCTGAAATGGGTGTGCATTCAACATACACCACTGTGACAACCCTTGGACTCAGTACTCAAGATCAGAGAGGAGACGGTCCCTTACCTGAAGGAGCTCCATTTTTGGAGGGTGACTTGTGAGAACACAGATTGTGAACTGAGCAGAAGAGGTAAGGAGAGGTTTTTTACACAAAGTGGGATGTGAAATAAGCTCCTTCAGAACTTATCTCTAGGGGAATTCAGAAAAGAGGAGCTGCGGAGGCCAAGGAGAATAGAAGGCTGCCGTGGACAGTTCTTCCTGTGGAGACCCACACTCCATTCTCTGGTCAAAGAACACATATTCCATGTTCTCTTGTATGTTTTGGAGGGGATGCCAGAGACAGAGCAGAGGACACAGCCTACCCTGTGAGCACATCATACTCCCCGATACATCATCATCACATGGGGCTTGTGACCCACACCTGGCCCACCCTAACCACAGTGTCCGGGGACAGCCACGGACTGGCCAGTTGGTTTAGTCCGAGAGAATCTGGGAACCTGTGGAAGATCATCTACAAAGTTCACACTTGAAAAGAGGGCCTGAAATCAAGTTAGCAAAACACTGACATGTCTTAAGTGAGTTTATGGCTTTAGGTTAGGACACATTTACAGCTCTACTGGCCACAGGCTGGACCCACCTGGTAGAGCTTTTGATACCAGTTAACTAACCCCAGAAGAATCTGCCTGAATGCTCTCTACTCTCTCTGTAGTTACTTAGCCTTTGCTATAAAACCCATAAGGTCCTTAGCCAGAATTCCCTACATTCCTTTTCTGCTCAGTGGCAGAGCCACAGACCATGTTTCTCCTGAGATAGAGTTCCTTAAGCCAAGATAAAGTCTTTAGGCATATTTAATGGCTAAATATGTGGGACAGGCCCCTGAAGACACAAGGGCACTTTGCATGAGGACCAGGGGAAGCCTCTGTCTGTGCTGCTCCAACGACCTCCCAGCACGTCCGTCCCACATGTCAGTCCTGGAGCCTGAAGACCATTCTGTTGGCTTCTAAGAACAGACTGAGGACACAGTGCATACAAGGTCCTGGCCTGGATGCTTAGGGTACCGAAGTGAGTAGGGTCCCTGGATGAGGGTGTTGGTGGACATGAGGAAGAGACTCTGATGCTGGCCTAGAAGACAAGGCAGAAAGGAGGCAGTGATGAACATGCCAAGTGTCGTGTCAAGGTCATGGATCAGAGGTTGCTTTAGGGAAGCAAAAGCAGATTTATTTGGAAGGTGAAGTATGGGGAGACACAGGTGCTGGCTGAAAGCAAGTAGGCACAACATCTGCAAATAAGTGTCTCTGGAGGGTCTCATCCAGGATGTTTGGCCAGACTTATCTCAAAATGACAATTTGGGGCAGACTCCCCCCTCTGGCTTCTCACCATCATATTGGACCATACTTCTTTGTCCTGTTTGCTTTCTGCCCACTAGCCCAACCCTTTCCTAAGTTTCCACCTCTGGATTCTCAGGACACCCATGCAGCTGCTCAAACCTCTGCTCAACCTCAGGCTTGCTATGGGGAGTTATTCCTTAGCATCTGGCCCACTGAGCCCCCCACTCTCAATGGCCCAGGTGTGGCACACATCTGCCTGGCCTGGTGTAGGTCTAGTTTTAACACCTGAGCAGAATTTCTACCTCCTTTTACTTCACTGTTATCTGGTTCCAATTCCTCCCCCACCCTTGTCTGTGCACAGCTCTGTCCAAGCAGACGTCGCTTTGTTGCTGGAGCCCCAGCAAGTCTGATGTCAGTGAAGTTAAGAAATGCATTCCATCAGCTTCACCAAGACTCAACAACTAAAGGAAATTCGGGCTTCGTTTTCATTTTCTTTTGAAGGGATTGTTAAATATCAGTACAGTGTTGACTAGCTGCAAGCTCCCAACAGTCTTGAGTCTCAACAGTGGCTTTGCCCACCTTACAGGTGTCTTGGGGAGATGCTGCTACAGGTCAGCATGTGCAGTAGGCAGGAACCCCTCCTCTGGTGAGCAAAGATGTCCTCTTAGAAGGCAGGAGATTTTGACAGACAGAGGAGAAGATACCTGAGTGAAGCCCAGGATGCAGAGGCTTGGTCTGAGTGGCTGAAGTCTCCTTCCAGAAAACCAGCCCCCATTTCTTTCCTTGCCTGGTTTCCTTTCTCTCTGCTCCAAGTTTCCATCATCTTCGCTGTCCTTGGCACACAGCACATCTGTCCAAATTGCACCCACAGGCTCATGTGTTTGAACAATTGGCCCCCAGCTGGTGGTACTATATGGAGACTGATGAACCTTTTGGATGTGGGGCTTATCTGGCAGACAGACATTGGAACTTGTGGGAACAGAGCTCAACAGGATGAAATAAGTCACAGCCAGCTCCTGCCTCCACCTCTTCCCTGCACTGATGGGCAATATCCATTAAATGGTGAATCCAAGTAAATGCTCCCTCTTTTTGATATTGTTTTTTGTTTGTTTGTTTGTTTTTGTCTTATTTTTCTGTGTCTAAAATTTTCCAAGTATCTTTCAAGGTCAGTTCAAAGTCTTTCTTTAAAAAAAAAAGGATTTATGTTTTTTATTTTATGTGACAATATTTTGCCTTCATGTTTGGCGTTCACAGAGGTCAGAAGAGGGTATCAGATACCTGGAACTGAAGCTATAGATGGCTGTGGGTGATGGGAATCCAACCCAGGTCCTCTGTAACCTGCTTTTAACTGCTGAGCCATCACTCCAGCCTCCCTTCTCTCTACATTTGGTAGCAGCATATTACCCCAGGAACAGCATTTTACCCCAGGAACAGCATTTTTCAAAACGTGCTTTCTCTGCTCTTAGCTGGTAAGCTTATCAAAGACAAATAGCTTTTCTATTCCTAACTCCCTCTAACTTCCTAATGCCCAGTTTTCTCTGAAAATGTCCTGGAAGCTTTTCTGCTTGCTTAAGGACCTAAAGCAAACTAGCAAACAAAACTTGTCTGAATTTGCCCACAAATTGGCAAGTTGGAGATGGGAGAGTGCCACAAGCTACATTTGCAGAATAGCTTGGGTTGTCAGGCTTGAGCATAAATATTCTCTAAATATTTAAGAATGGCAAGGATAATTTTATCTTCTGCTTCATATCTTAGTGGCTAGTAGGAGTCACGACTGAGGTGCATCATATGGGAAAATGGGGAGGAGGTCACACAGGTGTCTGCTCTGGAGTTGCTCTTTGCCTGTGCTCAGGCCAGACAGGAGGCATCACTGTGCGTCAGGATCTTTGAGTGTGACTTGCCTACATATAGGTGACATAATGCCTGGCACACAGTTGAGTTGTTCCCCGGAATATCTAGGGAAGAATCTTTTCATGCTCATTTAATAGGTGCCCCTGCTAATCAAAAGACACGGGCATTATCCATGATGCTCAGCTCCAGGGTACAGTCTGTGGTCATCACATCTCAAAAATCCAACATATGCTGTTACTGGCTTCAGTTTTCTGGGTCTGCCTGTCAAAGCCTGCTGGCCTTTCTGTCAGTTACAAACAGGAGCAAAATTAAAAAGAAAAACATTTAAACAGAGTCTAACAAGACATGAAAGGCAAACTAAAGCAATGGGCCAGTAGGACAGTTAGCAAAAAAAGGTGCTGCTAAGCCTGATGACTAGGGTTTGACCCTGGGAACCCACATATTGGAAATGCAAAACTGATTCTCACAAGTTGTCTTCTGACCATCAGATGAATACTGTGACAAACACACACATACACATTTATTAATTATTCTAATTTTAACACATGCTTATTCCTTCCTCCTCCTAACACATGGAAGTGCCAGCCTGTCCTGAAGCATCTAATATGACCACAAGCTTGGGTCAAACTCACCCAGCACTAAGCCTGTTCTAATGAAGCAAGCCTTAGCCTCGAGGCAGAAGAACCTTCTTGGGTCCTCAACTGAGTCCTCTGAGGGATCAGAGCAGCTGAGTCTCACCTCAAAGAGCCCCAGAACATCACTGGGGAGCTAGATGTACCATGGATCCAGGAGGCTATGACTCCTGGAAATGACTTCTTCTTCAGGCTGAGAGACTGTTCATGGCTGAGAAAAGGCCTTTGATGGAGTTAGGAGAAAGGTCAAGGAGCCCCAAGGGTTGTGTCCTTTTAATAACAAGCAGCCGCTAAAACCTACTCCAGGGGAGACTGGTGTGTGGGCCTCAGGGCGAGCTCCTTTTTGCTCAGGTGAAGGGAGGTGTAGAGCTGCTTCCACACCGTGCTGCCCTCTCTGCTCAGTGGTCAGCCTCTCCTTCAAGCGAGAGCTGAACACATGCCTTTGCAGATGTCAGCTGGTTGAGGCCCAAACCCCTCACCTGCCCAGGCACCACCTCACTGTTCTCCCCTGGACACTAGGATGTGCCAATCCTGCCTGCCCTTGATGCTAACTAAGCCAGTCAGGAAAGCTCCCATGATAATGGCAGAAACAATGGGTTCAGAACCTCCATGGAGGAAGCAGAGCCTGCCCAGAGAAGAGTGCACATCCTAGGAGCCACAGGGCCAAAGCCCCAAAGCAACAACCTGGGTCTGGTTTCCAATCTATACAATAGGACCAGCAACACTTGCTTGCAAAGTAGAGAATGGTTGTGATAGTGAAAGTCTAAAAGACAGACCTGTTCCTTAGTTGGCACCTGAGTAAAGACCAGGGTGCTAAATTTATATCACGTTGTGTGGGTGGGCGGGTGGGTGGGGTTCCAGTGTTGAATTGTCACCAAAATACCAACAACAGCACATTCCGGAGCAACATATGAAACCTCCACTGGAGTATTTTAAAATTTACACGTGAGTACACTGACGAAAACATCTGAAAGCCACAAGAGTACTATCATGGGTGACTGACAGAGTCCACAGGCAAGCATGGGAGATAGGATTGCTTACCCATCACACTGTGGGGATGTTTATTCTGTGCATATGAGCTCACTTTCACAGTTAAAAATAGCAAAACTATAAAAATGTAAAAACAGTTTACTTAGAAAAGAAGGTCCAGGCTGTATGGTTACACCCTAGTGTAGGCATAGTTTAAACCAAAAAGGAACCCTGGATTCCCATGGCCAGACTTTAGATTTGTTTTGTGTAGACAAAGACCAAATTTCCTCAATGCACTTACAGCACTTCTTTGGGGTGCTTTGGTTTGTTTTATCTCGTGGTGTGTGTGTGTGGTGGGGGGTTCCTGTTAAGCAGCAGGTCATTAGTGCTCTTAATTAAGCAGGCTCTTAGAGGAAGGAATGAGTCACCCATGAGCTGCCCGGTAGCACCAGCGTGGGCAGAACTGCCTGCTACCGAGCGGCACTGGGTCACCCAGCAGGGCAGTCACAACCATGCTGCTAGGCCTCTGCGCTCAGACCGAAGGATGAAAGCCACAAGGAGGCTGTGCAAAGGGCGTGGCCATTCCAACAGGCTTTGATGGAAGACCCTCCACACTTCTCCACCCTGTCTCCCAGCACACACAGGAGAGCACACGAGTGAGTGCGTGCGCACGCAGATGGGGCTGAGCAGGCATGCTCACGCAGCCCTCTGCACGATGCTGTCTCTAGAAGGTCCTGACCCAAACCCCACCAGAGTCTTTCCCCATCACCCTTAGGATCACAGATGCTACCATGATTGGCCTGACAAAACCACGAAATGAGAGGAAATAGCACACCACAGGGAGGAAGCAGGGCCAGCTTCCCACGGCAGGGCAGCGTGCTCACATAGCTCATCACTGAGTGACACAGTGGCTTGTTTTGCAAAGTCTTAGATGTGTATCAGCCCTGTCCCTAGACTGTTGTCAGTCACCCCTGGGAAGGGGTTGGGCGTTCTATAGCAGTTGTTCTCTGATGTCACCCAGGCACTGTCTGCATTGGCATCACTAGGATCATTTGTCCCATTTCTGGGCCACTGAATCAGACTTCCTGGCAAAGCTATGGCATCCAGGTTTTCTCCAGTCTTACCAAATTCTTTCAGCAGAACTTTCCGGAGCTTGCCTGTCTGCCTCTTGGTACAAATGTCCTGATCCTACGCTAAGTTTTTACGCTAGGCTCCCAGCATCCAGGGTGTGTGTGGCCCAAAGCATTTCTGCATAAGGGCATGTATCATAAGACCCTCTGTTCTTCGGCTGCCAGGAGGACTTCTGTGAGGGGTGACAGCTCAAGATCAAAGCAGCCAAGACTTCCAGGTTCTGGGACAAAGGCTGTCCCTGGAGCTCATGGCCCTCTGTGAACTTGAGGGGCTGTGATGAGAAACCCTTGAAATATGAAGGCTGTCACTGGCCCTTGTCACCTGGCCTATAGTGAAAACTTGATTCTGGTGTGTAGGCAAAGTTAGAAATAACCCTTGTTCTTAGCATAAAACAAAATCTGAGTGAAATGTTTCTCTTTTTGTTGTTTTGTTTTGCTTTGGATTTTTTGTTTGTTTGTTTGTGTGTGTGTTTTTCAAGATAGAGTCTCACTATGTATCGCTGTCTTTCCTGAAACTCACCCTGACCAGGCTGGTCTCAAAGTCAGAGATTTACTTGCCCCTGCTTCCGAGTGCTAGGATTAAAGGCATGCACCTGCCTGCTTATAGTGGACTATTTAATTGAAAAATATTGAAAGTGCAAAACAAATAAGACTATTTCAAAAAACAAGAATAAATTTTAAAACAGTATTTTTTAAAGACATTCAAAATGGTGGAGGAGGAAAAAGAAGAAAAAAAAAAAAGGTGGTGCTACAAATAAGACATCTGCACAGCAAATGTCTGTGAATATCCAGTATGTGTTTGAAGTCACAGGATGGAGGCCCCACTGTTGTGAGTTCTAGAAGGCGATTCTTCTTCTGAAGAAGAGGCTCATGGGAGCTGAGCAGAAGAAGCAGCTGCTGACTCAGGAGAAAGACATTTGTTTCTCCTGTGGCATCTGTTTCTCCTGTGTGGTCCAGAAGTTCCCCACTAGCAACTGTCTAAAAGCCAAGGTGGGGATTTCACCTGACACTGCCAAGGGGTCATACTGTGATGGAAATGCTGACCTCAAAAAACCAGTAAGATTGGCGGTAGTCAGAAACCATTTAGTGGTGCTAAGGTGGGATTTGTGGCTCATAAGGTGTGTGCACTCCACCAAGAAATCCATCCCCTACATGTTTTGGCTTTATTTTCCCATCACTTATCATGGAGCAAATGATGTTTGGAACTATAAATGGAGGGCAAGGCATACACTCTCCGTCCCTATACTCAAGAGACAACATTTATTACATTTACATTTGACTGGGAAACCTACACATTGGTAAATGGTGACACATGTGATATCAATGCCAGTTATGCTGTACAAAGCCTGAGTGTCGGAGGCAAGTGGATACGGGTGACAGAACATGTAACCAGAGCAGATGTGAGGCTCTTATAGCCACAAGAAGGACACAGCGTCATCTAAGCCTGAAAAGGATGCTACTCACGAAAAATGAAAACAGGTCCATATCAGGACAACCAACACTAGGCAAAGAGGGTGGAGGCAGATTCCACATTAGAACTAGGAAGCCACGCCTTCCCTAATTAGATGGGTAATTTTTAAAAGTCATCTGAGTTATGCATTCCCATATAATTCTTTATTACAACTACTGTAGTTCCACCTAAAGCTTGGGTCCTACTTTGTCTCACTTGATTTTCACAGAAGCCCCTCAGAATGCACAGAATTTATGTTTAAAACATTTATGATGCAGCTTCCTTAGGTTGAAAAGGGCACATGGCCACGTGAGTCTTTCTCTTTCCAGTCTTTAGAAGTCCTAGAGATAAAAGAGTGACCATTCTTTATGAAAATGGAGGTCCAGATTGGAGAGAAGTGGTCACAAGCTAAGGAATGCAAGACACCTTCAAAAGTCCAAGAGGCAAGGAATGCTCTCCCGTAGGTCCCACAAAGAATGTGGCTTTTATTTTGGACTTGTGGCCTCCAGAACTGGGAGAGAGTAAATTACTGGTGTTTGAATCCACCTAGTTCATAGCCGTTTGGTCACAGGCATGGGAAACCAACACACCCCCAAGTATTATTAGGCCCATATTTCTGAAGAGAAAAATGAAGTGATGCTGGGAAAGTCTACCTATACTTACTGATCCCCTGACCAGGGTCGGATGGGTCAGGTATGACATGCAGAGCTTAGAGCACAGGAAGGATACTGAGACTCTTACCTGTCACACTGTGTCTCCAGATCTCAGCAGCCCTGCCATGGAGGCAGTAAGAGGGAGAAGGGACTAGGAAGATGCCATTGACTGCTGGGAGATAGAGGTAACAGGGGACCCCATTTTCTTCATAGCAGAATTTAATTCCATCAGGAAAGCACATACTAAATGACCTAATTTTCCACTCTCCTGTGAGTATCCAGATGTGTAGCAGAATTGGCTGGATGGGATTTCTTTTTTTCCCCTCTGTTCAGGGGATTGAACTTGAGGCATACCAGAAAAGCACCCTATCATAGAGCTAGATTCCAAGATGGTTGGGTGAGTTCTACATGATAGTCCTTTAAAGGCTGGTGCATCATGAATATCTTTGAAGAAGGAAACTTCATGCTAAGGATGGTTGGGCCAAAAATACAGACTGCCTATAAATCTCCATCATGCAGTCTATCTACCAACTTTAGGCTGCTCACATCTGGACTGCTTTATAGCAAATACAAAATTCTAATTTGTTCAACCTGCTCTTTGGGGGGAAACAAACTGCTTGCCAGTATAAGATATAACAGCAGCTCCAAGCTATTCATGGTTTTTAGAACTATTGTATGGTGTAGTGTGGTATGGTATGGTGTGGTGTGTATATGTGTGTGTACGTGTGTGTGTGAGAGAGAAAGAGAGGGAGGGAGGAAGGGAGAGAGAGAGTATATATGGAGGGCAATTATCACAAACCTCCACTTCACTTGAGAAACATGTCACACAGAAAGCCAGCTGGCTCTTTAAGCTTCCAGGAGTTCACCTGTGTCCACTTCCCATCTCACAGCAGGAGTGCTGGGATTTCAGATGCGCACTACATCTGGCTTCTGTGGGTTCTGGGGATTGAACCTCAGGTCTTCATGCTTACACATCAAGTATTTTATCCACAGAACCATTTCTCCAGTCCAAATTCACAACTGATGGTCTTAGTTGCTGTTCATCTAAGACCAAGCACTAATGAAATGAAACCCTTCCCTTTGTTCTAGACCTTAGGCAGGCCTCTCTGTCACCTCCCTGCTCCCCCTAACAGCCTTTCTTCCAGACAGATGCCCCTTGTAGGCCCTCTGACTAGAGACTACTCAAACTTTGTCCTACCGGTAGGCTGCTGTGGTGATGGTGAGGTGAACTTTCTCTACTACCCACCTCCAACATTTGGGCTTTGACAGACACCAACCAAAATCACGATCAGGGGCATCTCACATCCATAGGCAGCCCTGCATTCCACTGGGAAGAAGCTGCACGTACAGGACTCGCCTAATGACATCTGTGGTAAAAACTCTGCCTTTAACTAAGATGACCCACTCAGCTCCATTAAAGACCAGGCTTTACCACCGAAGCACAGTCACACCTTAATTAAGTTCTTTATGAGCCCTAGCAGGCCTGGCATGGATGGATCAAAATGCTGACACCAATCCTGGGCAAATCAAAGGAGCCTGGTGTCCCCATTCCACCCAGTGAAGAGGGAGAGGAGTACACAGCGCCAATGCCTCTAAATGGAACACACTTCTGAAATCTTATCCTTTCTAGGAAAGCAGTGACTGATACTTTCAATCATATTTTTGAACACTATGACCAAGCAAAAGCATCACATTGGGATGTTAAATTGCACCATCCAGCTATTAGAATTTCAGAAAAATAATTTCCACTTATTTCCCATCTTATCTTCTGTAGAAACCCAAGGACCTCCATTCTGTTGAGTTTTGGGTTCCATGTGTCTTTGTATTGCTGAAACTTTGAGGCTCACTCTCTTATCTCCTATTACTTTTTCCTTTTCAACTTCTCTTATCCAAAGGAAAAGCAGCTACATAGATAAAGTGATGTGCTTTGGCTTCAGAGACCCAGAGTGTCTGGCTTCTGCCCTGCACCACATGTGATATGGCCATAGACGAGGCTCTGGGTGGTCAGAGGGGTTAATAGGTTGGGCCTTTCCCCTCTGACCTCCTGGAGCTCTGACTCTGGCTTTAGAGATAAGTTGTGTACCTCAGTCAAGCACATAGTGACAGAGAAGGAAGAACAACAGCACATCTCTGGTAAGAGGACCCCAGTCTAGTTTCACATGATGCTCATGTGAGGTTGGGGATGCATTTAGCTCTCCTCCTTAGCTACATCTGAGAAAACAACAGCTAGTGTGGCATGTTCAACACCACACAACAAGTTGAAGTAGCAAAATCTAGAAGTCAAGTCTAGATTCTTTTTCAAGATTGTTCCCCTCTGATGGAACATCGGCCTCATGGCTCCCTGGGTCTGAAATGCTGAACATTTGTCTGAGTGCCCCCAAACAATGGCCTGCCAGGAAGGAGTCTGTCTTTCCCAATAAGTGACTTGTTTTTGCTTTGAAGATACAAATGAATGGCCTTTCACTCTCTCTCTCTCCCCCATTTGATATTGCCACTGAAAAGATTCTGTGGAAAGAAAGGTTATTCAATATATGTAAGCCTTCTCCTCTGTTGTCTCAATGGTGGGCCTTCTCCTCTATCATCTCAGTGGTGGGCCTTCTCCTCTGTCATCTCAATGATGGGCCTTTCCCTCTGTTGTCTCAATGGTGTAACTTCTCTTCTGTTGTCATGGTGCTTGAGTGACTCCAGAGTGTGTACATTGGGCTCATCTATGCCCCCCCATGGTGGCCTTGTCACATGCAGCTGTGTATGTACTGGGGACTACAATCAAGTCTGCCAACTACAAAAACACTCCTGACTCTCCCTGAGCCACCTGCCATGACCTAAAACTCTCCAATAAATACCCTCATGGGTTAATCTGCATTCCCCTTTCAAGGAATAGCCACGGCTCTTCACAAACATGTCCCTCTGTAAAAAGAAAAGCCTTGGAACCCAGTTATCATCAATGTGACATCACCATGTGCCTACTGCTTCCAAAGCTAGGTACATACATACATGGAACTAAAACTGATGTGAGGTGGATTCATTAAAATCTGGACCACAGAAATGGTTTCCATACGTCTAGTTTCTTTTTCACCCAAGAATTCCCATCCATGGTACTGCCCTTTATTAAAAGCACCTTATTTTATTGAAGGGGTCCACAGAGAGACCCCCTTTTTTTTATACAGTTTTGTGTAAGCAGCAATTTAGTCTTGAGTATTTAAGACTCATGTGAGAGTCAGTTTGGTCACTGGCCATTCAGGATCATTTTCAACTTTTCTCTGAGAAGAAGGCAGCTGAGATTAAATATACCCTTGATAAAAAAAAAAAAAAAGAAAGTTCATGCCACTGAGGCTCTTCCTTCCTTCAAAGCTGGGTTTAGCTCAGTAGCTCAGTAGGAAATGTTCAAGATTTCCAAGAATTAGGTTGCATGGAAAGAGAACACATGGACCCTGGGACCCAAGCCAGGTATTAGGTGAGGTCATTTGCCAGGTAAACCATACCAAGCATTCAACATCAGAGCCTCCTTCCTCATTGGAAAAAATGGGAAATGACATCTATGGGCAGAAGTGGATTTAAGAGTCCCTAACACAAGTCCTGGGGGGAGGGGGGGAGAAGCCACAGCTATCCCAGCCACATCACATTCCAGGTATATATTCTGAACCTATTAATGTCTTATAGCTGTTCACACTAGGCATTTTCTCGTGACAAAGCTCTAACTTCAGAGATCACTCTGGAAGTTAGGGTACTATTTAATGACTTGTTCATGTATTAAAGATGACTACCATGATGGACAGAAGTTGGAGGACAAGAATGTATCAAGTACTTTACTTGGAAATAACTCAGCAAAAAACTTTTCAATAAGAAGCACAAAAAAAAAAAATCCAAAAAACTCTTTGGCCACCAAATTAGCAGGATCCTCATTTTTTTTTTAAGAAAATAGGACATGACTGCCACCATTGTGTTAGAAAGGAAGGAAGCTGAATATCAAAGCCAGCTGGATCTTAGGTCTTCCTTCTAGACAGAGAGGACTGACTTGAAAAGATATCATGGCAGACCCCAAGCCATTCCTAAATTTGAGAAAATAAGCTCATCTTTAGGAAACAAAAAGTAGCTGTTGAATATAATGGTCTGTGTATATCAAGAAAGGAGCATAAATTTCAGTTGTCAGATCTAATGTGTTCTGAGAACCACACAGTTGAAAACACATCATCACAGCTTCCAGAGCCAGCAGTTGGCTTCAAGGGTAGACCATGGAAGAGGTAAGACACCTGAGCTGGACGCTCAGCCCTGGAAGGGAGGGATGCTGTCTGCTAAAATTAAAAGCCAGAGACACTCCAGCACCACCTTCCTCAACTGTGTCTTGAGCTCTAGTTCTGAGAAGGCATTGCACTTTGGGATGAAGGGATCGAGACTGGAACAAGCAGCTCGGGAAAGGAAGACCCAATTCTGAGTAGACCCAAAGGAAACTCTTCAGACATGAGTAGCACTTCTGCTGTAACCGCCTCTGTTTTACATCTGACACCACAAAAGAAAAGCAAGGCCTCATATAGAACAGTTAGTACACCACAGTCCCCAAACACAACTAAGAAAACAGCTTTGACACTTAGTCCTTGAATGGTCTCAAATTTTCACAACTTTGCCTTTGTTTTTCTTCTTAACAGAGTCCCAAACTCCCCTAGAAGCCACCAAGGAAAAGCGACTATTCAAAACACCTGGTTGACATGTCTCCACAGTCAAGAGTAACAGATGGCTCAGTGAATATGGAGCGATGGGAATTTCTCTCACAAGTTAGAGATCCACCTAGGTTGGGGATCCTCAGGCAGAGGTGAAACCTGCCTTTCCACCTCAGTCAGGCCACCTTCACCACAGCCACCTAAGGAATACAACCTCCCTAATCCAGAGCTGAAAAGAGGTCAAACTGGGGAGTCTGTGAGGACCCCGAGTTCACTCACTTGTCTTCGGAGAAACTCTTCCCAGTAATAACATCCTTCCCTTGAGGCACATAGTTCCAGTATTCTTCCAAAATCCCAATGTAATATGTTCTGGTGACTGCACCAGCCAGTCCAAACAGACTCAGGAACGTGAGAAGGATGCAGCCAGCCGGCTGCTTCTGAGACATTTGTAGATGTAACTCTGACAGGCAGCCTGCCAGGGAGTTAACCTGGTGATCCCTCCCCCTCTCTCAGAGCGAGTTATAAATAAGGAATGGACTGGACTGGCCCCTCCTTCTCAGGTGGCTTGGGGTTGGGACACAGGCTGACAACTTGTGCAAGCAGACCTCCCTCAGTGGGAGAATTGCCATGACGACAAACTTGCCAGACATCCAAGAGATGCATAACTGCCTTATTCATATACTGCCCAAGCTAAACGGGCCTGTTTCTGAGAGGTTTTGGTACTCTGCTCTAACATGAGTCATTTGTCTTTCCCAGGAACATCAGGGAAACAACCTGAGCTGATGGGTTCTCCCCCACCTCTCCGGCTTTCCTCCACACCTGTTACAGAGCTTTGTACAATTGGAAAAGTGGGTTGGCCAGAGTGGACCATCGGGAAATATTCAAAGTATAGAAAAAGGTCTTGTCTCTGTTGGGATGGCAGAAAGGATGATGTAAGACCTTCCAGCTTGTTTTATGAGGCTACAGGAAACACTCCTGTCAAAGCATAAAGCTCCTAATAGCACAATAAAACCCACCACCACCCCATCAGCTTACTCGTCTCCCCCAAATACTCTCAGATCCCACCAGCAAAGTCAAGGGGCTTGGCTGCCCAGGTCAACCAAGGGCTTAGACACTTACACCTCTAAATCAATCATCTTTTCTCAAGATAAATGACAGTGTCAGAGGAGGAGGACCCCTCCAGACCACAGAGATAAAATTCAGTAGCAGATCTTTGAATACAAAGGTGATGAAAATGCTTCTCCGTATGCTTTGAGCTGTGACCTAGAGTCCTGGTGTTGAAAGAGAGCTTGTCCAGCCCTGGAAGAAAGCCAGTCTGATCGTCACACAGAGCTGTTTCTGAGCCAGAAGCCTCAGTGTGAAGCCTCCAGGGCTCTGAAGCTGGCCAGATTTGAGTCTAAACCCAAGCCCTACTGCTAGCCAACTTCATAGCACTGAGGAATCATTTGACTGCTTCACTGTTCTGCCTGTGAAACAATACGGGGGAACTCTTAAGAAGATTTAAGAGGACAATGTCTACAAAGTGCCTGCCTCCATCCCCAGCACAGGAAGAGGCTGTGCTGAAGTCCTCGCTCCCATAGCACTGCAGACTGGACCAATACTGCCCTGGATGTCACTTTACTTGTGTTTCCCCCAAAATTCTTTTCTTTCTACTTTTCTTCCCAAAGTTCTACCCACTACACCTTCTTTAAACTGAACATGCATACAGATTCTACAGCACAGGTCTTATATCTTTTCTCCCAATAAAATGCACGCTACTTATTATGCAAGATGCTTCACAGCTTGGATTTATTGACAACCTTCATCCCCTTCCCCAGTGGAATAATTCCCACAGCACATTTTTTCTTTCACTCATTTCTACTTCTGACTCTATGATTCTGGAAGCTTCCATGGGCTTACAGTTACAGCCACCCTGAAGAACTCACAGAGTGGCCTGTGTACACCACCTCAACCAAGAGTTGGAAGCGGAACATGGAACTGTCCTGGCCAAATTCTTATTTATAATCCAAGAGATCAGGCAGCTCTGAGCCTATCAAAAAGCTTCCCCAAACAAATTCCATTGGGATAAATTCTTCCAACTAACAGAAACAAGAAATATGGATGACACAGATCAAAAAGAAAAGAGTCGCCCTTCTGACTCAGAGTTCTGCTCACGCTGACTGCTATGATGCCATCTCTAATTCAAAGTGAGGTTGGCAGAATGGGGCATGCCTAGAATCCTGGCTTCCAAGAGGCAGGAGGATCTAGAGTTCAAGGCCAGCTACACAGATAATGAGGCCAGCCTGGTTACATGAAAAAAGGGAGTGGGGTTACATGTTGCTATAGCAAATACAATTGACATATTGAGCCCTTTTGTAGGACAGAACTTGGTCACTGAAGGTGGAATGACAGGAAAGGAGTCCGCTCTGAACAATGAAATAGGATTCCCGGAAAACAGTTTGAAAACTTCCCTACCCAGGGCAATAAATGTACTGTTCACATGACATCTGTATGCTCCAAAGAAAGGATTTCGTGCTACCACGGCACAGAAGAAAACACGTGATGTGATTGACAGGACAGAATGTGCTTACGATGGATGTCAAGGATCTGATCAGGAGGCCTGTGAGTAACGTTCACTTTCAGCTCTGCTAGGCATACACAAAGCATGAACCATGCCATTTGTCCTGGAACGGATGGAGTAAACCACCCCCTCCCTCCCATGCCCCAGTCCATTCTCCTCAATAAACTCACAGGGTGGATCTAAGGTGCCAGGGTGCCACACATCTCTCTGAACTATAACACCCGTATTTTATCTATTTGCTGACACTTTACACAGGTATAGAATGGATTTTGATCTTATTCACCCCATTGCCCTCTCCTTTCCTACTGTCTCACAGAAACCTTTCTTCTTCCCAGCAAGTCTTCCTTCTCCTTTCAGGTCTATTTGCTGAGTATGAGCCAGGGTTTAATTAGGGTTGCCTACATGAACATGAATGAATGATGGGTGATTTGATGGAACACGGACAACTGACCAGGGGGTTACTCCATTGAAGAAAATTACTACTCCTCCCCCAGTAGCTATTAACTGGCAGTGGCTACTCAAGAAGGGGTGGGGCCTTCCCTTCCCACACCTATGTTTGAAAGCTGACTGACAGGTAGGATCCTAAATCTCAGAGGATTTAAATAACACTTTTGGCTCAAAAGAAGCCAAATCAGACCAGTAATGTTATCTTGTAGGTATCAGTAAGGTAACCTTGGCCAAAGTGTACTTTTTATAGTGATTGATTGGTTGATTGACTGACTGACTGGTTGATTGATTGATTGATTGATTGATTGATTGATTGAATGAGAGGGAAGTGGGGTGGCCTGGAACTTGCTATGTAGACCAAACTGGCTCCTAACTCATAGAGAGCCACCTGTTTTTACCTCCCACATGCCAAGTCTAAAGTGTCATTTCAAAATAATAATTGCAATAACATGTCTTAATACTAGCTGCAATTTTTTAAAAGATTTATTTAACATGCATACAGTGTTCAGTCTGCATGTGTGCCTATATGCTAGAAGAGGGCACAAGATCTCATTATAGATAGTTATGAGCCCTCATGTGGTTGCTGGGAACTGAACTCGGGACCTTTGGAAGAACAGCCAATGAGCCTTCTCTCCAGCCCCATTTTTTAAGACATAGATTAAATCCTCTTCAAAGATTCCTAAGACTCCTAACATCCCAAATTCTAACCATGACCTTCCATCAACCCAGTCCTCTCACTAAAGTGAGAGCTTGGCAGTAGAGCATGTCATCCAGCCTTATCAGTACCCAACTTGCACGTTGGAGCCTCTTTCTCTCTCATACGGAGCCCAAGCTTCTTAGCTTCTCTCACTGGAGCCAGCATTGGCTAGCCGATGTGGACAGAACCAGGTATCTCCAATTCCTGAGGGTTTTCAGTAGCTTCTTGTGGCCTTCAGGACCATGGCTAACGGCCTTGACTTGAGCCTGCTGCTGACCCTGACATGGTTCCCAGAGACAAGTGAATTTCCTCTGACTCTTAGACCACTGTGATTGTAACCACTGTGCCGTTCATCTATGCTCTAACCAGAGCAGAGCCTGCTTGCTGGCTTAGATTTTTCAGCAGTCCTACTTTATTTAGGGTTCTTAAGCACCTTTACCTCCCTCCCAACCTCCTGCAACCTTAGGTAGAAGATTAGTAGGGTAAAGGGCTGTAGTCCATTTTTATCTGCTTCCTGCTGATTAGTGTCGATGGATCATTAGAAGATTACCACACTCAGTCATCAGGATACCAGAAATCCAGTCCAAAGGCCAACACGAAGCAGCAAAAGCTGAAAGACTCAGTTGGATGGCCAGGAGAAGCTCTCTGAAATGTTTCTGCAAAGCCAAGTGTTGAAGCACAAAGATCAGCATAGTGATGTTGATCCAAAAAGTGATGTTTCACTCTGTATGGACCTCTATATATGTCCTCTTCTTAGAGTCCACCCTCAGATGTTCTCAGCTGGCCAAAGTCATGCCCCTCACATGTGAGGGGTCACAGCAAAACATCATGTGACCTCCCACAAGCCAACCTGGGTAAAACATCACATGACAAAATTCAGTCTTCAAAGAAACCAGAAATTTCTACTTCACCTGTTAAGCAGATAGGTACAGTGGTCACTGCTTTTTCTCACACACTTAACACAGACTTCTTACCGGTCCCTGTTCATCCCTGTGTCTTTGGTATCTGATCTTGCAGACATGATAACATGGTGAAAACATACATGCGTAAATGCGTGGACATTGGGTACTTACAGAAATGTGCTGCATGTTATATAGCACTGTATATGAGTCAGCTTAGATAACAGTCAGAGAAGAGCCAGGGACCTGTGACATGAATGTGGTGAATGTAGTGATAGGCCACAGCAGCTCCTATATGAGGGTGAAATTGAGGTGGAATTAAAAGGACACTTACTCACCCCCTTCTCCCTCCCTCCTTCTTTCACTCCCTCCCTCCCTCCCTGTTTGTTCCTGGTAGTGTTGGGGGCTGAACCCAGAGCCTTGTACATGCTAAGCATAGGCTCTCTTGGGTACCTCCTAAGGGGATCCCTTTAAATAATAAAAATGAGGAGGATTGAAAAAAATTGAAACCATGAACAAGAATTCTTTCCAAGGTATGTGAAATAAAGTTCCCTGTGTCAATCCTAAAAAAAAAAATAATAATAATAACTAAAGTCTAGAGACTATGAGGGAAGCCACATGAATATTTGCTTGATCACAAGACAAGAGACTGCAGGACCACAACCTAGCATGGAAGAGTACAAAGACATCTGCCTGGCAGTGGTCTAGTCTCCTTAGCCAGTGCCACCTCTTGTGTGATGGTATTGTTTCCTCCCATGACAGGGTGGCCTGGCCTTAGCTTTCTGTTCAGCCCAGTGTAGGGTCTGGACACAGATATGAATCTTGACTCAGCTGTTTCCTGCACATATGATCTTCCTTAAGGCTTGAGTCGTTCTTAACCTCCCTCAGATTTAGTGTGTAGTCTCTCCCTTGCAGGATACTAAATTTGAACAGTGTCTTAGTGACTTTTCTGTTGCTGTGACAGCACACCATGATCAAGCCAATTTACAAAAGAAAGCATTTAATGTGGAGGCTCGTGGTTCCAGAGGATTAGAATCCATGACCATGGTGGAGGGGACATGACAACAGGAACAAAAACAAGGAGTACCTATGAGTTTGCCTCTGATCCACAATCACAAAGGAGAGAGAAAGAGACCTGACTTCGGTCCTTTAAAATCTCAAAGCCCACCTCCAATGACAAATCTCCTTGCAAAACCACACTTCCTAGTCCTTTCCAAACAGCTCCACTCACTGGGGATCAAATATCTAAACATAGGAGTCAATGGGAACTTCTCATTTAAGCCATTAGAGCCAAAAGAGAAGAGGTAAGTCACATAAATTTCTTATCTCATACCCTTTCCTGGAAGGAAACAATAGCATCCTACAAGAATGCAGAATAGGCCATTGCTGGTCTGAAGTTCCAGCAGGACTGCTCTTCAAGCTGGGCTACGGTTCTTTTTTTCAGGCAGATATTCTTGGGCCTCACTTCACAGTCTCCAGGCTTCATTTACTTCTCTAGAGTGATATAAGTAACTCCATTTTGAGTCTGGCAACATCCATACATGTTATCTCATTTGCTTATTATACTAACCTTAGGATGCAAACCAGTCCTGTGCTTGCCTGACAAGTGAGGATACCTAAGCTTAGAATAGTCAGGTGGTTTTCTCACTGAGTGCCCACACACAGAAATGTTGAAGTCCCATTTGTCTCCAAGGCCAGCCTTCTTACATAGGTGCCCAGAGAAGAGAAGAACAGAGTATTGGAGAATACCCATGGGAGCCTGCTTCAGACCACTGATGAAAATCCACTCTCTATAAAGAAAAATAGGCCCAGGCTATTCACACACCTATCTGTTGTAGAAGGACCACAACATTGTCTCTTGAGTGCAGCTCATCCACTCTTGACAGTCC